>NC_063344.1:44311677-44336126 GCF_021869965.1 Rhincodon typus | reverse complement strand
AAAGGGTCTTCTGAAGAAGGGTCTAGGCCCGAAACGTCAGCCTTCCTGCTCCTCTGATGCTGCTTGGTCTGCTGTGTTCATCCAGCTCTATACCTTGTTATCTCAGATTCTCCAGCATCTGCAGTTCCTACTGTCTTGCCTAGATCACTCTGCATGTTAATGCTTCTGAGAGTTGTGCCATTTACTGTATACTTCCCTCCTGCAAGAGACCTTCCAAGATGCATCACCTCACATTTGCCTAGATTAAACTCCACCCGCCATTTCTCTGCCCAAGTCTCCACCCTATCTATATCTGTATCCTTTGGCAGTTCTCCTCACTCCTGCAACCCCCAACCTTTGTGTCATCCACAAACTTACTAATCAGATGACCTACCTTCTCCTCCAAATCATTTATATATTATAAATATTACAAACAACATTGATCCCTGCACTGATTCCTGCAAAACACCACTGATCTCCAATTAGTAAAATACCCTTCAATTGCTACTCTCTGTCTTCTAAATCCGTCTTATCGATTCACCATGGATCCCATGTTACTTCATCTTTTGTATCAGTCTGCCATGAAGGATCTTGTCAAAGATGTTGCTAAAGTCCATGTAGACAGCATCTACCGCCCTGCCCTCATCAATCACCTTGATCACTTTCTCAAAAACTTAAGACATTGCTGAAATATTTATAACAATGCTACATAGAACATTGAGCCTCAGTGTTATCAATGAAAATTATATTCTGTTTAATTATTTGAGGAAGTTAATTGTTCATGTGGTAAAGAGACATCAAGATAGGATAATGCTTTACTTTTATCTTTGTTTCTCCATGTTACTACATGTACCTAAGTTTTGTACCTAGGTATTTTCGTATCAAAGGTGATGCTGTGTGTGGAGACATTGTACACTTTTTCCTGTACTCCTATTCTTCTGCACTTGAGTTCATGTGACAATAAAGCTTAAATCTTAAATTTTCTACATTCTGATAATATTTTAGATGAAATATTAGTCTCCATAATTTGGCTTGCTTTTCTTCTGAAAATTATTAATCATACCAATTTGTATATTTTACTGCTGGCCCACATTTTTAACTGCATTCAACATAAGTATGAATTCCAAGCTCTAGTATAATTGAGAGCCCTTGAAACCTTAATGAGGGAGTATTATGACATTATATGTGTCATGGTACGGTACTCTGACTAATGGAAGCACTAATTTGTGGGTCTACTTGGCATACACTGATAATTACAGACTACAATAAAATTTTTTAAAGCACCCAATGAAACACATCCACTGAAGTTGTATGAAATCCTTATGTTGAACATTTATGAGGGCATAGTAACTAGTTATTAAGAAATCACTGGACACAAGGCCAACAAGAAGAGTAAAATATGAGTTTTACACACAAGTAGTGCAGTGATTCCCAGTCTTCCACCTTATTTTCTGTAAATTTAAATGAATAAAGAAAAAATTAGGCACAGTGTGGTTTGGGTGAGCACAGTTATGAGCATGTCACCTTTTCCATCTGAATCTTCATCTGCTTTATTCATCTGTGCTAAACACAATAATGGGAAAACCTACTCCACAGTATCCATAAGGACAGCAGTAACAGAAATGCTCATTAACATCATCTGGGCAATAATTACACCCAACAAACCAGTTTTATCCCACTTGGTTAATTTCAATGAATGCAGAATTCTCACTTTTAGGTGATCATGGGCACAAAATCTTGATCTTTAATGCCACAGGAGGGAGCACAGTGGAAACTGAAGGTCTTTGAAATATCACACTCAATGCCTCTGGCGACTTCCATAGTGGACATATCCTAAGAGGGGTACTCATACAGGAGCCATGTGGGCACAAGAAGCCTTGTATTTTGTGACATTATTTAGTCCTTCCAGCTGATTTGATACTCTATTTGAAAGTTGAAGCATGCAAGGTCATTCAATCTTTTGATTTGCCATGCCCAAATAACAGCTGCAAACAGTGGATCACTGGCATTGTTTCATGAGCCAAGCACATAATTTTCAGGGCAGAAAAATGAATATGATTTCTGATATTGCAAAGATTCTGCAAGGACTGTGGAGCATTTGTGGAACAGTTCAGATGAGTTCAGGAACTTGGCAGTGAGTGTTGTAGCAACCACACAGGGAGAGCAGAGCAACTTGTACCCACGGGGATGTAGGGCCCATAGTTGCAGAGTCTGGACCTGCAGCAGAAAAAGGAGAAGGAACTGAAGTCGCAGAGAATGCAGAATCTGCAATGTGCCTTCTACTAAATTAGAATTGAACTCCTCTTTGAATAAAACATCATATAGAATAAAATATCTTTCTTGTCATATGTACTTAAGTACAGAAGTACAGGAGTACAGTGAAAAGTTTTCCAATATTGCCTGTTATGGTGCCATCTTAGGTACCTAGGTACAGATCTTAGATACAAATTAGGAACGAAAAGAAAAGTAGTTACATTACTTTATAGTGTTTAAAGAATAAGTTAGAAATAAGACATAGTTAAAGGATTGACATTACAGTAAAATAAAAACAAATCAAATAAACATTACATTGCAGCAGCTTAGCGCAGGGGCTTCTGCACATGGTCTGACCACCCATGCTGGACCTAGTCCAACAATCGTCCCCACCCTGCTCCAAGCCTCCAGTCCATTCCGCACCAGCTCTCAGCTGCTCCAAGATACGTTTCCTTTGCTTCCCTGCATCGTCTGCTGCTCCAGGACTGCTTGCTCCATGCCGGCCGCTGCTCCGGGACTGCATCCCCCGAGCCAGCCGCTCTGTTCCTTTGGGGTGGTTCTTCACGCTGGCCTCCTCCTGGGACTGCTTCCATATGCTGGCCACTGCTCTAGGGCTGCTTCCCCATACCGCTTGCTGCTCCAGGATTCGCCTCCAGGGCTGGTCAGCTCCTCTATTTCCCTAATGCTGAGATGGGAAAGAAAGGAAGAGTGAAAAAAAAGAAAAAGAACAGGCAGAGCAGAGGAGCTGACAGAACAAGGGTTCCTTAAGTCAAGACAGAGACTGTCTGGCAAATCAGTGATGTGCAGAGCATATTGGTGCGTATCATTATCAATATTATATTTTATGCAGCTTCCCTTTGAAATCTACAATTGGATATCCGAAGCAGAACCTGTCTGTGACTGCATCATCTGTTGAGTGGACACAGAAACAATTCTTTACCTCTGGCTTGGATAAAGCCCACTCTTACTTGATGAAATTCCAGCTTTATACAATTCTGTATAATTTATGCATTGCTAATTTTTGAATCAGTAGCTATGAATGTCAGAATGAATGACAATAACAGTTCAGCTGTGCCTCACGGTGCTTATACTCTCTTTTGTCCTCCCACATGCCCAATGGCTAGCCAAGCAGCCATGATCCCTAAATCTCACCCCTACCCCCTCAAACCCAACGCTAATAACTTGTCATGAACACAGCCAATATAGCTCAATATTGGTAGCCTCAATCCAGTGAGCTTTCTGACAAGTTAGTGGCAAACAGACCTATTTAATTGAAACCAAAAACTTTTGGTCTAGCTTGAGCTTTTAACTTCATTTCTGTTTATGCTTTCATTGTTTTTTAGTTGCAATGAGAAATATTGACTTCTGTTTTATGAAAGTACTTGGCAGAAATCTTTAACATAGGGATGTTGAGCATGTAATGAAGACAACTGGTAGTAATGGTGGAGTTGATGTATAAACGGGCCTGATCTTTATTTATTGAAAAGACAGGCTATCAGTTCTTTATCTGGACGCTGGTTGTCTCATAAAATGTCTGCTCAATTCTGTACATTCTTCCTAAGTGAGAAGAAAAGGTTTTGTAGTGCTCTTTAATATCACTGTCTTCTGATTTCAGGTGGTGCAAAGCCTCTTTCATTATCATAATATGCAAGATATAGCATGCTTCAATGGTCCATGAGAATTCCTGTGGGCTTCATTATAAAATTCCACTATATATGTACAGTTATATAGAATGGAATGTGAGATTTCCTGGAGTCCAGTCCAGGACTCCTCGTGCCTGAATCTGAAAATATTTATGTCTAATATTTACGAAGGTTTACCAAGCTGATTCAAGAGACGGCAAGACCAATGTATAAAGAGAGACTGTATTGGTTAGGCATATTCTCACTGGAATTCAGAAGAATAGAGGGGGATCTCATAGAAACCTATAAAATTCTAATAGGACTCCAACACAGGAAGGATGTTCCTGGTGACCAGGGAGTCCAGAACCAGGAATCACTGTTTAAGGTTACAGGTGGGACTGAGATAAGGAGCAATTTCTTTATCCAGGCAGTGGTGAGCCTGTGGAATTCTATGCCACAGAAATCATTTGATGCCAAAACATTGACTGTTTTCAAGAAAAAGTTAGATATAGTTCAAAAGACTAAAAAGATCAAAGGGTATGGAAAAAAGCAGGAACACTATTCTGAGTTGGATGATCATATTGAATGGTATATCAGGTCAAAGGGCCGAATGGCCCACCCTGCTCATCTTTTCTATGTTTCTGACAGCCATGATTGCAAGGCGCATTCCTAATCACTAAGCAACCATCAAAGTTGTGAGCTTGACTTTTCAACATTCTCTTGTTTCTGAATATTAATAATTTGTAAATTAAATAGTTCTTAATCTCCTTGAATATTTTTATTTGTTATTCATCCAAAGTTTATCTTTATTTTTAAAAATATTCTGTATTGTACCTTCATTTGAAATTCGTTGGACTTTACTTGGATAAATCTTAATATGGTTTATGAATACAGTTCGCATTTGATTTTTTTTAGACAAGTCTTGGTCAGGTAAAGCTAGTTAAGCCAATCAACCAACTGTTACATTTCAGTTTCTGATAAGTTCTTTTCTCTCTTCTTTTGCTCAGTGAAGATATTACTGTAAAGGTCACTGTGACAATTTCTAGCTTGCCAAGGTATTAATTGACTGCTTTACAATGACAATTTAATTGTCAAATGAAATATACCGCTGACAGATTTATGGCCGAAATGCAACTGCACTACCAGATTTAGATTTACTGCTAAGTTAAAACAGAGCTCTTCTCCTCGTCAATAATGTGCAAAATTCAGCTCATGGATTTACATGCTTTTACATTAGGCTGAAGATTTAAATACTAAAAGGCTGATGATTTGAATGTTAGATGCTAAGTTGTACCTGAATAAGAAACTAAAACACATGTGTACTACATGTGCTCAGATGACATATGTAGAGCAGCAAGAAGCAACCTCCATTAAAGCATTCTTAACGTTTGTTGAAGTTTAATCCAAGTCTTCAAGTGTTCTTCTTTCAGTCTGACATGTGACAGATACCAAGGATAGAATGTAATAATGGTCCGAGTGATGTGCGTTATGGTAACATGTGTGGCAGAATTAGATGGGAAGTCCAGTGAGGCCCATCTTGACATCGAGATAACCTCACTCCATCTTTTATGCTTTTTGCAAGTGATGTGATGAGGTTCTTGCTAGGCAGCAGCAAGATGCTAATTGATGGTGATTAACATTTGTAAAGCACTTTGTTAGTGGCACTACTTGCCTCATTCATATTCAGCTTCCCATCTCACCAAACTCACACAAAAAAAAATTGAATGTCGAGCAAACCCCACAGATTGAGTACTTGGTGAATTCAGCCTGCCACTTACTCTGAACATGTTTGAAACCGGGAATTAATATCTGAGGGCACATTCATTGGGCACTGTCCACATAGATGCCATGTCCACCGACATTAGCACCCAACGTGTATCAGCATCTATTAAAACAGAATTTTCTGGAAAAGCTCAGCAGGTCTGGCAGCATCTGTGAGGAAAAAATCAGAGTTAATGTTTTGAGTCCGGTGACCCTTCCTCAGAACAGGATCTATCAACCCTGGTGGCAGTCTCCTTTACAGTTACAGAACGTTTCTGCACTTCAAAAATACACCTTGGGCTGTACCAACAACTCTTATTGTAGTGCTGTGCTTTGGGAGACACACTCAGCTCATGGACTGGAATGGGTTGCATCTCCCAGCTCTTGGTTCGCTGTCATAGCTCTCACTCACTCTGAGCCTACCTAGATGCTCACAGCATCTATGCATTGCATCACCTTCTCTTGCCTTTTTGTGCTTTGGCCGCAACCAGGCTCATATTACTCTTGTTTTGCCATGTCATTTAGCACAGACAGAAAGCCAGGAAGCTCATCATTGTTGTCACCAGGCTTCAGTCAAGTCAGGGGGATGCTTTTCACTCAGGGGATGCCAGCACAGTAAGTCAAGGGCAGTCTCCAGTCAGATTCAGGATCTTGTCTTCATAAGCAGTAAGAAGCCAAACCACAGGCAACACACCACCTCTCTTGACTCTTCATGCCCTATTGTGGGCTATTTTCCTTCTGGAATGAGAAAGTGTCAGTATTACATAAGATGATAATGGATGGCACAACTATTACTGTTGGTGCAATGAAGGAAGGTGTTCCAGCTAAGTGAGTGAGCAGCACAGAAGCAATGCAGGTTAATGGTGTCACGGTTGGGTGGATGAGATCATGAACCATGGTGGGAGGTGCATGCAATAGCAGAGATAGAGTGAGTGTGAGGTACAGAAGAAAAACTTGAGGTAGTTAACCTGGTGGAGTAGTGAAGAACATTGAACTTCTTCCTACAGTTCTGGACATTCCCTTAGACAGCTGGGAATGCTTTAACCCAGGTGGCAACCTCAGACCAGGCTGGCATGATCTGGTGACCTGGTATCCATTGCTGATCCTGGGGACGAGAAAGTCCCACATTGGCACCATCCTTCCAGCAGGACCTCAAGGTCCCTATCTGCCAACTTGGGCAACAATTTTCCCCTGTCTGCCTTGTCTGAGGCAAATGTCGGGAACTGTGTGGGAGTACTCTGGAGTGACAATGCTTGTCTGGGTACAATACAGACTTTTAAAGATGGTGTAAGGGATGTTGATATTTCAGTGGATATCCACTCAGTGACAAGCAGTTGCAGAACAATACATGGTAAGATGAGACATAAATTGGATGTGAGAGACACCACAGAAGTGAGGCATGTAATTAATGAGGCCAGAATGGTTAGATAGGGTGAGCTAGCCCTCATGGTGGAAAATTCTCCAAAAAAACTCAAAGCAATATAGAATTAGCCAAGAAGAAAAAAATCTATGATTCAGTCCTCTATGATTATTTAAGGCAAGTAATCTAAGTCAGGACATTATAGCACATGAACACTCCTGCTAATGTTCTTAGTTCTGTTTTCATGCATTGTGAACAAATGTGATAGAGTTGAGTATTAGAGAGCTCTACAGGGTAAAATTCTTCGATACTCTCCACAGTAGTCCGGCTAACCAGTACGTAACATGAGACTTGTGAAGAGCAGGTGTCACCTCAATCACACACGGTGCAAATGAATGACCAGATAAACCAGTGCAACCACAGGCATAGTTATACAACTGGTGAAAGAAGCTGTTCCTTCACAGCAGGTGACCAATCAAGAAGTTGAGAATTCACTGTCTGCACAGACCACAGATCAACTATCAGCCTCAGAGTCTAGAGCATGCCAACAATGAAAACTGGGCAACAACAGGCAACCTGGCAACACAAAGTGACAGGCAAATGACACATCATCCAGGTAAACAGATGACAGAAACCCAAAACGTCAGCCTTCCTGGTCCTCTGATGCTGCTTGGCCTGTTGTGTTCATCCAGCTCTACACCTTGTTATGACAGAAACAAGCATGTGTACCATTAAAAGACGAGTATGATTGTGTGTACAATGCGAGTGCAAGGACTGATGAGAGTAATATACTGCCAATACATGAAAACATGTTAGAGCTTAGTGAGTAAATTGATTGACTCACTAAGCACTTTGTGACTCAATACTCACTATGTAAATGATACAAATGATTAATTTTGTATGAAAAGGAGTTTGTTTGGGATAGAAAAGCAATGCTGTGGTAATGTGCCTCTTATTCTGCTATATTGTTGTTTCTTCAGTGATGAGGCACTGCTGCAAGCATTCATCTTACAGCAGTTCAATAGAAACACAATACACACAAGATTCTTGCTGTTTGAGTGCACACATTTTAAGTAGCTGCAGAATTGTGAGAAAGACGTGGGTTCAGTGCTGCAAGTGTTTCAAGGACCTTCTCATGTCAGACAAAGTGAGTGCATCATAACAACCAGATAGGATAGCTCTGAATCTGTAATCAGCAGTATAAAAATGAGATGACCAGTGTGAGGTTGCATGGTTCTTCTAAACATAGGAGAAATGGATACCTGGAAACATTTTGAGCCAAAAGCCAAGCCTATAACTCTAATGTTAGTGTGGTAGAGCAACATTGAAGACTGCAACTTCTCATGTAATTGTTTCACTGGACATGGTAAGGATAAGCACCCTCAGCTTAACTCTCTTTCTCTTGATGTTGGAAGAGAAAGATATATCATTCCATTTTATTTCTATTCTTCTTCCATGTAGGAGTCACTCTTCAAATTTTTAGATGTCATGACAAGCATTATCTGCAGACTATGAAGGACTAAGGCTTGCACAGTTGCATCAGTTAGATTTATCCTACATCAGTACAAATCACCTTGGTAGATCCTGAAACAAGCTAAATGAGTAACACTGGGAGAAATGGGCTCCATGAGTAAGCAGGAGGAGGCAAGAAATCCAGAAGTACAAATAAACCTTGGCCAGTTATGAACAGTTATTTCTGCATTGTGGAAAGTATGCATTAAGGTTAAGTAGTAGGACAAAAACCTTGTAAATTGGCTCAGCATTTTAATCAATATATATAACATCAATCTTAGTCTCAAAGTCCATAAAAGGACTGTCTTCCTCACAAAGAACATCAATACCTCTTCTTTCGGGATTTGGTCTGAACTTCAGCCAACAGCAGCACAACCAAAAGAGTTTCATGGGCTTTAACCAAAGAAATTGACATTTTTCAGAAACTTCTCAGCTCTGCTCATATAGGCTTGATTGTATGGAGCCACCAGTATTTTTTTTGAGTAACAGAGACAATGGCAGTAACTGTAAACCGATATTTATCTGTACTTAGCTCCTGGACTTTGACTCTGTACTCTTCAGCTTCCCTGTATTTCGCCATGGAACTGCCGTTTCAGTCTCTGGGATTTAGAAATTCAAATTAATGCTTGATCATTCTAGACTGAAAATAAGCTAATGACCTTTAATGTTCTCTCACCTGTGTAAACCATTGCACCATAAACAATTTTCCATTTATACACAACAGGGGTCTACACTTACTTTCTGAGTAATGCTGAGATAAGGTTACCATTTCAAATCGACTCTGCTTGATATTATTTTAAAAATGAAAACTTTTATAGAAATAAAACGTATTCACCTGTCTCTATGGTAATTGGCCTTCCAAAGTTAAAATATAGAAATTCTACATCTTTCATCAGAACTGTTCCTAAAGAAGACTGAAATTGTATTCTTCCGGGGTATTTGTCAAATTTTGTAGGGTGACAGCTGCTGTCTTTACAGGAATTGGCAAAGGCGAAGAGGTCTTTCCTCCACAGGAAGGCAACAGTTACAATCCATTAATTTGGACTGAGCACTTCTTGATGTCACTGAGGTCTTTGCAAAACATTCAAATTAAGAGAGAGTTGAGAGGGATCTGGGCTGAAACATCCACCTGAAATGTGGAGGAGAACCTGAGACATGGGAGCATGCAGGTTTTTTTTATTCATTCACAGAATGATGGGATCACTGGCTGGTCCAGCATTTATTGACCATCTCTAATTCTTCTGTGGAGCAATTAAAAGTCAACCACATCGTCTTGGGTCTAGAATCAGATGATGGCCAGACCAAGTAAAGAGGGCTGTTTTCTCCCCTGAAGGACATTAGTAATTAGTGATTTCATGGTCACTTAGACTCTTAATTCCAGATTTTTACTGAATTCAAATTCCATCACCTGCTGTGCTGGGATTCAAACCTGGGTCCCCAGAACATTAACTGGGTCACTGGATTAATAGTCCAGTGATAATACCCCTAGGCTTCCCTGTGGGACTTCAGCAGCTTTCAAGTGACTTACAGTGACAGCCCCCTGATAAGGAGGTTGCAGAGAAGCGCAAGCTGGTAGCAGTATAAAGTTAATACAACCAATGGTTAGGATATATAGAGAGTGTTGAGCCACCTGTAGATGTCATATAATGTTAATATAACAACTAATTAAAGTTAAAAGGAAATAGTTGATGGCGGATAATGTTTAGCTAGTCACTTGGAGTTTCAAAGAGAAACTTGATGACCAAGATGTTAGAGTAAGTTCTCCTGTTTAGGGAAAAAATGATCTTGAAGATCTTAGCTGTTTTAGCAATGCATTCCTGTGAACGTAAGTAATTGATATAACAATTGTATTTTTGCAGAATGAAAAGATTAAAAGGGAATTTTTTTGAAACAATCTAAAGAAGCATAAAAGAGAAGCCATTGAAATGAAACAAGTGTGTTTATGGGTTGAATGAAACTGTGAGATTATGGTACTTTTTTAGGTCTATCTTACTGGAAGTAGATTGAATTCAAGAATGTTCTACTTGTATAACAGAGACAAACTGGCTGGTATCTTTATGATGAATATCAATAATTTTCTGTGGAGTACTTATCTAAAATTTTAGTGATATGTGATAGATAAAGTAAAAAAGAGAATTTTACAGTCAAAGCCTGGATTTAGAGGCCTTTAAGCATATGGGTGAGACATCAAGCAGAAAAAGTCAGAAGTGACTTTGGATCAATAGTTTTACCTGGAAAAATGATTATTACATCCTGATAATTGGGCCAGGTCCTCACAGAAAGATGCGTTTGCATCCAAAAAAGAAACAGACCAGTTGGTGTAGTTTGTGAAAACCAAAAGAACTGCAGATGCTGTAAATCAGGAACAAAAACAAAGTTGCTGGAAAAACTCTGCAGGTCTGGCAGCATCTGTGAAGGAAAAAAGCAAAGTTAATGTTTCGGGTCTGGTGACCCTTCTTCAGAACCAGACGCGAAAAGTTAACTCTGTTTTTTCCTTCACAGATACTGCCAAACCTGCTGAGCTTTTCCAGCAACTTTGTTTTCGTTGCAGTTGTGTAATTTGATTTGACTGTTAAACTGATTGAGTCTAGATTGACTGCACAATGTCACTGGTGATGTATTGAAACTGAAAAGAAAATCTTGAGGCCCAAAAGAAAGAATGAAGAAAATCAATTTAGAAAAACAAAGTGCACTAAAATTTTTGCCCTTAGTTGATTCAGAAGATATTAAACTAATCCTTTTTTAGTGATTCTTCATATACCAATCTTCCAGATGGCTCTTCAAGTACCCCAGTATGTTGTGAAGTTGAGTTCAGTACTTGTGGATGAGAAGGCAGGATGTTAGAAGTTGATATTTGTAAAATGACAGGGGGGAAGAGTGTGTGGTCCTTTTAAAAGATGATGTGCTTTTTCTGTGCTAAAAAAAATTCTGTGGGCTGCTTATGGGTTGCAGATACATAGGTAGCTCCTGAAATTGAAACATTTGTATCAGAGGCTGTACGGTTAGCAATCGAAAGCAGTTTTATTTTGTTAACAAGGCAACCAGTTTGAATACCAGCCAATCAATTTAAAGCAGACACTTAGGTACTAAAAACCAATTAAATTTAAATCTGATGGTTTTGATGACATAGGACCAATCCTATTGTGAGAAATTGATACATCATCAAGGGTATAAAAGAAGAGGGAGTTGAAAATCAGTGTGAGAGTAACTGCCATCTGATCGAGTTAACAACCATCAGCTCTAAAGAGAAATTCACCGGCTCTCAGAGAATTCTGTAAGCTCTCAGAGTAACCATCATCTAACTAAAGGTACAGTGGCACTCTTAGATAATATTTCTGACACAAAAATTCAATGGAGAAAGGTATTCCTGACTGAAGGTCAGCAGAGAAGGCACAGAAAATTCCAGAATGTGTATCCTGGCTGTAATTTTGAGAGACTAAGTTTTTTTTATTATTTTAGTTTATACAAGTGGGATGTGTATTTATTGGAACAGTATAGCATTAGAATTTTGTTTTACTTGGGAATTGTTAGTAGTTAAGGAGGAAATTGTTTGGTTCATTAATGGTTCAGTTAATTTGTTCACTGTTAGAGTTAGATAAATAAATAGTTACTTGTTGATTATAGAGTGAGCAAAAGGAGTTCATTTCATTTAACCACTCCTTTATGACAGCTTGAGGGTGAGAGACCAGTTATACCACTTTTCACACTTCTTTTAACAGATTATAGAGTGATGTGAGCCTGTCTGGGTGTTTCAGTTTTAGTTATCAGAAGGGGGTTGGCCTTTGCTTTATAACACGTTTATTATGTTCTTGGTAGGAAAGAATAATGAATGCTGACAATTGAAGCCAAAGAATTATAGAATTATAGAATCTATACAGTGTGGAAGCAGGCCATTCGGCCCATTGAGTCCACACTGACCCTCCAAAGAGCATCCTATCCAGACCTAGCCCCCTACACTATCCCTGTAACCATTCATTCCTGTGGCTAATCCACTTAGCCTGCACATCCCTTGATACTATGGAAAATTTAGCATGACCAATCCACCTAACTTGCACATCTTTGGACTGTGGGAGGAAACCGGAGCATCCAGAGGAAACTCTCACAGACACGAGGAGAATGTGCAAGCTCCAACTGACAGTCACCCAAGGCTGGAATCAAACCTGGGTCCCTGGTGCTGTGAGGCAGCAGTGCTAACCACTGAGCCACCAGGCCGAGAACATAAAAAAAAGTAGTAAAAATGATTTCAGCTGTTGAAATATTGGCACCCATAGATGATCTAGGTGCAGGGTGTACATATTCGATATTCTATAGGAAATACTATATGAGGTGCAATCTGAGAAATTTTGCCTGTAAATCATTTTCCTTGGGACAAAATATGTTTGACAAAGGACGTCATTGAGAAAGAGTTGATGTTTGTTCTTGCTAACATGATGGAAATGTTACAAATAAAAGAAATATTCAAAATAATGTTGTTCATCAAGTCACCAGCTGTCAGAAAAGGTTAGTCTCTCAAAGATACTCTCTTTTTATATACCTATAGTAGCTTTTGTTAGTCCAATATATGGTGATGTTAACTGCTTTGACTTTCCCTTAAACAGGGAATTATCACTGGCTAGTTTCTCACTGATACCTGGGAGAGTAACAACTTGAATTCAATGAGATCATGGCTGATCTGTTAATCCTCTGTTAACTGCTTCTGATTAGCAGTTCAGAGCTGTCCTGCACGGTTTGTTTTATGTGCCCACGAAATGGCAGGCAAGGGGTGATTGTTTGCTCCACTTTACAGACTGGGACCTGAAGGTCCTGGTGGATGGGTTGGGTCTGGAAGATGGCCACCTTTTCTTCTTCTGGAACGACAGAGAAAGCCACAACAGCAGAGCCGGTCTGCCTGGTCCAAGTTGCCACCTGGATCTTTGCCATTTTTACAGGTCCGACGAACATGCAGCAATGGGACAAGAAAATCAATAACCTTCTCTGTGCTACATTTTCTCTATGCCATCTCACACTCTCCCTATCTCTGCTAGTGCACACATTCCCAGCAGAGCTCATAGTCTCCCAATCTCACTGTTGCTCACTCACATATCTTCCTCACTCACTCTTATCCACAACAACACCCCTGCATGCCCTCTGTGCTGACTATTCACTCACTTTTCCCCAGCTGAACTAGTCTAACAGTTGTGCTGCCTACTTTCAGTTTATGTAATCCCTCCCTTTGCATAATTCCAGGAGAAATGGCCCACAGTTGGGTGGAGAAGGCCAGGGTGAGTGATGATGCGCCCAACATTTAGCACATCAGCTTGAAGGGAACCTGGTGCTGGCTAGCAAGGACTGAGACCATACCTTTGGTGATGCAGAAAATCCATGTTCTGGCAACCAATTTAGAAGTGTTGTCTATAATGTTATTCTCCCCTTACCACCACTGCATCGTGTTCTTAACATACCTGAGCCTCTGTCCGTATTAATAGTGCAATCTCTCTTTATTGCTACAGTATCAGTGGCATCGGCATGAAGTTGGCATCCAATAAGCCAGCCCCACAAGATATCTGCTCCTCTTCTGAGGAAGAAAGGTAAGGTGAGAGGATATACCAACAAGGCTGTCTTCTGCATCTCCCAGCAGCTCAGATACTGACACCTCAGTGAGTATTTTAACTAGATTCAAGTCAGGAGCATCGACTGGTCAGTACATCACTGCCATACTCCACTGCCCACTGAGAAAGAAATACCCCAGGTTGCTGGAAGTCAGAGAAGTGCCAGAGATCAGGCACCTGCTCAGCTTCAGGCAGGAGAGAACCCCACTGATTTGGTGATAAAGAATATCATCAAAATGCACTAGCAAACTCAGGAGCAGCAGGCAGGTTTGGCAAAGACATTTCTCAAATTCCCATAATATTTACTCTCCATGCAGAGCTATCTGTCTGAGAATGGATGTTACCCCCAACGATCTACATGTTTGAAATGGGCTGTTGGATTGTCCTTCCTCTCTGACATAGAGCTAGCTCTCTTTCATGGATGTGGTCTCACAGCACAAGGTGGATCTTCTCCTGGGCTTTCTTGGGTTACTGCACAGTCTTCTGCCATGAGTCTTCACTGAAGGGCTGGATTCCAAGTATGTATTTTATCCTCTTTGCCCCAGATCTTCCTGAATGTTCTGTGGCCTTTGGCCAATGGGTTCATGAGCAAATTTCAAAGCATCCAATAGGGTTGCACCAACACTTTTCACTGTTGTTATGTGGGAAGGTGTACAATTCACATCCTCAGGCACTGGCTAGAAGTCAAAGTGCCAGAAAGCCTGATTGAACTTCTCCAATACACAACCCTCAGGCTGGTTGTAACTGGTTCCCCTTGAACATTAGTAACCTCATTGATTTTGGTTTCCACTGTCCTCTGTGGGTGATAGCTGTTGGTTGCTTTTTAATTTAGTTTGGCCAATTTCCTCTTAGGCTTAATTTCTTGGCTGTGGGTCAGTTTAGAATGCCAGTTTTGGGCCCATGGTCACTTGACCATAAAGTTGAGGAGGGTACACTTGCCTTTGGGTAGGATATTCTCAGCAAGTCTGGTCCATCTAGTTACAAATGCTCCTGGAGTTACCTGACCAAAGTTGTAAGGCCAATGGGCTCAATGTAGGGCAGCTCCCTCCACCCTATCTGTGGACCCCAGGACTGCACCGAAATATTGTCAGAGGGAAAGAAACAAAAAGACCTTCTGAAAGCATGCAAGTAGCACAGGTGACATTTCAATGTAAATTTGTTATCACATTTCTAAACATATTAGCTATGTGAAGGTATGTCTAGCTGCAATGACAAGATTGAATGTGCCGAGTCTAGCCATCCTCAGCATTAAACGAGGTCCTGTGGTCCAAGTTGTGAAGAGATCAGCTGCAGTAACATGAGAGTGCTATGGAAACTTGGAAGGTTTTAGCTCCACCAGCTGGGTTGAATTTTTTTAGGCTGCAATACATTGCCTGTGCACCTCCTCCATTGTAGGAGAGATTCCTAGAGCTGTGTGATACAGTTAAGACAGCTTGGGCCAGGATATGTCTACAAAGTGGGTTAATGACCAAAGTTTTTGCATTTTAAATAAACATTATGAATCTTAACTAAGATCATAATATATATTACAGGGTTGATAATAGCATTCTATTATCTATGATAGTTTAATCTCAGTGAAGCATACAGAATTCTTATAGTGCTCAACATGATAGATGAATGTTTCTGTTGGTTTAGAACAGAGGGGCCAGTTTCAGAGTAAGAATATGCCTTTTGAAACCGAGTTAAGACTGAATTTCTTCACGCAGTTGATTTATTGTTGTCACATGTACAGAGATAGAGTGAAAAGTGTATTTTGTTAGCTATACAGGCAGAATGTACCACACAAAGGGCATCAGGTAGCAGAACAGAGTGCAGAATACAGTGTTAGGGAAGGTAACAGAGAGAGAAAAAGAGATCAACATTAACTTTTGAGAGCTCCATTCAAAAGTGTGATAACAGTAGGGAAGAAGTTGTTCTTGTCTGCCTCAATGGGCGCTGAAGGCTTAGTTATTAAGTATTATCAAGGGAGAGATGAACAGATTGAATATTATCAGAGATATAGGTATTGCACGGGAAATGATTTTGGGATAGAAAATCAGCCTGATTTCTTTGACTGTCAGAGCAGGCTTGAGGCGCTGAATGGCTAACTTCTGCTCCCATTTCCTTTGTTCCAATGATAAACGGTGCCGAGCATCCATGTTTTCTAACTTCATCATATGTTCCTTGATAAAAAAATCTTCCTCAGCATAATAATTTGATCAAATATAAACTTGAGTGGGAGGCACTTAGAGACTGAAATACCAATAATATTGTGAAATTAAGAATTAAGATCTCATTCTGTTGGCTCAAGTAATTTTTCATTAAGTATTTACATTAACAGACAATGTTATAATTCCAGATACATTTTTCATAGCAATCATGATAATCAGTAGACGAGACAACAACAGGGATATGGAAGGCTGAAACTTTTCATCATTAATATGGCATCATTCAACAATTTAGTGATTAATATCAAATTAGTTTATGTTCAGACAGTAAAGAAGCCTCACACTCTTTGTTATTGGCGTGAAATTTATTGGAATTTATCAGCTGTACAAGCTGCTATTTGATTTCATTTTCTATATAGTTAGTCATCATCTGATCACAAAGAGGCAACTAACAATGGGATATAATTAGAAGTGACCCAGGGCATTGTATTAATGGGCTAAAGAGGTATTGCTTTGTCTACAATATTTTATGGATGACATTTCTGTTTTCATGCTAATTATTATGCTTTTATACTTTTTATTCAATCTATGGCAGAGATTTTAAGCTCCAAGATGAAAATGGCTTGGATCCAGTATAGTAAATATTCCACCGACCTCACTAAATCTCCAGCTTTCTCCAAAATACAAGGCAAAAGATTATCCCTCTCCGGTTCAAGCATCCCCTCTATTGCATCTTTCATCATCTTGTATCATGCCACCTATTTTCATTGAAACTGTAGACTCTCCTGTTCCTTTTTTCCTATCACTAGAGCCATTTGGAGCATTTCATGCTCACATGCTATGCTTTATAAAACAGGAACTTCTTTACATCACATGTACTATATATTTCAGACATTTGCTTTCCATTCAACACTTGCTATCATTAAGTCTTGTTCATCTCTCTCTCTCTTCCCATCAAAATCCTATTGATGTTGAGGGTTGGCCAACAAACTGAATTTTAAAATCATATTGAGATGCTACATACATCATAAAACCTGATTTATTGATGAGGTAGTTTTTCAGTTTCTGACAGGCGTATTTATGCAGTTAACTGCTGCGTGGGGCACTATGTCAATATTTACTGTTTTAGTTACTGCATTTCAAACAACCAAGTTAGGTTAAAAAAATCCATTCACCATATGAACTTTGTTCTCATTTTAAAGAAGAAAGCAAATAACCATGGAAATCCAGTCAAAATGTCAAAACACGACACTGATAACAGTAGGGAAGAAGCTGTTCTTGTCTGCCTCAGAGGGCTTAGAGGCTTAGTTATTGAGTATTATCAAGGGAGAGATCGGTGGTTCAGTGGTTAGTACTGCTGCCTCACAGTGCCAGGGACCTGGGTTTGATTCTAACCTTGGGTGACTGTCTGTGTGGAGTTTGCACATTCTCCCTGTGTCTGCATGAGTTTCCTCTGGGTGCTCCAGTTTCCTCCCACAGTCCAAAGATGTGCAATCTAGGTGGATTGGCCATGCTAAATTGTCCATAGCATCCAGGGATGTGTAGGTTAAGTGCATTAGCAATGGGAAATGCAGGGTTACAGGGACAGGGAAGAGGGATGGGTCTGGGAGGGATTCTCTTCAGAGGGTCAGTGTGGACTTCTTGGGCTGAATGGCCTGTTTCCACGCTGTAGGGATTCTATGAATTGCATTCTGGTTTTTGTATGAGAATAAAAGTGAGGTCAACATAATTACAGAGTAAATCAGAAAGAAACATCTGGAGTACCAAATGCACAATTTTCTTTTTCTTTATCTTAGGATGTGGATGCCACTGGTAAGGTCAACAGTTGTTGCCCATCCCTAATCACCCTTGAACTGAGTAGCTTGCTAAGCCATTTCTAACAGAGCAGTTAAGAATTAATCATATTGTTGAGGTCAATATCCCTGAAGAATGTTGGTGAATCAGCTGAGTTTTTTAAATGACAATTGATGGTAATTTCATGGGACTATTACTGAGACGAGCTTTATATTCTAGATTTACTAACTGAAATAAAATTCCACCAACCAGAATGATCAGATTTGAACCTTTGTCCTCAAAGCTTTGTTCTGGGTCTTTGTCTGGTGACATCAACACAACACTACAATCTATCCCTGAAACACTGAAATCCATACGTTTCTGTCCAATTTACTCACCTGTTCCATGGAGTTTTCTGGTTGATTTAGCATTAGATCCACACAAAGAGGTGAAGATGTCATAATTAACCATGAGATATCCACTAAAGATGACATAAAAAGTTAGGGTTGCTATATACAACTTGAAGTGAATTTTTAACAGCATGATTAGTCTCAAATAATCATTTAATTTTGTATGCATTGAAGATTTATTATCATAATTTTTTAAAACGATTTTTCTTTTTCTCTCTTTTTTTCCCCACTATCGCTTTCTGCTCCTTTGTTTATTTGATCTTCTGATTTCAAGTTAAATCTAATTTATATTTTGTTTCTTTTATATTGGCTAGTTTTCAGCTGGAGTATTGTGCACAGTTCTGGAAGGAGGTGAATGCAGTGGAGAGAGTGCAGAAGAGGTTTATTATGTGATACAAATTGACAGGTGGGGGTTGTTTTCCTTAGTGAAAAGGCTAAGAACAAATATAATAGAGGGTTTCAAAATTCTGAGTGGTCTGGACAGAGTACCTAGCGGGAAACAATTCCCACTTATAAAGGGATTGAGAACCAGAGGGCACAATTTTAAAGCATTTTGTGAAACAAGCAAATGCGAAGCAAAAAAATTCTTTTTCACACAGTAGATAATCAGGGTGTAGAATGTACCGCCTGGAACTGTGGTGGAGGCTGGTTCAACTGAGGTGTTCAGGAGGACATTGGATGATTATTTAAACAGGAATAGTGTACAGGGTTATAGGGAAAAGGGGGAGAGATGGCACTAAATTAAAATGAGTTGAAAGCCAATGCAGACGTGATGAGCTGAATTGTCTCCTGCACCTTAACAATTCTATGACTCTGTGAGCACGTGCTTCTGGTTAAACACTACAGGGCTAAATGATGACTAATTGGTTGATGACCCATGTTGTTGCCTTCCTGTCCACAGATCCCCTGCAGAGGGATCCACACTGGATTAAATGCCAAATGGATGGCAAGTCATTGCTGACAAGCCTTCAAAAATACACATACAGCTGCCTCCATAACACCATTCCATTACCACTGATTACAAAAATATAAGCCTTCTGTTTCTGCTTTATAGAGTAAAAATAATAAGCCAGAAATTCTGCTGACACTAAATTGTAGAGAGTAGAATCATTTATTAATGAAGAGCTGATGTTTGCTGATGGAATTGCTCCTTTATCCAAATTAAAATTTCCAGGCAATATTGAAATGGAAAGTGGAATTCATTTTGGCATAAAAAGCAGTTAGAGTCTCATTTCTCAGCTAGTCATGAATAGATGGGTGTTTTCTTTTTGTTAATGTCTCCAACGTAAGTTTGATTCATTTATTTTTCCTGAAATAATTTATTAATGGAAATTTCAGGTGCCCAAACCTGCAATGCAATTTTCTGTGATCTCTTCAGTATAGTTCTGTTTGTGCTACACCAATGTAATATTCTTAACATTCAGTTTTTGAATTAGTATGAAGACACAGTGTTATTATAATAAGTTTAAATACTATAAAGGAAGGGAAAAACAAGGTCAGCATAATTACAAAGAGAACAAATTATTTCCAGGGTGCATAAAAAGATCAGATGTTGCTTAGTATAAGAAACAAAATAACATTCACTAAGAAGTTAGAATCTTTTCTAGGTGACAATGAATAGAGCCCAAATTTCTTCACATTTCTGTTTCTCATTGTCAGTAAATAACTTGTTATTAGCAGGCATCCCAATTCTGGGCCAAACACTTATCAGAATATTTCTATGCATTTCCTTGTGTGTTGTGAAAAAAAAATGATGTAAACGCAGAAATGTTTCAACTATCTGATTTTGCTGAGCAGTAAGTTAATATTTTGAAGTGTACTTTAGCATTGAAAATAATGTTCCAAAATATGAAAAATAGATCCTTCAGTCTTTCCCAAGGATATTGTTGCCTAGAGGTCAATTTTAATAGCTCAGTTTACCATAGAAGTTCATAAACAAATAACATTAACTGAATTTTCAATCCAGGTTATGAACCATAATGTTTGCTGGTTTCAAGTCTTGTCACCTCATTGGGATTAGGCATACCCACTAGGATTTTCAAAATTGCAGCTTTTAGAGCTCAGGGAGTAGACTTGCAACTAATCAGAAGACAGATTGAATCTTGATGTTGAAAGGCCAGTGGGATTCATCACATAACTGAGCTTAAATATTCTCTGCTTCAAATAAATGTTTCAGGGTCTTAACTTCTGGCCTAAAAGAGTTATTAAATTCCTTACACTGAGATAACTTGGTTTTTTTTACAATTTTAAACTGCGTTCTCCCTTTTCTTCAGGATAAACTGCCTTACATATCCAGCTCAGCGAAGAACCCTGCAGAATTGTTAAAATGGAAACTTTTTAAAAAATGTTCTCAGGCAAGGGGCATTTCCCTAAGTCCAAAAAACATCAGAATCTCTGTCTGATAGCTTAATACATGACATTGTTTGTAGTTCACTCCAATGAAAGAAAACACTAACTTCAAAGACAATCTCTCTCAATCCTTTTTTATATATAAAAGTCATAACCATGGTTACAGAATTACTTGAAAGTTAGTCAAGAAATCCATTCAGATACAAACAAAATACTTATACCACTGGTTCAAAATTCAAAGATACAAATTCAAAAATAACGGTATTTAAATGAGAAACCTCATAGCACACTTGGTAACTTGTAGCAGAACATGCCTCTCAAGGCCATCAGCAAAGTTATGCCGCATGAAGACTTGTCCCATCATGCCTCATCACCTTTTGTATTTGAAAGGATATCACTGTATTTGCGTGGCCTGTCTGTGTGAAGATGGCTGCCATGTTTATCATCAATTTTAGTATCATTAATTTTAACAAAAACAGAAGTTGTTGGAAAAGCTCAGCAGATCTGGCAGCGTCTGTGAAGAGAAATCAAAGTTAATGTTTCAGGTCTCGTGACCCTTTGGAAGGGTCACTTGACCCAAACCATTAACTTTCATTTCTGTTCATGGATGCTGCCAGACCTGCTGAGCTTTTTCAGCAACTTCTGCTTTTGTTTCTGATTTATAGCATCTTCAGTTCTTTCAGTTTTTATCTTCAATTTTAAGCAACCTTTTGACAATGAAGTGTTTTGGGAATTAATGAAAGCTGCTACATAAATCAAAGTTCTTTCTTATTCCACGCCAATTTCCTTTCTTGAACTGGAGAAACTTGCAAGTTGATGGCTATGATCATCTTCACAGATACTGACAATGCAGTCTTTGTATTACTCGTGAGTTTTCAATTTTGTCTATAATATGTGGCAGATGTGGATAATTTAAGCACAAACATGTCTAACCCTGTTTCTTATTGAGGTCCAAGGAGGAGAACTGGTCCTTGAACAAGGTAGGTGGATGTAGCCTCCTTCTAAAGGCCACCCTTCCTCTCCTTCTTCCTTTTCTGACAGTTTGTTTTTTCGCATTCTTATCATGTTGTTTTCCAAAGGGAATGCCTACTGTTGCACCATTTTTGCGAGCAAGTCATTTCTGCAGAAACCTTGAAATCATGATAAAGTCTTTTAGCATTTGCCACATAATTCCCAGACAGTTCAAAAAATTGCACACTAAGTAATCTGATATTGCATTTAAATAGCTCTGGTGTGAGTCTTCTCTGCTGCTAAAAGGTTGAGCTCAAAAATATTGCAGAGAAGAGGAGGTTAAATGAAAGATAATACCTGATATTCACTTTATACGTAACAAATAACAATTTATTTATTTAACCATAACAGGGAACAAATTAACGGAACTACTAACAAACCAAACAATCCCAACACCACCACCACCCGCCCATCCCCCCACCTCAACTCCTAACTATTCCCAAACTGAACAAAATTCTCCTGGTATGCTATTCCAATAAACACAAGTCCCCACTTAGAAACCAAAGTGGTAAGATAAAAAAAAAATTAAAACTTAGTCTCTCAAAGTCCACACAGAATATGTCTTCTGGAATGCTCTGCCTTCTCCACTGTCTCTCCAGTCATAAATGCCTTTCTTCTACTGATCAAGCTGTCAGGTATGTTTTCTCTGTGAAGAATCTTAGCTGGAAGTGTCATGGTACATTTCATGGATAGATGGTGCGTTCATAGAGAACTTAGCAATTTCTTGTTAGTGCTAGGTGCTTATTTCTCGCATGATCGTTCGCTCTCCGATTTTCAAAAACCCTCTCCTCATATACCTTGGATGACATATCAATTTTCTTACAATAACATTGGTCCGCGGTTTTCAAAACCGTCAGATTTAAATTCAACTGGCTTTCAATCACTAAGTTCTTGATTTAAATTCATTGGCTGATTCCAGCTAGTTGCCAAAACATCAAAACAAGCCTAAGGTTTCCAATTGCACAGCCAATTGATACATGCTTCCATTTTAGAACTGGCTGTACATCTTCAGCTACACACAGACACTTAAGCTTAGAAAGGCACTTTAGCTCTTAAGGGGACAACATGCTGTTCTCCCTTATCATTTTTTACAAACAAATTCTAGCTTCCTGTCTTTCAATTCATGATTACTCTATGTAACTTCATAATACCTCCCCGCTTAAGAAAAACAAATGAACCACCATTATGAAAAGATGTTTTTTTAAAATCTTAACACCATTATCACAAGATACATAGGTCACTAATCTAAAGTTACACCTTTCATACTAATTCTGCATACATATATAACATTGACCAGACCAGTTCCTCTTATCTACTCATTTTCTTATAAACTCACAATTACGCATCTGCAGTAACATTTTTATATTTTAAATGCTTGTAACATAAGACAAAATAATCTAGTGTTCTTGTCCTTAAATCTTTCCAAAAAGGTGAGAGGGTTGTGGTTTGTATACACAACTGTCTCCGATACATTTCTTGCAACGTAAACATTAAAATGTTGGAAGGCCAATACCTGTCTCAGTAAATCTTTTTCAGTGCTGGAGTATTTTCTCTGGTGGATATTGAGTTTCTTTGAAAAATAACAACTTGGCCTTTAAATTCCACCATCAACCTTTTGTATCAACACAGCCCCAACCCATACATCGCTGGTGTTGATAGCAACTTTAAAGGGTTTCAAGAAATTTGACGTAGCTAAAACTGGTGCATTGGTTAACATGGCTTTTAAATTCTCAAATGTCTCCTGGCATTGTTCTGTCCACTGAAATTTCATGTTCTTCTTTAGCAAATCAGTCAGCGGTGCCACCACAATACTAAAATTTGGTACAAACTTCCAGTAGAACCTGCTCAGTCCCAAAAATCGAAGAACCTTTTTCTTTGAGGATGGTCTTGGAAATTCCTCAATGACATTTGTCTTCACATTCCTCAGGGTTATCCTTCCAGGTCTGTTGTTGTGTCACAAGGACACCACTTTGGCCTTTGCGAATTATGTTTTTGCTAAGTTTATAACCAGTTTTGCTTCCCATAGTTCTTTCAAAGAGCTTTGCCAAATGCATCATGTGATCTTTCCATGAATGCCTAGAGGTTACTAAGTCACCTATATAGACAGCACAATTAGTCAATCCTGCCACAACTACGTTCATAAGTCTTTGAAATGTGGCTGGCATGTTCTTCATTCCAAAGGGATTATTTTAAATTGATACAGTTAATGCAGAAACTTCTTTCACTCTCTCCAATAAAGGTCCTTGCCTGTAACCAGGAAGTAAGTCTAACTTTGTGATGTAAATGGCTTGTCCTTGGAAATGGGTATGCGTCCACTTAAGTTATGACGTTGACTTTCTGATAATCCACGCAGAATCATTGAGTGCCATAATGTTTGGGAATCAACACAAATCGGCGAATTCTGCTCGTTTTGATTCGGCTCGATGATGTCATCTTGGAGCATACTTGTGCAGCTTTGAGAGATGAAGCCTGCAGGGGTGTTGTTATATCAGAACAGCATTCCCTACTTCAACCTCATGTACTATGATATTAGTCCTCCCCATTTTATTCCTTTGTATGTCCTCATATTGCCGCAACTAGCCTTTCAATTCAGTTCTGTGTTCCTGAGACAGGTAACTTGCTATCCTGGATGAACACAGCAGGCCAAGCAGCATCATAGGAGCAGAGAGGCTCTGCTCCTATGA
>NC_063344.1:44289841-44311277 GCF_021869965.1 Rhincodon typus | reverse complement strand
TTCATCAGGAAAATGTCAACTTTCTTGCACCTCTGATGCTGCCTGACTTGCTGTGTTCCTCCAGCTCCATGCTATATTGACTCTGATTCCAGCATCCACAGTTCTTGCTATTTCCTAGATCCAAAACAGCTTGGCCCTTAGTTAGTTCTTCAACATAAAGCTTCAGAAGCTTATCGTGTACACACTCCAGGACTTTTTCTTCCACAACATTACTTCTGACTTGCTTAATCCAGGTTACGTGTAAACTGAAGTCACCCATTATCCATGTCACATGCATTTCTGATTGATACCAGGCCAAAAAATTACGAATACAGTTTGCTGGCTATAAACAGCTCCAGCAATGTTGGTTACCCTTTATGGCATCGTAACTCCATCCAAACTAATTCTGCATTTTCCCTTTGATAGAAGGTCTTTCTTTCTAATTGACTGATTTCATCCCTTATAATGAGGGCAGCCTCACCTCTTTCTTCATATGCCTCTTCCTCCTAAACACTAAATATCCTCAATTTCCAATCTTGTTCTCATTGTACCCATATCTCCATAATGGCAACTAAATCATAAACCTAAGTTCCCCCTCAGGTTTCTGTAATGTGTAGCTGATCCATCTTGAGTCTTTTTGCCCTATTGTGAGCTGTTTTCCTCCTGGAATGAGAGAAAGAGGAAGGTGTGACAGGAGAAGAAAGTGGGTGAAACAGTTATTTCTGTTGCTGTAGGTGGGATGCCTTCAGGAGCAAGTGGGTAGACAGCACAGATGACCTGCAGGGTTACTGGTGTCCAGGCTGGGGGTGGGTGAGTGAGAGTGGGCATTCATTAGTGAGAATGGTAGAGCATCTACCTTGATGGGAGGTGGATCCAGTAGCAGAGACAGTGAATGTGAGGAATTGAGAGAATATAGTGGCACTTATGCTGCTGGAGTGGAGAAGGATATTGACCTTCTTCCTACCATGCTGAACATTCCTCCAGATGAGATGGCTCTAAGATAGGTGGCAACCTTGGCTCACAGTGGCATAGACTGGTGTTGTGGCATCCAGTCCTGCTTCTGGGAAATGAGGAAGTCCCATGTTGAACTTCAAGGACCATGCTCTAAAGTGAGCCACCAAATTCCCCTTGTCTGCCATGTCCAGGGCAAATGTCAGTAATAATGCAGGGCAGCTCCTGACTGAAAGTGTTTGTCTGGGTGCACAACTGCCAAATAAATATGGCACTAGCATGAAGGATGCTGGTCAGTTCTGGGATCTCTGGTGAGAGCTGCAGGAACGACAGAACGTGGGATATGATGCCTGTAGTAAAGGCTGAAACACCAATTAGCTTGATAAGATGGGTAATATATGGCAAGAAAACCTGCTTAGTCTCATGGTGAAAATCTCTCCCCCAAACTCAGCACAACCCAGACTTAGCCAAAAAACCATAAGATTCAGCCTAATGTTTCAGCATGTTGATTACCTCAGCCACAGTATTTCTTGTAGCTGCACATCTTGCATCATTTTCTTGTTTTGCTCTCATAGTACCATTTTGGAGGGGTGAGGAGAACCATCAGCCAGGTGTAGGGAGAATATCCCTTGTCTAATATTAATCATGTTCCGGTTCACTATGTTGGCCTAATGTTAATGAGAATGGATGACAGATTCAAGATGATGAGATCAATGTTGCTGCCAGGATAGAAGGCATTGACCAACATTGATGTCTATTCATGGTTGCACACTAACTGCACATCATTGGGAAGTAGTCCCTATGGTTCTTGCCCCTCCTCACATTGACATGGGAGGCTCACGTGTACAGTCAATGGGTTCTTGCATCACTGACAACCCTCTACCCTCACAAAGCCATCTGCTTAGAGAGAACAGTATGTAATCACACCTCTTCATATCTGTTATCTCTGTGACCTTATAGAAGTACTGATGGACAGCGTACTAGGAGGTGTTCATTATGCCGTCTGTGCCCATCTGGAATGATGAAATATCATTGAAATTTAATACAAGTTTACGGCCATTCTCTGCACATCCCAGGCCTGCAGTGATCTATTGAAGTAAGCAGCATAGTATTGTGAGTGCCTCCTTGTTGAATATGAGGCAGCTCAGGCATTGCACCTTGGAGAGATAGATGTAGAAGAAATACTCTCTGAAAACTTTTGCTGGATGTTGATCTTCTCTTCCTTTTCCATCTGCAAGGAGCTTCCACTCCTTGTAGTCACTATTTTACTTATTATTTGCGTTTCAGATCAGAGATACTGCAGCTGTAATTTCCAACCTGTTGTAGACTAGTGATGTGCAAGTGAATAAATCCTCTGTTCGTCCTGAATGAAAGTACCAAATCAGCAAGAACACTCCACAATACTTCACAAACTTTACAAAAACAGAAATATGTTAAAAACACTGTAATTTGAACGAGTGTCCCTTTATATTATGCTGCTAAGGGTGAGGGGCATGGGGACATGAGTGTAGGGGGTAGGGGAGGGGGCATTGTGTTGGAGGTGTGAGGAGAGAGGGCTCAGTCTTGAACTGAATGTACATTCCACTGCATAGACATTCACTAGACCTGTATAGTCGAAGTTCCAAAAATCTCACATCACTGCACTATCAATCCCTCAGAATCTGTCAGTTTAGTTTGGTGCAATGCACTTGGCTGCTTCTTCCACATCCCATCAAATTTCCCTTCAGCAGAAAAGTGCAATACAGGTAATACATACCGAGTGTCCAATCTGCTACTGGCAATTAGCTACCATTGCTGAAATTGGATATTACACTTACAGACTGCTCACTGTGTACACCTGCGTAGCATCTATTGTGCTCTAATGCCAAATGCAGAGTCTCAAAAGCATACAACAGCTGATTAGTCAGCTGCAGACAGCAATAGCCTGCTTTGGCCCTTATCTGGCATATGTACATTTACACTCCCAACAAGAGCCCTGGTATTGAGGTAAGGAGAGAAAATCATGGCTAACACCGCCTTTTGAACTCACTTGTTAATTTCCTAATTACTGCCTACAGAGATCGGATAATACAGCAGTGAAAGCACTGACTTTATGGCTTTTAGTGTCTATTGTCATAAACTTAATCTCAGCCAGGGAGATGCCCTCAGCCCCCATGTTTACAGTGACATGCTGTCAGGCCCTTCACACTAAATTGCATGATGCAAGGAACCGCCTTCTCTGCATGGCTTAGGAAACATAAGTATTCTCCTCACCTGCCAACTCTGTTCTGCTCTCTTTCATTGTAGACTCAGGAACATTTACAGCACAGAAAGAGGTCATTGGGCCCATTGTATCTGTGCCAGTCAAAAAGATCTGATTATCGTAATCCCATTTTTCAGCTATTGGCCAGTAGCCCTGAAGGGTATGGCAACACAAGTGAATATTTAAATCCTGCCTCAGTGTTCCAAGAGTTTCTGGTTCAACTACTCTTGCAGGCAAAGAGTTTCAGACGTTCACTATTCTCTGGATGAAATCCTCTGGTTTCCTCAAGTCTCCTCATAACATTCAACCTCTTACCTTAAATTTATAAACCTTGGTTGTTGATCTTTCTACTAATGGAAAAGAGTCTTCAAAACACAACGCCCTTCAAATCTTATGTAACTCTATCAGAACCCCCCCTCAAACTTCATGACCACTAAGAAAATAATCAGGGCTATATAATCTTTCCTCATATCTCAGAACCTCCAGCCCAGGCAGCATCCTAGCAAATTTTTTCTCCACCTTCTCTAGTGCAATCAAATCTACCTAATCATAATGTGGTGACCAGAACCACATTCAGTACCCCACTAATGGCCTAACCAGCATTTTATACACTTGCAGCATAACCTCCCTGCTCTTGTAATCTTTCTTTCAGCTAATCAAGGTAGGTATTGTTTTGCATTATCTTAACTACCTGTCCCACTACTTGTAGAGATCTGTGGATATACCCACCTAGGTCCTTCTGATCTCAGTACTTTTCAGAGTCCAATTATTCATAATGTAATCTCCTGCCTTGTTGGCCTCCCCAAAGTACTGTCACACCTTTCCAGACTTGCCACTGCTCTGCTCACCTGACCAGTCCATTGATATCTTTCATGAGATGACAAGGTGTAGAGCTGGATGAACACAGCAGGCCAAGCAGCATCAGAGGAGCAGAAAAGCTGACGTTTCAGGCCTAGACCCTTCTTCATCCAGCTCTACACCTTGTCATCTCAGATTCTCCAGCATCTGCAGTTCCTACTATCATTGATATCTTTCTACTAGTTACAGCTATCTTCTTCAATATTTACCACCCTACCATTTTTTTGTGTCATCCATTATCTTCTTGATCATATCCCTAACATTTAAGTTCCCATCATTGATGCTTACTACCAACAGCCAGGGCACCAACACTAAGTCCTGTGGAACACAACTGGAAACAGATTTCCTGTCACAGAAACATCACTTGACTATCATCCTCTACTCCCTGCCCCTCAGCCAATTTTGGGATCTGACATGCCTCTTTGTTTTGGATCTATGGATACTTTCTTGACCAGTCTGCCATGAAGGACATGATCAAAAGCTTTGCTAAAGTCCCTGTAGATCACATCAAATACATAATCCTCATCATTACTCCTGTTTGCCTTGTAAAAACTTTGACAGATTTGACAAATATGACTTTCCTCAAACAAATCCGTGCTAACTATTCTTGATCAATCAGTGTTTACACAAGTGCAAATATAATCTATCACTCAAAATGCTTCCTAATATAACTTCCCCACAACTAAGTTTAGGCTGACTGGCCTGTAATTTTCTGGTCTAGCCTTCCTCTCTTTTTTAATAATGGGACAATGTTGGCAGTCCTCCAGTCATCTGGCACCTCTTCTGTGACAAGAGAAAATTTGAAAATTACTGACAGGCTCTGATAACTCCTCCTCGCCCTCCTTCAAAGCTTTGAATACATCTCATGCAGGCTGACAAATTTTCCACTTTTAAGTCTGATAAACTTACCAGTACCTCCTCTCTCCGTCTTTCCGTTACATTCTTCTGTTTCACAGTCCTCCTCCCTTATGTCCATAGCTGCATTGTTTTTTTTTCCATTGAGGGATTATGACCACATCTTCCAGGTCTATATACAGATTACCTCTATTGTCTCTAATTGGCACTATTCTTTGCCTGATTATTCTCTTGCCCTTTTTACATTTAAAACTTCTTTCAGTTTACTTTTATTCCATCTACCAATGTTTGTTTTTCATACACTCACTTAGGTTTCCTAATTTTCTCTTAAGCTCCCAGAACTACTTGTTAAGACTCGTCTAGGAACTCTGCTGTATTAAGCCCACAGCATCCGCCATAACCTTATCTTTCCTTCTTCATCTTAACCTTTATGTCCCTTGACAACCAGAATTTTCCAATCCTGGTACAACTTTGTCCTTATGTGGACATATGTATCCTGTACCCCTATCACACAGTTTTACCAGGAAGTAGCTGCTTCCAGTCCACTTGGGCCAAATCATATCTTAATAAATTTAGCCTTTCTTTAGTTCAGAAGTTT
Organism: Rhincodon typus; assembly: GCF_021869965.1. NCBI lineage: Eukaryota > Metazoa > Chordata > Chondrichthyes > Orectolobiformes > Rhincodontidae > Rhincodon > Rhincodon typus. The sequence goes on along the minus strand of NC_063344.1, from coordinate 44,305,794 downwards.
CATTTCTGGACCATTCTTATAATTTTCTACAACTGTCTTAAATCTAACTAAACTATGGTCACTATGTCCAAAATGCTCTACTACTGATATGCCTCCCATTTGTCTGGAAACATTTCCGAATAGCCTTTGTCGGGCCTTCAGTGTATCGATTAAAATATATCATCTTGGAATTAATTATAGAATTTTGCTCCTCCCTACTTTGCACAATGAAGTTATTCCAGTTAAATTTTTAGATTGTTAAAATCCCCGATTGTTACTGCTTTATTATTCTTGCGCTTCATTGAAATTTGATTACATATTTGATCCACTACCTCTCCCTGACTCTTTGGGGGTCGCGTAGTATACACCCAACAGCATAATTGCCCCTTTTGTGTTTTGATTCTCTCCTTAGCACCTCATTTGATGACCCTACAATTATCATCCTTCCTCATGCCTGTACCTGATACTTTGATCAATATTGCACTAACCTACCTCCATTCTTCTATTGCCCCCCATCATGTCTGAATTCCAATAACAAGGAATTTACTACCTGCAAGAGAGAAGGCAAAGCGTCAGTATATTGTGTAATGCAGCATTTGGAAGATGGTCCTACCCTACCTGAAAATACATGGAATAGTGAAAAGTGGGTGTGTGAGGGTCACGTGGGGTATTTAGATGTTGACCATGACCCTGCATTCTAACTCATCCTCAAACTTTTAGGAATAGATCAGTTCCCATTGAACCTAATGTTTTGAGTCCAAAATTCAAGATTAGTTTTTCAAATTAGATTTTTCAAGTGCCTCAGAAATGTTTACTGAATGTAGAATTTCCACTTAATTCTGGGTAAAAAACTAAATTCCCCTCTTAAAAGTATGAGATAAATTATAGAATCATAGAATCCCTACAGTGTGGAAGCAGGCCATTTGGCCCATCGAGTCCACCTGACCCTCTGAAAAGCAGCCCAACCATTTGACATTCCAAATTGACATCAGGACTGGCATTTGTGTTACAAAGTTGTGTAGAGTAATCAGCAATTGGAAGGCAGGAAACTAGAATTTGTTTGTTAAAAAAAAATGATAAGGGAGAACAGTGTGCGGTTTCTTTCAGAGATAAAGTGCTTTTCTAAGCTTAGAGATTTATATAGAAAAAAAAAGTGTTTGTATGCCAGTTCTAAAATGGAAACGTATCAATTGGCTGTGTGAGTGGAAACCTTAGGCGTGTTTTGATGTTTGGCAATGAGCTGGAATCAGCCAATGAATTTAAATCAAGAACTTAGTGACTGAAAGCCATTGAATTTAAATCTAATGGTTTTGACAACCTTGGACAAATGCTATTGTAAGAAAATTGATATGTCATCCAAGGTATATAAGGACAGACTTTTTGAAAATCAGTGAGAGCGAACCGCCATCTGAGAAATAAGCACTTAACTCTCACAAGAAATCACTAAGCTCTCTAAGAAGATGCCATTTTATCCATAAAAGGTACCACGGCACTTCTAGCTAAGAGTCTTCACAGAGGAAACATACCTGACAGCAGGATCAACTGAAGAAAGGCATTTATGACTTGAGAATAGCAGAAGAAAGACGTTCATGACTGGAGAGACAGTGAAGACAAAACATTCTGGAAGACACACTTTGTGGACTTTGAGAGACTGTTGGGGGGTGGGGGGAGGAATTGTTCAGTTTGTTAGTAGTTCTGTTAATTTATTCACAGTTAAGGTTAAATAAATAAACCGTTATTTGTAACTTATAAAGTGAATATCAGGGATTTTCTTTCATTTAACCTCTCCTTCCCTGTAACAGCTTGGGGGCTCGTCCGGGATCTGGCCTGCTCGTGTATGGCATCTGAACAGATCTGAATGGATTTGGACAGATTTAAACAGATTTGGGTATTAGTGTGCTAGATCTTTATATAAAATGTAGGTGAGAAAAATCTGCTTAATTTCGGTTACTTGTTGTTGGTTAAATCAAAAGTGAAGGAAATGGCTCTTTACATTGCTAAAGAGGTTAAAGATGCTTCCCACATTTGCCAAGAACGTTTAGAAAGACAGAACAAGGATATACTTTTAGATTTAGCAAGCAGGCTAGATTTGGGTTTAATTAGGGAGAAGAGGAAAACTGACATGGTAAAGGAGTTAGTCAAGCATTTAGTTAGATAAGGATATAGTCAAGATATAGTCAAGCGTCAAGAACTTAGAAAAAAAATTGAAAATTAAACAACTGAACTTAGTAGATAACAAAAAGGGAAGAAGAGCCAGGGCAGAAGAAAGGGAAGGAATGTGCGAGTTGGAAAAGGTGAAGTTGGAACCAATGGCAGAAGGAAGAGTACAAGATAGAAGTGAGGATGAGCAAACTCATCGTAGCCAACAGCCCGGTAGGGATATATACAAATATGTCCAAACATTACCAAAATTTGATGAAAATGATTTAGAAACATTTTTCATTTCCTTTGAGAAATTGGCTTGGCAGATGAATTTGCCAGAGACTATGTGGGTAATGTTAATTCAGAACAAGTTGATGGGCAGGACTAGTGAGGTGTTTGCAGTGCTGTCAGGGGAGGTGTCAGGAGACTATAAAGGAGTGAAGCAGGCTATTTTGAGTGCCTATGAATTGATACTAGAAGCATATAGAGAACGGTTCAGAAATATAGGGAAGGAACCAGGTCAGACTTATGTTGAGTTTGAACGAATTAAATACAGCAACTTTGATAGATAGGTGAGAGCATTAAAGATAGAAAAGACATATGAAGATCTTAGAGAGATTATTCTGCTGGAGGAGTTCAAAAACTCACTTCCAGAAATGATAAGAACTCATGTTGAGGAACAGAAAGTTAAAACAGTGAGAAGAGCTGCAGAGATGGCAGGTGAATACGCATTAGTGCATAAATCGAAGACTAACATCTACAGCAATTTCACTCCGTGAGGGATAGAAGTTGAGACAGAGGGAGATTCTTCAATGAAAAACAAAAAATAGGTCCCACTGGGAACATTTTACCACAGGTGAGAAAAGAAACCTAATACGTTGAAAAGAAGGTGCAGGGCCTCAAGCGTTTTCACACTTGGGGGGGGCACACAAAGTCACGGTGCCGGTTGTTAAAGAAAGGCACTGGGAAAAAAAACATGTGGTAAAAGAAGCTAAAACAGTGGGATTATTTGAGGTAGTAAAGGAAATCCCAAAAAAAGGTTGAGGAACTGCAGGAGAGTGCACAGCCTAGTCATGGGCTGGATAGTGAGATGGTGCCTGATCTCTACAAAGACCTCACCTCTGTGGGTAAGGTTTACTCAGGAAAGACAGGGGGAGAAGGTAAAGAAGTTAAAATATTGAGAGATACATGAGCTAACCAGTCTGTAATAGTAAGAGATGAAAATATTTGCACTCCCTTCTGATATATCACTGAGATAGTGGTAATCTTTGGAATAAATGAAGAGAGATTTAATGTTCCGCTGTGTAAAATAAGGCTGGAAAGTCCAATCAAGACTGGGGAAGTGACAGTGGGAGTGATTGCAAGAGTGTCTATTCCAGGAATATGGTTTGTTCTTGGAAATAACCTAGCAGGATCGAAGGTGGGAGTCACACCCCTTGTAATGGAGAAGCCAAAGGAAAACCAGGGAACTGAGCAGTTGGAAGAAAAATTCCCTGGAATTTTTCGGGGATATGTGGTAACAAGATCCCCCAGTCATAAATTACAGCAAGAAGTCAAAACCAAAGAGAGAGATGAAGGAGTTGAGGTCCAGTTAGCTGACTCCCTGTTTGATGAAATGGTAAAAGAAAAACCTAAACAGGTAGAGGATCAGGCAGGGGTGTTTAGTTCTGAAAGTTTAATGTAGTTACAACAAAAAAGATGAGACAAAAGGTTTATATCGCAAACCCCACTTGGAAAAGGAATAAGAATGTATTCCCGAATGTTATTACCTTAAGGATAGAATCCTAAGACGACAATAGATACCGCAGCAGGTTAGTGCAGAGGAGAAATGGGCGGAAGTTCACCAGATTGTGTTGCCGATAGTATACAGACAGGAAGTGTTGTGGGTAGCACAATACGTACTTGTAGGAGGTCATCCAGAAGTGAGGAAGTGTTTCTGTTGGCCTGGATTGTATAAGGATGTGGCTGAATTTTGCCGTACCTGTCATATGTGTAAAATGGTGGGAAAACCACAGGCAGTAGTAAAAACAGTACCTTTCATGCCAATTCCAGGATTTGAAGAACCTTCCACAGAGTTGTGATTGATTGAGTAGGTCCCCACCCTAAAACCAAAAGTGGAAACCAGTGTTTGCTAACCATAATGGATGTGCCTACCAGTTTTCTGGAGGCACTTCTATGACAGAATGTCAAATCAAAAAAGTTTGTGGAGGAGTTGCCTGTTTTCTGTTATAACAACACCCCTACAGGCTTAATCTCTCTCCATTTATTCCAAAGATTACCACTATCTCAGCCTTCCTGCTCCTATGATGCTGCTTGGGCTGCTGAGTTCATCCAGCTCTACACCTTGTTATGTCAGATTCTCCAGCATCTGCAGTTCCTACTATCTAGGAAAAAAACTTTATCAGGTATGTCATGTGAACATGCTGAAACCTTACTATGACAGGGAAAGGGAACCGGAGAAACACGTATTAGTTACTGCCACTCAGAGTGAGGAATCAAATCCAGATGATATGGATTTTTATGTCCCTCAAAATAAGTTGAATAATGAGGAAGTCCTTGGAGAATGAGACAGGATAGCAAGTTAGAGATAGTAGGAACTGCAGATGCTGGAGAATCCGAGACAACAAGGTGCAGGGCTGGATGAACACAGCAGGCCAAGCAGCATCATAGGAGCAGAGAGGCTGAAGAGGCGGGGATGGGGCCAGGAAAGGTGAGTGTAGGTAGGGAGTTAGGAAGGGGATAGGTCAGTCCAGGGAGGACGGACAGGTCAAGGGGGCGGGATGAGGTTGGTCGGTAGGAGATGGAGGTGCGGCTTGAGGTGGGAGGAGGGGATAGGTGGGAGGAAGAACAGGTTAGGGAGGCAGGGACGAGTTGGACTGGTTTTGGGATGCGGTGGGGGGAGGGGAGATTTTGAAACTTGTGAAATCCACATTGATACCATTGGGCTGCAGGGTTCCCAAGCGGAATATGAGCTGCTGTTCCTGCAACCTTCGGGTGGCATCGTTGTGGCACTGCAGGAGGCCCAGGATGGACATGTCGTCTGAGGAATGGGAGGGGGAGTTGAAATGGTTCGCGACTGGGAGGTGCAGTTGTTTGTTGCGAACCGAGCGTAAGTGTTCTGCAAAGCGGTCCCCGAGTCTCCGCTTGGTTTCCCCGATGTAGAGGAAGCCACACCGGGTACAGCAGATACAGCAGATGACTTTGGCCGAACAACTCCTAGGGATGCCGCTATTATCAAACTATATATGACTATATGACTATATTTACCTAACTACATGACTAAATTGGTGGACAAACAGATCCTGGATTTGGACATCAGGCCATTTTTGATCAGTATAAATGTGTTGTCAGCTGATAAAGGTTGAGTCATGTGCACAGCCAGAGTTGAAATTCTGGAAAGATACAGATGATTTGGGGATGAGTTTTGTACCCAGGGTTAGATAAGGACATAGACGCAATTAAACAATGTTGAGTATGTGAAGTTTCGGACAATAATCCTCCATCTGTACCTTCACAGCCATATAAATGGCCAACTGGAGAGTTACAAAGTCTGTACATTGATTTTTCAGAATTTGAAGGGCGATAGTTATTCATTTTGATAGATACCCATTTGAAAGAAGTTGCACTGCCTCTGATGACACAAACAATAAAATACTGTATGTTCCAGCTCTACAGCTTGCAAATTAGAAACTTCAGCTAGGTGTAAACTTGGCTTCCACATTGAGTTTTTATCCACAGTCATGAAAAATGCCAATATTTCTGTATCAATCCTGGACATTGTGGGTACATTCCCTTCTGTTGATTCGGTGAGCAACAAGTGATTTGGATCACAGCATCGCCTAAGTCATTGCACAGGTAACTTCCAGGTTTCCAGACAAAGGGTCCAAATATCCTAACAGTAATCCATTGTATCTTATTAACGTAGGGGTAACATATTTGCATGTATGGAAGACTGGCTAGCTAACAGCAAGCAGAAAATAGGCATAAATGGATCATCTTCCGATTGGCTGCCTGACAGGTGCCAGTGCTGGGCCTTCAACTTTTACAATTTATACAAATGTCTCAGATGAAGGGCAGGAAGGTTTCATTGCTGTGGAAACACAAATAGAGAGATTGCTGGAAATGCTCAGCAGGTCTGGCAGCATCTGTGAAGGCAAATCAGAATTAACATTTCGGGTCTGGTGACCTTTCCTCAAAACAAATGGTAGCTAGGAAAATGTCACTTTATACGCAGATGATAGGGTGGGGGGAGGGGTGAATGATAGGTGGGGATAGAGCCTAAAGATAGAGAGGAGCAGTTGGATAGACAAAGGAGTTGACAACAATCTGGCTGGGAGGGTGAGTATTAGTTAATGGGGATTGTTAGTAACTAACAATAGGTAGTGTGTAAGGCAGACTGTGTGATAACAAGGCCTGCTGTGTGGGGTTGGGGGCTAGGACATAGGAGAGTTTAGGCCCTAAAATTATTGAACTCAATATTGAGTCCAGAGGGCTTCAGGGTCCCCAAGTGGAAAACGAGGTATTGTTTTTCTAGCTTGTGCTGAGCTTCGCTGGAACACTGCAGCAAGCCTGAGTCAAATGTTAGCCAGGGAACAGGGTGAGGTGTTAAAGGGACAGGCAACTGGAAGCTCAGGGTTTTTCTGCAGCTAGAACATAGATGTTCTGCGAAGTGGTCACCCAGTCTACATTTGTTTCCCCAAATGTAGAGGAGACAACATTGTGAACAGCGAATGCAATAGACCAGATAGCGTGAAGCGCAGGTAAAGTGCTGCTTCACCTGGAAGGTATGTTCGGGCTCTTGGATACTGAGGAGGGAGGAGGTAAATGGGTAGGTTTTACACCTTCGCCCGTTGAGGGGGAAGGTGCCATGGAGTGTTAGGGGGTATTGGGGATGAAGGAAGAGTGGACCAGGGTCTCCCAGAGGGAACGGTCTCTACAGAAGTTGGACATGGGAGGGGAAAGGAATATGTACCTGGTGGTAGCGGCATCTCACTGGAGGTGGCAGAAATGGTGCCTGATGGTCTTCTGGATGCGGATGCTGGTGGGATGGTAGGCAAGGACATGGGAACACTATCACTGTTGTGGGATTGGGGGTGGGGAGTGAGGGCAGAAGTACAGGAGATGGGTCTAATGCAGGTAGGGCACTGTCAATAATGGTGCTGGGAAATCTTTGGTTGAGGAAGAAGGTGGACATTTCGAAGGCTCCTTTGTCGAAGTTGGCCTCATCGGAACATAAGTAATGGATACAGAGGAACTGAGAGAATGGAATGGATCTTTAACTGGAAACAGGGTATGAGGATATATAGTCCAGGTAGCTGTGGGAATTGGTGGGTTTATAGTGGATATTAGTGGCCAGTCTAGCCCCATAAGTGAAAACAGAAATGCCGAGGAAGGGAAAGGAGGAGTCAGATATAGACCAGGTGAAAACGAGGGAGGTGTGGAAATTAGAAGCAAAACACAATGAACTTTTCCAATTCCAGACGAGAGAGGGAATAGCACTGGAACCAGGAATGTTCCACACACCATGAAGAGATAGGAATAACTAGGGCCCATGCAGATACCCATAGCCTCCCGTCTGACCTGAAGAAAATGAAAGGAGTTAGAAGAGAAATTGTTCAGGGTGAGGATGAGCTCGGCCAAGTGGAGGAGGGTGGTGGTGGGTGGGGACGGTTCAGGCCTTTGCTCTAGGAAGAAGCAGAGAGCCCTGAGACCATTCCTGGTGGGGGTTGGACATGTGAAGTGGTTGCATGTCCAGGGTAAAGAGGAAATGACTGGAGCCTGCAAACTGGAAATTCCGAAACTGGCATAAAGCACAGAGAAATTGCGGACATAAGCGGGTAGGGACTAGACCAGGGGAGAAAAGACCGAGTCAAGATAGGAAGCTCCCATCAGTTCGGAGGAAGGGTCACCAGATCCAAAACGATAACTGTGATTTCTCTTCACAGATGCTGCCAGACCTGCTGAGATTTTTCAGAAGTTTCTATTTGTTTTTCTTATTTACAAGATCTAAAGTTCTTTTGATTTTGATTGCTGTTGATGTAAATGAAATAAAGAAAGCGTGTTGTGAAAAAAGAACAGAAAGTAGGTGACAGAGGAATATAGATACCTTATGTGACTGGGCAAAGGAATTTGAGTATAATGCTGGAAAATGTGAAATTGTCTGCATTGACTTGAAAAAGAAAAAGAAATATGTTCTCAAGTGAAAAATTGCAGAATTGTAGATGGACCTGGTGTCCTAGTACATGAATCACAAAAGTACAGTAAATCATTAGTAAAGTAAATAAGATGTTATTGTTTATTATGATGGGAATTGAATGCAAAAGTAAATAGGTTTTGCTTCAGCTATACAGGACATTGGCGAGGCCATATCTGGAGTACTATGTATTGTATTGGTCTTCTTATTGAAGGACAGATGTAAATATGCTGGAAGCAATTCAGAGATGACTCAGATGGTGATCAGTTAGCTCAGTTGGCTGGATAACTGGTTTGCAACGCAGAGTAAGGACAATAGTGTAGGTTCATTTGCTGTACAAGCTGAGGTTTCAATGAAGGACTTTCCTTGCCTTAGGCATAGTGACCCTCAGTTTGAACTACCACCAGTCATTTCCCTCTAATGAGAGAACAGCCCTAAGACTTTGGTAACTTTATCTTACCTTTAATAGAGTAATACCTAGACTGGTTGGGCTGCCTTCTGACAATAGTTTGGCCAGGCTAGGCCCGTACCACTGCAGTTTGGCACAATAAGAGGCAACTTGATAGTAAGATTTCATATCCTGAGGGATCTTGACAGGATGAATATGGAGAGGATGTTTCTTCCTGTGAGAAAATCTAGAACTAAGAATCACTGTTTAAAAATAAGGTGCCACCCATAGACATCGGAGATTAGGTGGAGTTTTTTTTTCCTCTGAAGGCTGTGTCTCTTTGGAATTCTCTTCCTTGAAAGGTAGTGGAAGTACTGTCTTTGAATATCTTTTAAGGCTGAGATAAATAGGTTCCTGATGAACAGAAGAGTCAAAAGTTATCAGAGGTCAGCAGGAATGTTGAGTATCAGATCAGCTATGATCTTATTTATTTATGGAGAAAGCTGGGTGGGCCAAGTGACCTACTCCTGATCAGAATTCACTTATATATTCATGGTCTAACTGTTAAGGGCCACAACAACTGTCAGCTATAGGCTATAGGCAGCACAATCCAAGCCCCGTGGCTCCTGTGGTTTTGCTGGATGTGATAGAACTCACTTATAGTCTTGCCATTAAAGTGGAGGCACATTGTTAACCATTTCAACCAAACCAATGTTCCCTGAAGACTTGTAAGGCACCCTCCTCCTCCTCCACTTTCTCAATGTTGCTCCTGTGGTCTTCTGGCTTCTTTGCTGCTCTGCCTCCACCAAAGATAGACCCAACAGATGTCAATAAAATGAATTGTTGCAAAGTTGAAAATTTGCCAAATATTCTGAAAGCTAGATAATACACTTGCTGGAAATCTGAAATATAAACATTCATTCAGAGTTGGAAGTATTCAGTCGATCAGACAAAATCCGAGGAGAGAGAAACAGGGTGAATATTTCAGGTCAATGTTACATCACCACAGCAAATATGTTCCAAAAGGTCTCCAGTCAGTGGTAGAAGTCGAAAGAAAGGACCAAGAAGTTGACCAGCAAACTAAAGGGATAAACCAGCAAACTAAATTGTGGAGGGCATCAATATTTGAAACAGCATTCCCATGGAGCCCTTACTGACTGATTGCTGAGCAATTTTATCCGGTCATGAAATGGGTGGTGCAAGTAGTACAGAATCGTTATTTTAATCTGATAATTAGATTTTAGAATACTATATAATGCTTTGGGTGCTAAGGGGGAGTTCAGTCTAATTTGGCAAGCTGTGCACTTCCAGCTTGGAATAGTGACTAGATATTGTCCATCATTATCTAACCCTGAGGTACTCTTTTCATGCTTAAATACATGTCCAGTATAATCCAACTTTATGACTCATGAGGAAGACATGCATTATTATGAATAAAAGGCACTATAAAAAAAGGTTTAGTTAAACTCTTTAATTCAAAGCAAAAAGAGAGCAAAAGAAAGGGATATGTGATCTCTCACTACTATTGATGCCCATGTGATTTTGTTGCTTTAGAATGAGGGTACGTATCATGACTTATTGAAGTTTGAGTGTTAGCTTTCACACCTGGACGCAAGGAGGAGCTGGCTTTCATGGGGGCAGACATAGTCATCAAAATTTCATATTCAGAAAACTGGACCAGAGAGAAAGAGTGAGAAAGAGCAGCTGTTGTGAACACCAAGGAAAAAATGTTATTTTCTGTTAGCCACCAGATAGAGCATTGGTGGAAGCTTCTTCTCTGGTTGCAGAAATGGGACCTGTGCAAATTTAAAGACATTGGCTGTTGAGGCTTCCGTGAGATTTGACGCAAAAAAATAGTTCAGGAATTCCCAAAAAAGAAACTGAGGTAAACAATTACATATAACATAGAACGATACAGCACAATACAAGCCCTTTGGCCCATGATGTTGTGCTGACCTATAATCCTAAGATCAAACTACCCTGCATACCCTACATTTTACTATTATCCATGTGCCTACCCAAGAGTCGTTTAGTGTATCTGACTCCACTACCACCACTGGCAGTACATTTGACACACCCACCAATCTCTGCGTAAAGAATGTACCTCTGACATCTCCCCCATACCCTCCTCCAATCACCTTAAAATTATGCCCCCTCATAATAGTCATTTCCACCCTGGGAGAAAGTCTCTGGGTATCCACTCTATCTTTGCCTCTCACCATCTTGTACACCTCTCATCCTTCTTCGCTCCAATGAGAAAAGCCCTAGCTCCCTCAACCTTACCTCATAAGACCTGCCCTCCAGTCCAGGCAGAATCCTGGTAAATCTCCTCTGCACCCTCTCTAAAGCTTCCATATTCTTCCTATAATGAGGCAACCAAAACTGAACACAATATTCCAAGTGTGGTCTAACCAGGGTTTTATAGAGCTGCAGCATAACCTTGCGGCTCTTAAACTCAATTCCCCTGCCAATGAAAGCCAACACACCATACGCCTTCTTAACAACCCTATCAACTTGGGTAGCAACTTTGAGCTATCTATGGACATGGACCCCAAGATCCCTCTGTTCCTCCACACTGCCAAGAATCCTGCCATTAACCCCGTATTCTGCATTCAAATTTGACCTTCCAAAATGAATCACTTCACACTTTTCTGGGTTGAATTCCATCTGCCACTTCTCTGCCCAGGTCTGCATCCTGTCAATGTTAACTTACTCTAGTATTATGACTCAGCAACGTGGAGTGATGTGAGCCGCTAGGAAGCTGGGAGTAACTTTGGACTGGGTCTCATAAAGATTACAATTACAATTCTGTGTAAAGTGTGTTGTAACATAAATGACATGTGGGGCTTTGGCCACATTGAGAAATTAAGAGGAGATTTTTTTCTGTACTTTAGTGTATTAGTTGCCTACCAATTCATGAGTAGCGGATGTTGATTTTAGTTGTTTGTTACAGAACAAGTCATAAAATGAGGAATTTTGTTGTTTTGAGTCCATCATTGTGAATTCAAATCTCTCTGTAAAAGTCGCCTGTCTCCACAAGGATTATAACAGCAGACTTGGCTTGATTCTCTGGCAGCAGTGTCTGCCATAGGCCACGACCTATTCAGTCTATATGCTGTTCTTCATTGATCTTATTTAAGAATATCACATGAACTGCACTAGTCACGGCCTGCAGCACTGCCTGCTCTCAGGGAATTGAGATAAGTTGGATTACATACAAATTTCTCCCCCCACTTAAATTAAATTTTATGCATTGAAAAGTGAAGAGAAAGAAACAACTAGGATAATTCCAGAGCTTAGTGCTCAGCTTTAAGAATGTCTCAGTGCATTGAACTTGTTTTGGTTGAAGTAAAACAGATTGAGAAGTGTGTGATCCAGGTGCTTAAAATGATTACTGTCAGGGATAATAATGTAGATGTAAGCGGCTTATCTAATTTAGACTGTGATTATCATACTGGAGACCACCGAAAAGAAATGTGCTGAGTCTTGGGCTACAAATTTGGAATTCTCCCTCCGCTTTATCCCAAAAGTACTGAATATAATGAAAATACTTGTAAGAGAAACAGCTCGTTTTGTCAACTATAAATTTTAAAACAAACCCAATATTTGTTCATGAATGAATTTGAAGGTTATATATATATATATATAAAAATAGTGACAATAGAATCTTTATAGAACTTTGGGCCTTTTGTGCAATAGGTATCATGGATGAGTCATCCGTGCAAAGCAACTGGATAGTGGACAAGAGTCTGTTTTTCAGTTGGCCTAATCTTCAATGTTTCATAATCTTTAGGGGTTGTGGAGAATTTACTGAGAGCTAAATACTTCTGTATAATTGGCAAACTCTTTTAGACTTAGTGGATTGTATAAGTTTCAAGGTAAAGCTAAGCTGACCTGTTAAAAGAAATTGAACTGATTGTTAGATCAGATTGTTTTCTCTTGTTCCATAGTTTTGCAAAATACAAACAAAAAAAAAACTTGCCGGTAAGATTTTCATGAAAACCTTTCCTATTTAAAACAAAATCTAGCCTTTACAATAAATATAGGAAATACTCAAAGGACTAGTGATATCACTATGGTACTGAATCTTAGAAAACAGAAAATGGCCTTGGAATGGAGATTCATCAGAATGATACAGAGCTAAAGGATTAAATTGTGAGAAAAGGTTGCATTAGCATGGGGGACATTACCTGCAAGTCTAGAAAGTCATCATGTTAACAAATTGAAGTAGTGGTTGCATTTCAAATAGGATTCAATGAGGTACTTACAGACAGAATTGTCTAGAAATTGGTAAGATTGATCATTAGAAAAAGCTAATGATAAGGCCCACCCAATATTCAGCATCCTGCATCACTTACATCATGTGAAGTTACACATGTTCACAGATCATCTTGGGGTACATGTTATAGAGCAGAGGTTGATCCCCCTGCCTCCGAGAACTAAAACTATAAAACACACACAGAAGAGGACCTCATCCTATAATCTGTTAATAAGGAGTGTGAAAAGTGGTGGAACCTGTCTTTCAGCAACTTCTAATGGCTAAATAACATAAATTTCTGACACTCACTTTACAATCAACAAGTAACAATTTATTTATGTAACTCTAAAGTGAACAAATTAACTGAACTATTAACAAACCAAACAGACCCCTTCTAACAACTAACTATTCCCAAATAAAACAAGATTCTAATGGTATGCTGTTCCAATAATTACAAGTCCCAATTATATATAAAATTTAAAAACAAAACACAGATTTTAGTCTCTTGAAATTACAGTTTACTTGTCTTCCAGAATGTTCTGTGCCATGTCCATTGAATATTCTGTCAGGAACACCTTCTCCATTATATGTCCTGTCAGAAATATTAAATAGTTGTGCCATAGGTAACTTTGATTTGGATGGCACTTTCTCTGAAACTTAGAGAAAACTATGAAAGTCAGCAATTCTCTCCAGTGAGCTAAGAGCTGTTAACTGCCTTAGATGGTAAGTATCTCTTATGAGTTTCCTACTCCTGTCTCCTTTTATACCCTTATTAAGATATCAATTTCTTAAAATAGGATTGGTCCTATATTGTCAAATCCATCAAATTTAAATTTAATTGGTTTTGGTATCCTAAGTGCCTGATTCAAATTGATTGGCTAAAATCAACACTCATTGCCTTGATAACAAAACAAAACTGCTGCTTGGCTTTTTGATACAAATGTTTCAATTCAGGTGCAAACTTACAAGCTACTGCCCGCAGACATCCTTTTTTGAATCTCCAAGCATAGAAAAAGCACATAGTCTTTTAAAGGGACCACACACTGCTTTCCCCTTGAGCATTTTACAAACACCAAATTCTAACTTCCTGCCTCCCAATCCACAAGTACTCCACCCAACTTCACAACAGTACACCACTTGATAAGAGCACTTGAATCTCAGTCTATTACTTTGTTGACAGTGGCCTTCAGATAGATTGCGGAAATAGAGCACAAACAACTGAACTGGAGGATAGCGACCGGGGAAGGGATCTACATTAAACAGGCTATAAGAAGATAAAGGTAACTAAATAAGTAGGAGGCAAACAACTGGGAGAAAGAAGATGATAAATTAGAAATGAAAGGAATGACAATTGCATGTAAGTTGAACATTTGGAACCTGCTAGAATGAGAGGAGGAAGTGATCATGATGCAAATAGGAATCATGAGGGAGAGAGGCAACAATTGTGAGAGTGGGTAGTTAATAGCTGAATAGTATTTCATAGTTTTAATGTGCATCCAAGAGAGACAGCCATGCACCTCCCAGCTCCACATTTAGATCTATGCTTTTTAACACATTACTATTTTGATAGTGGCCTGCGTTCTTTAGGGATTACTGGTTTGTCCTCTTTATAAGGAAGAACCAGTGCAACTTGCGAATACTGCAAACTGATCTGACTTACCTTGTACACCTCAAAACATGCTCCAGTATGAGCAATACACTCATTTTCAAGTATTATTGGTTATTCACTCTGGTGCTGCAAACTTAATTTTCTTGAGTATAACCAACATGTCATGGTTGCTTTAAGAGTTGGCCTATTTTGCAAATGGGGTTTCACATAGGCTTTGCATGTGCCTGTTTCTGGTCTGGTCACTGGATGCCTCTTTTGATGCTGAGTGTTGCATTTCCAGTGCATATAAACACACATGGTTTGCCTGTTCCTTGGTGTAATTGAATTTCTAGACCAGTCAAAGAATCAAGTATAATCTTAAAATTAGAACTAAACAGTTTAAGAGTGCATTTAGGGAAACCTACATATTAATTCCATGGCTGAGTAATTTTATTCAATTCATTATTTGAGCATGGGTTTTTAGTATTTGGCATTTTCATCCCCCATGTCAATAATTTGTTATAACGAAAGGTAATATCGACTCCTGTTAAACACTTCATCTATAAATCGACAGAATGGATATTAATTCCAATGTGCTAACATTCCAACATGAAACACTCAATTCCCCTAAAAATGTCAAGATTTTTAGTCTTAGCTTTGGAAATACTGCACAGCGAATTGATATTTCTATAATCCGTAGGCTGAAGTTCACTTCTGTACTAAATTCTTCAAATACCATAACTACAAGGAGCTTTCAAATTGTAGCAGTTCTGAAACTCAATCATTGGTATGCTTTTCCAGAAACTCTTACAATGTCATAACAATTTATGTTTGTTTCTTGCCTTCTCTGAAATATCCTTATATGCTGACTTTACTACTGTCACCACCCGTATGAATTGAAAACCAACAGAACAGATCATCCACATCTATTGTATGAATTGAAAGCCAGTATAATAGATCATTTACAGCTATTATTATTTGAAAGAAATTTTAAATAAGAGTTCCACAAAGAACAGTCCACTTCTTCCACGTAACTATGGATACCAAATCCATAATGTTGAACGTCTCTTCTCATTATCAAATTAAAATGACCCAGATTTTATGACAGTTGGCCATAGAGATTTCGCAGGCATTTGAGCAGAGACCTACTGGGCCCAAGCTACGCCTGCCTCTTTGTAGGTTACGTGGAACAATCCCTCTTCCGTACCTACACCGGCCCTAAACCCCACCTCTTCCTCCGTTACATTGATGACTGTATCGGCGCCGCCTCGTGCTCCTACGAGGAGCTCGAACAGTTCATACACTTCACTAACACCTTCCACCCCAACCTTAAATTTACCTGGACCATCTCTAACACCTCTCTCCCCTTCCTGGACCTCTCTGTCTCCATATCGGGCAACCACCT
>NC_063344.1:44019270-44274841 GCF_021869965.1 Rhincodon typus | reverse complement strand
TCCTGTTCCTCTGATGGTGCTTGGCCTGCTGTGTTCATCCAGCTCTACACCTTGTTATCTCAGATTCTCCAGCATCTGCAGTTCCTACTATCTCTTAAATAGTTTATGGATTGATTCTAATGGTCACTTCTTCAGCAATGTTATTACACATCTCTAGAGCAGCTGAGACTGGGATGCGGGCCCCCAATCCCAGTTAGGGACACTGTCAGTGAACTACTAGAATCTTTATGGAGCAAGGTTTGTTAACAGACTGCACACAGTGGTAAGGTTACATAGCAGCATGCTCAGTTCTATATAGGGCTCCAATCTCCTACAGATTATTAAGAATCACGGCCAATTTGCAGCTTCTCTGAGCTTCATCTATATCATGTTAAACTCTATCCCAACTTCACCACCCCACCAACGCATTGTAAGTTTCCAACCTTCTTAATGAAAAGCATTTTCTGAACATTAGCTGAAACATCTAACTAAACACCATCTCTACACTCAGGCTATCCCACAGCATTTTACAGCTGATGTAAGTATTGTTCCTGTTGTACAAAATATGCCACAATTTGCATGCAGAAATTTGTGGAAAAATTGAATAAGTTTGGTCTGCTTCCTTTGGAACAAAAGAAGCTGCAGGAAGATTTAATTGGGGTGTATAAACTTATAGGGGGCCTAAGCAGGGATTCTAGGAAGGTTCTATTATCCTCAACAAAGTGGTAAATAGCTCTTTTGATATGCAGTTTTATGTCTATACCCATGAATTTGGCTTCAAGACAGATTGGACTTTGAGCTTTATAACACTCTCTATGACATATGCAGGTGAAATATTACAATCCATGACAATCAGACGTATACCAAATATTAATCTCACTTTTGGGTTATTGAAAGATTATTCACTCAGTATGCTTCTCACCGTCTATCTATTACCTATTCCCTTTTGAACTAACTCCGCCCATGTCCTGCTATTTATTCCCAGTGAGAAGCAGGTTCGTGACATCATCACAATGTTGCTCTGGAACTCTAAATCCTTGATACAACAATAACCAGCAAGCATAGGTTTGAAATAATTGAAAAAAGAATCAGTGGGTGTTGAGGAGTAATTATTTTTCACTCAGAAGTTGGAGGGAATCAAACTGCCTGAAAGAGGGGCAAAATCTTCACTAGGATAACAAGGCGTAGAGCTGGATGAGCACAGCAGGCCAAGCAGCATCAGAGGAGCAGGAAGGCTGACGTTTCAGGCCTAGACCCTTCTTCAGACCCTTCATTTCTGAAAAAGTGTCTAGGCCCGAAACGTCAGCCTTCCTGTTCCTCTGATGCTGCTTGGCCTGCTGTGTTCATCCAGCTCTACACCTTGTTATCACACTTCCTACAGAGTCTGTTTGCTTTCTGTGTATAGTTGCTGCACAATACTGGCACCTGCACTAAATACTTGCAGATGTTGTCAAGTTACAATGGCTTCTTTTATTGCCATCTTTTGACAAAGAGTCAATATAATGACCTTTTTTTTCTTCAAAAGATCTTTTTGAAAAGCTTCAATTGGCATTGAAGATATAACCAGCTCCGTTATCCACTCAGACAGTTCAGCCTCTGAAAAGTCATTGTTTTTGCAATTATCATGGCCCCTGTAAACTGTTCAATTGATTTTTATGGCTGATGCTTGTAGGACATCAGCTATAGAAAGTCAATCACACGAAGTTGATCTTTCAGAATTTGCCATGGCTTACTAGACTGCTTCTTATCTCCTTAAGACAGGCTGAAAGAGTTGAATTGGTGTGACCTCTTGTTTCCAATGCCTGTCTTTACTGTTATTGCTTGCAAAACTGATTCTGCAATGTCTAAATCCTAAGAAAGATAACTTCATTCTTCAGCTGAAAAGCCTAAATTTGAAAGGGATTGGATTTCCAATTCATGCTACGGAATTTGTTCTTCATCTTTCTGATGTTCTCTGTCTTTTACAAATACTTTAGAAGTGAGGATTCAGAGTAATTTTTCCAATTAACTCACACAAATCAAGTACTCACTTTTTCCATAGTTTGTTTTTTTTCAGGAACCTCATTACAGATTTATTATCTACACAGGCCCACATCATGTCTCAGGATTTTTTCTGTGGTTTTCAATCTCACAATCCTGCCTGTGTTTCTTACAAAAAATCTCAGCCTGCAACTTGCAGTTATAAATAACTAAGTACACATCCAGACTCTACCATCTTTCTGCTGGGCTGCACTTGGCCGTTGCTCGTTTAATTTTCTCCTAGTCCTTGGCACATTAGCATGTCCAGGTCTTAAAACAACACAGCTGCTAAGGCAATAACACAATATTTTCAAGCTTTTTGAGTGCTGGAACTACACTTGTTCAGGCATGTGGAGAGAATTCCATCATATGTTGGCTTGTGCCTTGTAGGTGACGAACAAGCTTTGAAGAGATAGGAACTGAATTACTCTCTGAAGAATCCCAGTTGCTGATCCAGTCTTAGAGTCGCAATATTTATTTGGCTGGTCCAGTTCAACTTCTAATCATTGGTAACACCCCAGATGTTGATATTGGGGTTTTAGCTATAATAATGCCTTTGAATGCAAAGGATTGATGATTTTGATTCTTACTTTTGGAAATAGTCAGTATTTTGTGCATGTCTGTCATGCATGTATTTTGCCACTTATCAGTCCAAGGCTGAATCTTATCCAGATCTTATTGGCTTTAGACAAGAAATGCTTCAGCATCTGGAGTCACAAATGGTGAAGGGAGTTATTGGCTGGTGATGTCATGAGGCAGATATTGCTAGTGGGGAGAAGAAAGGAAGAGTTATTTTGGTAGGCACTGGATTGGAGTTGCGGATATGAAATGGCAGGTAGAGAATAGCAAAGTAATCAAATAGTTATAGTCAGGTTGGAGCAATGATACAGATAGTAAACTTAAAAATACAGTAAAAGTACTTCATTACCTGATTAAAGGAGAATGCAAAAATCTTACAGTAAATAGGCCTCCAATCATAATATGAACGATGATGCAAAAGACATGTGGACTTCAATGGATAATTGAAAAATGGATGCTAATATGCAGGTTGAGAAGAAGCAGTGTGACAGATGTCAGATTTACTATATTTTAAGTATCACTGGGAGTAAAACAATTTTAGTGAAAGCCAAAAGAAAACAGTAAATAAAAAAATTAAGAGAATAACACTGAAAATTAAGATTAAATTATTGAATATTAAGAGGCAATCATGTATTCATAGGTTTTGCTAGAGGGATTGTGTAGGAACCGTGACTTTGTTATTCATTCATGGGATGTGGGCGCCAAAAGCTTTTGTCATTAGCCTTTGTTGCCTATCCCTGGTTGCCCTTGAGAAAGTGGTGGTGAGCTGCCGTTTTGAACTGCTGCAATTAATTTATAGGAGTGCACTCACAATGGTGTTAAGTTGGAAGTTCAAGGATTTTGACCCAGTGGCACTGGAAGAACAGTGATATGTGTCGAAATCAGGATGGTGAGTGGCTTCGACGGGACCTTGCAGTTGGTGTTCCCATGAATCTGCAACCCTTATCATTCTAAAGGGTAGTGATGTGGTTTTGAATGCTACTGTCAAAGGATCCTTAGTGAATATCTGCAGTGCATCTTGTAAATGGTACATACAACTGCTGCTGAGCAGTGGTGGAAGAGTGGATGAATGTTTGTGGATGTTCCACCAATTAAGTAGACTGTTTTGTCCTGGATGGTGTCAAGCTTCATGAGTGCTGTTGGGGCTGCACTCATCTAGACAAGGGATAAGTATTCCATCACACCCCTGACTCATGCCTTGTAGATGGTTGTGAGCCACTGAGGAATCTGAAGCTGAGTTCTTGGTGCAGAATTTCTAGCCTCTGAGCTCCTCTTATAGCCACAATGCTAATATGGGTAGTTCAGTTCAGTTTAGGTAACCTCAGGATGTTGATAATGAACTTTCAGTTTCATTAGAAGGTTGATTTACTCATCATTGCACCTCGTTTATGCAGGACACAGGCCAGAAGCATCAAATAAATAGTGTTCAATTATTTAGACTAATTGCAGTAACTATTGAAGCAGAGGAAACAGAGAGGAAGGAAAACTTCAAAGAGAGACTGTTTGAGCTGTTTTGGGCTGTGAAGACACAGGACTAAGACCTCATTTATCCAGCATTAATATATGAATGCAAACAGAGTAACAAACTCATGCCAAGACACTTGAGAAGATTTATTTGAGCTTAAATTAAATGGTGGTGTCCACGCGTGGTACAATTGTTAAATTAAAACACTTCTAAAAAAACTTATATTTATATATTTTCTTTAATGTAGTAAAACATCTTCATGTGCTTCATGGAGAATTACCAAACAAAATTTGGTAATGACCCACATAAGGGATTTTAGGAAAGATGATCAAAAGCTTATTCAAAGAGATAGATTTCAAGCAACATTTTAAAGGAAGAAAGAGAGTTGTAGAGATTTAAGGAGGAAATTTTAAAGCTTTGGGCCTCAGCAGCTGAAGGTGCAGTTGTCAATGGTATAAAGATAAATATCAGGAATGTATTTGAAACTAGAATTGGAAAAGCATAACTATCTCAGAAGGTTGTAAGGCTGGAGGAAGTTAAAGAGAGAGAGGGATTTGAGATCATAGAGGAATTTCAAAACAAAGGCAAGAATTTTAAAACCAAGGTTTTTCTTTGATGAACTGGGGCCAAAATAGATTGGTGAACACAGGGATTCTAGGGAAATAGAACTTGGTATGAGCGTGGATAGGAATAGTAAGTTAATTGAAGGTGAAATTGGGAAACTGGTCAGGAATGCGTAGAATAAAAAAGATCATGAGGCATAGATTAGGATTCCATCAGCAGATAAGTTGAAGCTGAGATGGAATCAGTTGACTTTATGGTGGTGGACTTGGATGATATTAACATTAATAAGGATTTTTGTTTAGAGCTTTCTTGCAGCATGAAATATGACATGACAATTACAAACAGTTTGGTTCAACCAGGAAGAAGAGTGGAATTATGCCTAAGCAACAGAATCTATGGGGGGGACAAAGACAATTATTTTTATCAGAAATTCAGTTCTGTGTCAAACAAGTAGTTTAATGATTTAGAGACTGTGGAGAGGTTGAGAGTGGTAGTGATGAGGCTGAACTCAGTGTCGTCAGTGCATGTAGAGCCTGACATTGTGTTTTCAGATGATGTTGCCAAGGAACAGAATTTCAAAGAGAAATAGGAGAAATCAAAGAATCAGGGTCACCACAGAATCTTCTGCTCTCTGTGAGGGCAAGCTTGGAGGCAGGAAGGACTGGGTTTCAGTTTAACTGAGATGAGATTCAATTCAAATTTCTCCTGCCAATAAATACTGCCGGACAATGTCTTCCAGTACAATAAAGAAAATAATTAAGAAACTATTCTATGAATCAGATGTAGCAATATAGCAAGGTTTTTCTCCCAAAACACAAATGAAGCTATTAATTGAATTGTTAAATAGAACCAAACATATTACACTGAATAAGTTTTGTTTATTCTGATTTAGTCTGCCATGATCTTTCTGCATGTCCACATATTTTCACTCTGCTGGTAGGCAGGCAATCACTCATGGAATTCACTGTTATCAGTGCTGCACTGTAACTTATTCCAAGTCAACCAATCTCCTTACAGCAAATGCTCATAACAGTAATCACCATGTAACACCACTAACTGAGGAATTTAATTTAGATGTAGGAAGGTATATTGGCTTGTGGATCATTGTGTCAGCAGCATAGCACTCCAAGCACTTCACTAAGAACCTAAGAGTTGTTTCTTTCTCAGTTTGCAGCACGACTGCTGGGAATTCTCTATTAATACAATCTCACAATGCTTATTACAGTGCATGTTCATGCCTGCAAATGTGATGGTGATTACAGCTGATGCTGGAAAGAAGTTAATTTACATCACATTTTTTTCAGTTTGGCACAAATAAATTACTATGTTTTTTCAACCTTTTCTCTAATTCCCGAGATGTTTGGAAAGTAATCAATATTTAATTTCAGAAATGTGGCATTATTGTTAGATATTTTAAATAGAATATAAATTGATTCTAATTATTAGTTCTTTTTAACCCTGTAAATAGTGCTTCATTCACAAAAAGTAATGAAATTCCAGTTTTCCAGCTATGAATATTAATTTGAAATAGTTATTAACTGGTTGTTCCCAATGCAGTCCCAACTCCCACAGTTTTCACAATAAATCATGGTGGCAGTGTTAATGTCAATAGACTAATAATTCAGAGACCCAGGTCAATTCTTTGGGAATGAATAGTCAAAATTTTAATTCAATTAAAAAAATCAGGATTTTTTTTGTTATTATTCATTCATGGATTATGAGTGTCACTGGCTGAGGACAGTTAAGAATTGACTACATTGCTGGAGTCACATATAGGCCAGACCAGGTGAGGATGGCAGTTTCCTTCCCTAAAGGACATTAGTGAACCAGATGGGTTTTTCCAATAATTGAAAATGGATTCATGGTCATTCTTAGATTCTTAATTCCAGATTTTTACTGAACTTGATTCTAGTATCTGCCATGGCAAGATTTGTCCCCATGAACAATACCTAGGCAACCTTGGTAATCATTGTTAACTTTCACAGGAGGCCATCTGACTACACGTGGCTTCAAACCCGTAACAATGTGGTTGAATCTTAATGCTTTCTGATATGACCTGAGTGACTCATGCCATTGCATCAAATCATTACAGTCTAAACCTGTAAACAGTAAAGAAAGCAAAGGAACTAGGTGAACCACCTGGCATTGACCAAAATACTGAAAACAACAATGGCAAGTCCAGGCCTGTGGGCTCTGCAACTTTCACCTGATTAGCATCTGCCTGATTAACATCCGGTCAAGAAAAAAGAAGGGGGCACATGTCAGGGATAGACAGCTGAGATTGAGTGAATCTCTAGAGGATTATAAAGGCAGTAGGAGTATACTTAAGACGGAACTCAGGAGGGCAAAAAGGGGACATGAGATAGCTTTGGCCAACAGGGTTAAGGAGAATCCAAAGAGATTCTACAAATACATTAAGGGAAAATGAGTAACTAAGGAGAGAATTGGACCCCTTAAAGATTAAAGAGGCTGTGTATGTGTGGAACCACAGGAGATGGGTGAGATACTAAATGAGTATTTTGCATCAATCTTTACTGTGGAGAAGGACATTAAAACTAGGGAATTTGGGGAAATGAATAGGGATGTCTTGAAAAGTGTCCACATTAAAGAAGGAGGTCTTAAAACTCATAAAGGTGGATAAATTCCCAGGACCTGATCTGATGTATCCCAGAACTTTGTGAGAAGCTGGGGGAGAGATTGCTGGGCCCCTTGCTGAGATATTTGTTTCAATGACAGCCACAGATAAGGTACTGGGAGACTGGAGGATAGGTAATGTGGTGCCACTATTTAAGAAAGGTGGTGAGGAAAATCCAGGGAACTATAGACCAGTGAGCCTGATGTCAATATAGGTAAGTTGTTGGAGGGGATTTTGAGGGATAGGATTTACATGCATTTAGACAGGCAAGGACTGATTAGGGATCATCAACATGGCTTTGTGCATGGGAAATCATGTGTCACTAGCTTGATTGAGATTTTTGAAGAGGTGGCAAAGATGATTGATGAGGGCAGAGTGGTGGATGTGATCGATATTGACTTCAGTAACTCATTCAACATAGTTCTGCACAGTAGACTAGTTCGCAAGGTTAGATCATATGGAATCCAGGGTGAGCTAGACAATTGAATACAAAATTGGCTTGAAGGTAGAGACAGAGGGTGGTGGTGAAGGGACTGGAGGCCTGTCACCAGCGGTGTGCTGCAAGTATCAGTGCTTTTTGTCATTTATATGAATAATTTGGATGTAAATACAGGAGGTATGGTTAGTAATTTTGCAGATGGCACCAAAATTGGTGGTGTAGTGGACAGCGAAGAAGGTTACTTCAGAGTACATTGCGACCTTGAGCAGAGGGGTCAATGGGCTGAGGAGAGCTGATGAACTTAATTTAGATAAATGTGAGGTGCTTCAATTTGATAAGGCAAACCAGGGCAGGGCTTACACGGTTAATTATAGGGCCCTGGGAAGTGTTGTCAAACAAAGAGACTTTGGGCTGCAGGTGCATCGTTCTTTGAAAGTGGAATCACAGGTAGACAGGGTGGTAAAGAAGGCATTTGGCACACTTTCCTTCATTGTTCAGTGCATTGAGTATAGGAGTTCAAACATCATGTTCCAGCTGTACAGGACATTGGTGAGGCCACTTTTAGAATACCGCGTTCAGTTCTGCTATAAGAAAGATTTTGTTAAACTTGAAAGGGTTGGGAAAAGATGTAAAAGGATATTACTGGGATTGTGGTGTTAGCCAGTCACATTGCCACTGATGCCTTCATCCCATGAATAAATAATAAGAAAAAGTTACAGGGAGTGATTGAATAGTCTGGGGCTATTTTCCCTGGAAGGTCAGAGGCTGAGGGGTGCTCATATAGAGGTTTATAAAATCATGAGGGGCATGGACAGGGTGAATAGACAAGGTCTTTTTCACATGATAGGGGTGTCCAAAACTAAAGGACTTCGGTTTAAGGTGAGAGGGTAAAGATTTAAAAGAGACATAAGGGGCAACTTTTTCACACAGAACGTGGTGCATGTATGGAATGAGTTGCCAGATGATGTGGTGGAGGCGGTACAATTACAACATTTAAAAGGCATCTGGATGGGTACATGAATAGGAAAAGTTTAGAGGGATATGGGCCAAATGCTGACAACTGGAAGAGAAACATGAGAAGGAATGTAAGATAGTGGATTAAGGGAAAGGAAAACAAAGAGACAAAGTTAAATCATTGTGATGAAGGTTCACAATATATTACTAACATAAAGACACAGATTCTAAAGTTGGGAAAGTTGATTCTTATTTTCAGTTCTATGACTTCTTTTTTAAATTCAGAAAGCAATTTTTAACAGCGAGCTAAAAACATTTTGAAGAAACTGTGGGATTTTAACTAAATGATGAACAGGCCTTCCAGGGAATTAATTCTAAGTTGTTTGCTGATTTGAGTTTTACAGTCCAGAGAGAGAAAAGGGAGGATTCAGAAATAGGTTCTTTCAGTGTGAAGAAACCTGAAACAGCAAAGTGCTGTCCATAGCAGTTGCTAAAACAGTCAGGGCAGGCATGGAGAGAAGTCCTAATTGCTCAGAAGTAATCTCCAGAAAGAGAATGTGTCAGATCGGGAGACAAGTTAAAGGCCAGGCTTTTCCAACAGGCATTCAGTCGCTGTCATGTGGCTCACCAAGGGATCCTTCATGGCCACTGGAAGTTTTATTCAAAAACCAGGTAAGTGTGACTGAAAGTTTATCAAAGGAACTAACTATCTCAAGTCAGTATTTACTGCTACTATAGCAGTAAGTCAGTGACACAGGATCTGGGAGGTACTGTTTTGGAGAGCTGGGCAATTGCCCTGTTAGATATTAAACAAGGCTAGTATTTGTTAAACGTAACTTTTTTTGTTGGTCCTAGTTCAAATTGGGGATTCTTAATGATCAATACTTGGGATCTAGTCTTTTATCTCTCAGCAAGTCTGTACCTTAGCTAAAAATGTTTTTCATTAGTTTGCTATTAACCTAATATTTTTAAAAGATTACAAATTTATAAAACTCAAATATTGACATCTACGATGGTGGGACTCATATCCATGTCACCAGGATATTTTCCTGGGTCTCAGGGTTACAAGTCCAGTGACAACAACATAAAACAGTCATCTCTCCTTGACAATCACCACCCCTGAAGTGAAAACAAAATTGAAATATGGCCCCTACTATACAACAAGGTTAGACACCATTGTACAAGCTGTTGAAGACATCAGTTTAAGGAACCCATAACCATTCTAATGGTGACCTCAGTAAGCAGTTTCTTTAAAGGTCTCGGGAGAGACATTAATTGAAGAAATTTAGAATCAAGTAAATTTGCAGCAAAGTGCCAAAAAGGAAATCAATTATAGATGTGTCAATTTAACAAGAAGCTTTAGTGTAAAGACACAGGTGACCCTTCACTGAGATTATACCTTTAAGAATATGGTTGGGGTAAAAAGGTTAAATCTTTCTTTCTGTTACTTATAATGAGTGTGTTTTAAACAGTTCCTGTGTAATATAGTTTATATTTTTCTTTTGTTTATTTTGTTTATCAGTACATTGGAGACCTTTGAATATATTCACAATTTCTGACCACCATGGAAAACCAAAAAAAAAATGGTTTATCAAGCCAGACTTCACTCTGGGATCTGACTTGTTCAGTATTACCATCAGCTGAGGTCATAATGAAGTGTAGGCTTTTTGTGGAATGAAAATCCTTGAATTTATGAGGGATCTGTACATGGAGATACTGACTACAGAAACAGGACAGTTGTTGTGAAGTAAATTACATGAGCTGGAACCTTTAAATGGCTTTTACTGAAGCAAAAACTTTTCTTGAAATAGAAGATACAATGAGTAGATTATTTCAAAGCTTTGACTAAGGTGAGACTCAAAGTTAACAGATAAGTTGAAGGTAAACATTTCAATAAATTGTCTTGCTATGTCACTGCTTGATTTAGCTAAGGTTCAGTTAGAAATGAAAGAAAAGATTGGATTAAAGGATAGGGAACGTGAAGGAGAAATATGTAAACAATTGAATTAGAGGAAAATATAACAAAAGGGGAAAGGCCTGTTTGAGGTGAGTTTCTGCGCTAACGAATGGTGTGGCTCAGTTATTTCCTGTTATGATAAAGAAGGTTGACATCACTTGTGTCGTTTTTAGCTCTGAAAGTGTTAAAAGTGGAACAGTTTGTTGTTCATGCTTTGGACACTGACTAGTTTATGTATTAAAACACACTTTACCCAAGCGCTGTTGTCGATGAGCATGACAAAGTGATGTAGAGTTCGGTTTGCGGGTCAACTCAATATTATTAGCAAAATATTCCTTCTTTAAGAACACCACGTGAGCATTTTCCAAATTCCCACAATGTTTACTCTCTGTCTAACTCTTTTTCTGAGACAGGATATTATCCATAATGATCCATGTGTTTGAGCTGGGCCATTGCAATCTCCTTCCTTTCCAGTGTAGGTCTGGCTCTCCTCCACAAAGGTGGGTCTTGTAGATCAGGGCAGATATCTCTCTCTCTTTCTCTCCAGTTGGTCAGAGCTCCACTGCTGGGCCAGGTTGATTCTTCACTGTGAGTCTATACTGAGGGGGTGGCTTTCAGGTTTGTGTCACCTTCCTGAATGTTCTTTGGCTAATGGGGTAGTGATCTGGGTTCAAAGCATCCAAAAGTGTGGTGCCAACACCCTTCACCATTGCTGTGCTGATGAGGTGTAAAGTGCATGTCCTCAGGCACTCGCTGGAAGTCAAGATGCCTGAAAATCTGATCAATACTTCTCTAATATACAAGCCTTGGGGTGGTTGTAGTTGGTTCCCCCTGAATCTTTGTGAGCTCTTTGACCTTTGTTTCCATTGCGCTCTGTAGCATACAGCTGCTGTTTAACTTAGTTCAGCAAATTTTTTTGTCAGGCCTGATTTCTCTGGCTGTGAGTCAATTTAGAATTTCCAATTTTGGGCCTGTGATCCTTTGACCACAAGTGTAATATGCATTGCCCTCTACAATGATCTCCCTGAGACTGTCAGTGGAGAAACATTGACAGCTTATAGCATGAACAGCTCCACTGATGGAAGTATTCATGCAATCTGTTTATATGTTAAAGTGAGCAATATATTTCTGTTAACTGTACCCAGCTCTTGAGATCTCTACTAGTTAGACAGAAGAGGTCACCATCCACAAAAACTCAAAACTCATTCCTGTGTTGTCTTCCCCTCTACAACTAGCTTAACAGTAGATATAAGAAGTTTGTGTAGGGAACTTGAATGTTTCATCAGATGATTCTGAAGAGATGTTGCATTCAGTTACACTTCAGTTGCAGGAATGGAGGAAACCTGGGAAAGGACAGCTCCATTTTCATTACCTGGAGAAGGTAATGTCAGTTCATTCGTAGGTGGACATACAACTTGACATACCCAAATCCCAGCTTGAGTCTCCACCCAAAAAATGTCAAGACCCTCCTCCTCCGTTGAAGTTAGAATAGCAAAAGCGATAGTCCAACACTTGACTGTACTGTTCCTTCAAGTTGAGTTTATTTCCTCTGCCAAGCAAGAAATTTAGGATCCAGTTTCCCTCCCTCACCTGTAGCTCTCTTTGAAAAGCGTACTGTGCTGTTCAACCACTACCTCCTGGGAAACCTTAAGAAAGCCATCTGAATGTCATGGGCTGCCCTGCATTACCCTGACTTTTGGTAGTGCACTGCTCTCTTCTCACCTGTAAACATTTCTAACTCTGCTTTCAAAACTAAATCTGCTGCAAACCCTTTAAATCAGGCTGAGGGATCAACCTTATGCCCCTTCACTGTGTTTGCCAATGGCAAAGGCATAATCTAACCATTAAATGAGCATCCCAATGAAAAGAACATCAGTTGTCACATGTCAATGTTACTGGATCAGGATCTGGAAACATTCCAAACATTGGTGTTCCAATCTCAAAAGAAAAATTTTGCTGAAGCATTAATAATCAGATACTGAATCTCAGATTTATTTTAGTTTTGAAGGAAATCTATTTAATTTCCATTTCTGAGAGACAAAACAACACAACCATCCTGAAAATTATTGCCTTGGAATGTGTATGTATGGCATATTCAGCATGGAAATGCTACCAGGACAGGTCAATTTTTTTTAAAAATCTCGAAACAATGGTCTATCAACTGCAGCAAGACTCATAATTTCATCAGAATCATAAGTCACATTGATTACACAGTTCTATACAACATGAATTAGCAACCCTAAAATAATGGAACTTAATTTCCATTTACCATGCAAGTCCAGCAATTACATCACGCGCAGTTAATTTCAGTGAGGACATTCAACATAGGATGGTAATTTTTTTTGATTTTATCAGGTAACAGCTGAGTGATATAATGTTGGCAATTTATTGCAGATTAATAATGGTGTAATCTATGAATTTGAGATTGTTTATTTCCCAATTTCTTATCTATTGATCAAACAGCTAATGCCTAATATATCCAGGCAATGCAGAGTACCTTGCTTTACATTTTAACAAGGACTCATAGAATGCACGCTTAGCTAATGTTCATACCTTCTTACCTATGTTACCTGACCTGAATTTGCAGGTTCCTTGATTGGATATAGTTTCTTAGATGAGGTTACTCTTTTGTTCTTCTTTCAAAAAGTTCATGTGGACAGCTTGATATTTAGCCTGATGTGCACAGCATTTTGTTTGAGCCTGTTGAGGAATTTAGCATCTTGCAGCGTGCAATTACTTTAACTTCAAATAGGAGTCAGTGTCAAACCTTCAGGTCAGATGGAACTTGAAATTGAATTTTCTGGCCCAGAGGTTTGGTCTCTATCACTACACCATAAGACTAAATATATAATGATCAGGAGCAAGAATCCAAGCCAATTTTCCCTTCCTTAACCATGGCCTAAAAAATTGATAAGATCCAGTAAAGGGCTGGAGATTTGTAATGTGTTATTAACATGGCCTGCTGATAGTAATAGTTGAAATGTCATGCTGCCTGCACATTTCAATATTGGTGCAAAGCAGAGTGCTAGATATGCTGCTTAGTAGCTGCTTGTTCAACAAGAGGGTCCAATTTAATGTGAGGTCAGCACCAATTAAAGCTATACTGTACAATTTGATATGAACCACAAGCCAATGATAAGTAAACCATGCCCCTCCTCCAACTGTATGGTTTTATGCTTTCAAGAAAAGACCTATCATCTGGTTTGCCAATGATGGCTGAGAATGATGTTCCACAAGGATAACAGGTTTTTGAGTAAGAAAAGCTGTGGTTAACATCAGATAACCTCAGCTACACCACAAGCTTTGATACTGGTACTGCATGAACTCTACAGGGTAGTAGTGAAGGGAAATGTGGATATGATGATCACTGGAGAAAAGTGGACTGTAGTCCTATCGAGGGAAAAGATAGAGCAGGTGCCAGCTCATAGGAAAGCGAGGTTATGGATGAATTCCATTGCAGAGGACTCAAAGGAGGGCTTTGATGGGCTGTGTACAGGAAAAGGCAGGTGGCTTTGCACAAAGAAGTGCTTGGTACATTGACAGACCCACCAGAGAGCCTGTTTTCAAGGAGGATGGAACAGTCTGAATCCAATTTGTAACAAGGCTTCACGCAGATCTTAGGTTTATCCTTTCCAGTATGGAAGAAATTAGTAACTCTTGTCATGAATGTCACAGCGTTCTTTGCAGCATAAACAGAAAGAGCCAGGATGAAGTATGTATACAGTGATTAATGATGTAGGAAGTGAAATAAAAATGTGAAAGGTTTGCGGATGAATCGGAAACTGAAAGTTCTCATGTGAGTTCTATAGTGACATGAGGAGGTTATAATGGAAAGTGAAATTGCTTCTTAAAGTTACTTTTTTTTTTTATTTTTCCCTACAGGGAACTGTGATGAAGAGTCATGATACAGGTTGCCCTCAGTTAAAGCAGTGTCCCCGATATTGGTACATAATGCCTCTTCCATCTCTCGAGTACAGCAATGGATAGTGAACCATGATACATTGACAATGCCAGTTGTTTTAGCATGGAAGGCTCAATTTGTCAAATAATTCAGGGCCGTAGTCACCTTGACAGTCGCTGGCAATGTTGTCCTTGCCCGGATCTGTGTCTATAGGCCTGGTGACTGTAGTGGCACAGTTCTGCAATCAGCTCTGTGATAAAGCACAGCTGCCATACATTGTCAAGGTGGATGCAACTGAAGATCTTCGGTCAATGATTTCTCCCACTGTAAACATTGTGTTCCCTGCTGCCTCTGCTCCTTTTCCTTGTGATGCTGTGGCCAGAGGGGAACTGTAGCAAGTGGTGTACTCAAATAGCTTGCAAACTCGTTCAATTCCTTCTAAACATCCAGACTGACTCCATTCTGACTTAAACAGCGTCTTACAATTTCACTGTATATATTGTTCCTTTCTTTCTAAAGTTGGTTTACTTGTGTTTCAGCTCTGACAAATGCAAGACAGAAATTTTTGACGTTGTGTCTATTTTTAGCAGTGCTTTTACCAGTTGGCCAGTTTCATTATGTAGTTGCAAGGAATAATGTCCAACTAATCCATGAGCTCCAGTGTGATACAAAGAGTCTTGCAGCATCCCTGCTACCGAGCCGAAAGCTCCACATTCAAACCTTGCTCTATGATATGATGGCCAAGGAAGGTGTGTTCTTAACACAACTAAAGAAATTGAGTATCATCTTGTAAGAGTGAGAAAAATTCCTGGTCAGCCATGTGATGGAAACAAAATGGATCTTCTG
Source organism: Rhincodon typus (assembly GCF_021869965.1). Lineage (NCBI taxonomy): Eukaryota > Metazoa > Chordata > Chondrichthyes > Orectolobiformes > Rhincodontidae > Rhincodon > Rhincodon typus. Next base: position 44,259,503 of record NC_063344.1, on the reverse strand, counting down.
CCATCACTATCCATAGTTCCAGGCTACAACATTAAAAAGTGAATGTTGCCACAGCTACTTGGCCTCCTTGGGGATCTGGCTGCCTCAGTTGACTGTCAGCTGCTGTGGATCAGATTGGTGCAAATTGCTCTGTGTATGATCCCCTTTCTGACTATTACTTTCTTGCACCACCCAGAGTGGACACCATGTGTGTTGGATCTGCCATTGGGCACATAATTCAAGAAAAAGTGTGTTTGTGTATGCTTTTTATTTTGTTTTTACATCTTGTGTGTATATGATGCAGGTGATCGCATCAGTGCCTGTGCAAAGAAAAAGTCTATATGTATACCATTATGCATGTCAATGCATGTGAACCTTGTCAAACAACAAAGCTACGTCTTAAAAAATAATTGACAAAAGATTTACAGCACAGAAAGTGGACATTTGGCCTAATGTGTCTATTATGCTTATTGCACTGTCTTGTAGTAGTGCTGGGATTTTGTGGTCTTGTTGTGGTCTCATGACAGAAGATAAATAATGAAACAAAGAATGGTCATAGACTAAAAATTCAGATACAACTGGATGAAAACATTTCTCAACAAGGGCACCAATATGAAATGGTGATGGTGGAAAGTGCTGAGTTACAAAAGTTTAAAAAAGCTTCTATTGAAATTCATTGAAATCAATAGAAATTAAAATTGTATAGACTCAGAAATGGAAAGGCAACACACTCTACTAATGTCCCACCCAATGGCAAAGTTCATAACTATGTCCATTATATTCTTAGTTTGATTTAAATTCTGATCTACTAATTACTTAGAATCATAAAATACCTACAGTGTGGAAAGTACCCATCTGGCACATCGAATCTGCATCAATGCACTGAAGAGCATCCCACCTACACCCAAATCCTCATGCTATCCCCATAACCGCTCATTTATCTTGGTTAATCCATCTAACTTATATAACTTTGGACTGTGGGAGGAAACTATAGCACCCAATGGAAACTCATGCAGACACCAGGGGGTGATGTGCAAACTCCGCACAGATAGTGACCCAAGGTTGGAATTGAATCCAGGTCCTGGCACTGTGAGTCAGCAATGTTAACCATTGTGCCCTCCCACAGCTTCTTTTTCAGAGAAGTTTGTTTTTGAAATGAGGAATGAATTTGTTAAAATCTCAATTGTAGGATAAAAATATGATAAAAATATTAAGCAATTGCTATAGTCAGATCTGAGATGTCTCAATCCTTTTGCTGATTTATATTATTTCAATAAGAGAATCTATAGTGTTGCAGTAATGAGTGCTTGATACTTGCAGCACAGTAACAGGATTTCTGCAGATTTAGCTACTTTTGCATGGATAGTAAAATCAATATAGTTGAAGATCTGCTTCTTTATGTACAGTATGAATCCACAAGACCTTGAGAAGCTTACCGCTGTTCTCTGAAGGGACAAGTGGAGGCTTTCACCAAAAGAGAAACTTGAAAAAAGACTGTTTAGTGCTGGAGGTTTCAACAGTGTTGTTCTTAAATCAGCAGCAGTCCTGAAAACTACCTTTGCCCCTCTTTGAACCCAGCTATTCACCTTTTCCTCCTCTACAAAACATGCACTGAAGGCTGCTGACAATGCCTGGAAGTTTCAATGTTTTAGCAGCCAATTTATGAGACCATCTGGTTTCACTATTTTACTGCTAATTTAATGATAGAAAGAAAATGTAACCATTTAAATCAAACTTAAAATAATGAGTGACTTGAGTAAGAATGCAAGTGCTGAGATTCCTGTGATCTTACTGTTCTTGTCATTATTGCTGGTAGAGATTACAAAGCTGAAAGGTACTGGCAAAGTTGCCATGGTGATCTGCTGCACTGCCTCCTAGATATCACGTTCTGCAATCATAATGTCCTGAAGGTGACTGGGGTAAAAAATTAGTTTAGTGGCTCTGTTACTGTTTAGGCAAACTGCCCTCTCCAGGCAATTATTGAGTTGCTTTAGGTTTTCCGTCACAGCAGTCATCCAGGGCCATGTTGTTACACCCCAGGCATGTGTGTTGAAATCATGAAGTGACTTAGAGAGATCAAGAAATTAAACATTTACCACAAACCATCCAGCCTCTAACCTCTTCATCTTGTCACCATCATTGTATGACTTTTGATCAGAGGTTTTCTCCAAGCTGTAAACGATGGTGGCTTCGCCTTTGTAGTAATATTGAGGGTCAGGGGAGGTGGTTTCAGATCATCACTGGCTGATATGTAAGTAACACAAATGTTATTCACAAGTTATAAACTTAAGCCACAACGTGGATATTAGGCTATCCTTTTGTAGGGAGATGTGGAGTGCAGCACAATATTATCGAATTATCAATAAATTTTACATATTTTTGACATTATAATGGAGGAAAAGTTATTGATGAAGTGTATATGAGGCAATTGCAAGTATTGCTTTGACGAACTCCTGCAGCCAGGTTCTGCAAACTGCTATGTTTGCCTTCAACAACTATGATTAGTACCTTTTGTGACATGTAGCATCTTTGTCAATGGAAAGAGTTCCACTTCTCCTCTTCTACACTAATTTTTTTGATACAGTTCCTGGTACAATGCTGAAGCAAACATTGCCTTGATGTTAAGGGTGTTCCCCTTGCTCTGGTGTCCAGCTTTTGTGTCCATGTCCGGATCGAGGCTATGAAAATGTTGAGTGCAGTGGTTCAGATAGAATCTAAAATGACTATTGATAAGCAGATTATCGGCCCATGGATTATGTTGGTGGCATAGCTCATTACATTGTTAAATTACTTTCTTTTATTGAGAAGCTGCTGGAAGTTCAATAATCATCCAAACAAGATTCTCAGAAGCATTCACAGCACATGGGGAGGCCATTCAGCCCATGTTGTCTGTGTCAGTAGTTTGAATTACAATTATAGAAGTGGTCCAACTTCACTGCTTTTCTCCATGGCATGTGATATTTTCTTCTTCCAGTATTTACTCAATTCCCTTTTGAAAATTCTCATGGAAACTACTTCCATCACTCTTTCAGGCAGTATCCATCAAAATCCAGCATCAATCTCTTGGAAATCTAGAAATTTTTCAGAATTCCTCCAAAAACACAGAACATTGTACTTTCACTAACTGCACCAGCAAAAGTGTATTGCAAGTATCTCCTCTGAAAATGGATGGTTTTCCTTTTAAATAATGTTACAACAGAGAATCTTGTCATGCAGCTGACTGCATTATCAGCTGGGAGTAACCAAGGGATGGTGTAAAAATGGCAGTTTGCGTGTCAAATCAAGGTTAGAAATTGTTTGATGTCAAAAACAATCTCCATACTCTAGGCATACGTACAACACATCAGTACTGGTGCCTTCTCAGGGTCTGATATTGGAGCAGCATTGAGGGTCACTTGATGCATTCTGGCTACCATTTTTTGAGTCCTGAGTTTCTGCAGCATCAACACCAGCAATGCTATCAAGTCCAATTTCATGGCTTGCAGGCCTCTTTCTTCCTTTGTGTGATTTCAGCATTTCATTATTTTATAAAGCCTATGTGGCCACTTGCGCCTGCAACTCACCGATATTTTTTACCACTTTGTGGGTATTTACATACATGCACACTAAACACTTCTGAACCTGTTTTTCATTTCTTCCCTCTTCTTCGATAGTACCTATGATTGCGATACCAAATCACTTACAGCTAGAACACAGTGCATGACTGGGAAGCATGACAATATGAGGATATGATATAGATAAATGAAATCCGTAACTTGTATCTATGATCTTAACAAAATAACTGACAGAATATGCTAAAAGGCACTAGAGTAAACTGCACCCTTCCAAAGACCAAAATCTTGATCAGTGATCAATGCAGAGATATTTTACAAGTTAACAGACTTTAAACTAAAAGTTCTCCTAGATCAGGTGGCATATATCCTGAGGTTTTGCAATTTAAAAGGCATGAAATTCCAGGAAGAATCATTGGACATGGTAGTGTCGACATATCTGGGCATGGAGTACAGAGTTCCAGTCCCACCTGCTCCAGAGGTGTGGAATAATATGCCTGCAACATGTTGGTTAGGGAAAAAGAAAGATGTGTGTGTATATGTCTATTAAATATCATGGTAACCCATTATTATAAAGTGAATTCACTACTAAGAACCACTTTGTTTGTGCATACAGTGCAGTTTAAAGAATTACTTAAGGTCAAAACTATCCCCATAGTGGAAAAGATATCCACCTTTTAAGGGCTTTTGATGTGAAGTGGTAGTGTCCCTAACTCTGAACCAAAAGACCTAGCATCACATCTCATCTTCTGTAGAGGTGTGTCATAACACAGTTGAACAAGTTTATTTATAATATGTATGCACTGACCCTTCCCATGACTTCTTAACACTCGTATGCTAACTCATGCTCCCCACCATTCACATGATCCCTTATAGCTATGCTAACCCATTATCGATCACTGGGAGACTTCTGTGGCAATGCTAAGATGAAGCAAAGTTAATGTCTAAATATCGATTACAACATTGGCTATATAGAAAATATTCTTTCATGAAAGTCTATTCCATATATTTAAATCTCTTCAAGTACTTACTCCCTTGTCAAAACAAACATTTGCATTCAGAACCCCTTAACAATGTCATTCAGCTGTCAAACAGACTGTAAGCTTACAGCCCTCAGTGTGATGTTAGTCTGTGGAAAACAGTTAAGCAGTAATAATTGTACAATGTTAGCATTTTGGGCTAAGTCAACAAACAGCTACTGAAGCTACTAAAGCAGATTAATTTTACTTTCAGAGACATGGGTAGATTGTGTTTTCTTTAACTGGGTATAGTGGCAACTTGACAGTGCTACATAGCTTATCCACCCTTCAAAAGCATTTACATCTACTGTAAAGTTGCATAACTCCTACATTGTGTGATCAGGTCCTTCTTCCAAAAAAGGTAGGGTCTGTTTGCATGCAGCAGTGAATTCAAATACTAAATCCAGGCTTCCCCCACGTGGGAGTCACTGGCTCCTTTCCCACTTCCCAACTGATGAAAATGAGTACTGTTCAATTATGGACTTCTGGATCTGGGGTGCTTCTGATATTTTGGATGCACCAGAGTCTTCAAACTCACAAAACTACTGACTAATATTTTGCTCCATGAAGAATTCTGTGCAGAACATGATTGAATTTAAGAAACTACAGTAATATATTTGTGGATTTCTCTTGATCCAAAATGCATTGCAATTAAGTAAATTTTTAAGGAAGTATAGATTAAAGCCAAAAGCTTCTAGAATAAACATAGAAGTTCAGAACTGATGTGTAAAAGAATGAAACAAAACATTTGAATATAGAAGAAAAATATCAATCTTAATTTTGCGTTTGAGATCTGTTCCAATTCTTCCAAGTTCAACTCTTGATATAGACAAGACTCATTTTTATTATTTTTCAGTAGCAGTCACTTTTAGAGTCCAACAAATGTTTTATTTTTTATTTGATGCATTTCTGGTGATCCATGTATTATTGCTTTGAAATATATATTGTAATATTTATGTTGTACACTATCTCAAAATGACAAAAGTTCTAAAGCAATAATCCAAAGACAATTATTTTCAAAATAACATAGATTTGGGTGCTAATGGAGTCAAATGAAAATAATCAATGGATGAAGTATAAAACATTACATGTTCTGGGCTATTTCCACTTAACTATTATCGCTATGGTGATGGAACTTAGAAATGTAACTATAGGGTTGGGTTGGTGGTGAGGAAGAGAGAAGTTAGTCAGATGGACTTTATCAATCTGTGTAATAATTGGCTATTAATACCTTGTTTATCTGAATTCCATTTAGTAAATCTTTATTAGCTCCGAGGATCTGACCTGCTCTTCTCACTTTCTCGTCTCATTTTCTCTCATTTATCAAATGGTAAAGTGAATTTGAAGATTTAGGTAACATTTCATGCCAATGGTATGTATTCTTAATTGAGTTCAGAAACTTGTACAATCTATAACAACATATTGCATCAGTATCTTGGGAATTAAGTGTCATCTGTTAATTTGTAATTTTGTGAGAGCCTGGCGTAACAATTTTCCATTCACCCAAGGAAGAAGGTGTTAAAAGGCACTACTAAAGAAAAGTAGCTATGTGGATAGTAGTATATCATTGAACTGTTTAGTCCAGAAACATTTTTTTTCCATTTATTGATTATCAGAATCCGAATAAACAATTTAGAAAGGTTCACTTGAAGATTTTTTTTGTCACCATATTGAAGTAAATACTGTGTAATAATCCAAATACTTAGCATTGTTCTCAAATGCAAATTTAGTAACTGCATTTCTTATAAAAGCACCAATCACATCAAAAGTAATTCACTGTATAAGGGATTTTATATATATGACATGAGGTGCTGGATAAATCCTTTTATTAAATTTGTGAAGATTGTGACTAAAAATTGGAAGCTATTTTACTGGTGCAAGCACAACCTTTTCTTTGTAAAACTAGAAACAGATAACAATATCGCAGGGTAGCCTACAATTCCTTACAGACTGCTCACTGCTCTAGAGCTCATGGGTAAAACATTACAGATCAAACTGAATATTTTTATTTATTTAGACTGTGAACGCTAATTGGAAAGATAATAGCAACACTTACATTGCAGTTCAAGTGCACAAAGTTTGTCTAATTTGGAATAAGGCAGTATTCACCAATTCAGTATTACCCATAAATCTGCTTGGAAGGGCCATAATCACCTTGACTACACTCGTCATAACCCTGCTTTCCACAAGGGCTTAATTCCCTTCTTTTACTCCCTTCATCTCCATTACATCTGTTTGAATGATGTTGCTCCCATACTAATATTTCTGATAAATTTTCCTTTTCCTTCAACCAAAGATTCCTCCTCAAGTTAATAGGAGTCTTAGCTGGATCCATTCCTTTCCTGTACCTCTCCTCTCATCCCTTCTCATTCCTCTCAGAACCAATAGATTTTTCTTCTCTTCATTTTGTACTTCTCAAGCCTCCCACTTAAATAGATCATCCTCTGCAACTTGTACCACTGCTAGCACCAAACATGTCCTCCCTTGCGCTTCCTCTTTCTGCTTTTTAATCATCCCTAGCAATTGCTTTCCCTTTATAATTCATCTACCTCTACATCATCCTTCCTCCTTACCTCCTCCTTTCCAATTATCCAGAACCCAAACAATTCCTTCCAATGATAATGATTTGTTTGTCATTCTTGCGACTTTGTATACTGTATTCGCTATTCTTGATACAGTCCTGTCAACATGGGGGTGTCCAGATATGGTAATAGTTTTTCAGATTATTTCTGTTCACTCTGCAAGCATGAATATGAGCTTCCAGTTTCTTGTCCTTTTACAGCTTAGTCTGCTTTAATCACATGTTTTCCTGTGCTGCCTTAATGAAGAACAATGGAAGCTTGGGGAACAGCATCTCATCTTTCAATTAAGGACTTTATGGCCCTCAACACTCAAAACTGAGTTCAACAATTTCAGATCATTACTGCTGCTTTCATTTCTTTCAGAGAGCAGCTACTGGCTATGATTTTATTATTACCATTTACGGACTGATCTGTTATTTGATCTGATAATGATCATCCTATTACCAATTCCTTTTATCTTGCCCTGCTAACCTTGTTTCCATTTAGTTTCTTCTCTCTGTCACAAGCCTCCATTTGTCTCTGCCTTCCTCTGCTTCTTAATTTGTGCAAAACCTAATTGCTGTGTCTCCCAACTTCCATCAAAATTGGAAGGAAATTATACACTTGAAACATTAATTTTGTTTCAGTTTCCACAAATGTTCCAGACCTACTGAGTTAGTTGCATTATTTTCTGCTTTATGTTTCAGCTTTCCAGCATCTGCAATATTTTTATTTTCTATTTGGCACACTGAACCTGATCTCCTCCAATGCCAAATATATCACTTTTCCTAACAGTGCTAATCTTTTCCCTGTTTCTAGTCTTTGGTCTTTGCCACAGAATTTCTCATCCAACAAGGAAACCCATTAATCGGGCTGGCTTCCTGGTGAGAACAAAGAAATAAATTAATGCACCGACAGTCAGGGAAATGTGGGCTTCAGGTCCAGAATTCCTCACCAATCGGAAATCTTGGCCCAGTAAATATCAGCCCTGCCTGTCTCATAAAGAATGCTTCAACTTGATTGGTAGAGGAGACAGACCATGGCTTGCTCCATGCATGTAGGTCCCACGTACTTGTAGATGGCGTTATGCTGTATTAACTCTAGTGTCTGAAGTTTCAATGCAAAAGCTCCCAAAACATTTTTTTTTCTGCTCCGCAGGTGAACTTTTGTCTCTAAAATAACGTCTACAGCATGACCACACATCATCTGATGTAACTTGCATCAGAAATATTTTGCTCAGTTTTTATGCACAGAGCAGGCAGACAGTTAAGTCAATAGATATGTTGGAGTTGAACACACCACCCAAAGCAACATGCATTTGGAAAACAAAAGCAGAAATTGCTGCTGAAACTCTGCAGGTCTGGCAAAATCTGTAAGGAGAAAACAGAGTTAAAGTTTAGAGTTTGACTCCGCATATGAAAGCTAGTTCCTGACTGATTTCAACTGGCTGCTGCTGCAATTGTGAAAGTGGTGGGGTCTAGAATTCTTTAAAGTTCTCAGCAGTAGAAATGCTGTATGTCTTTGACCTGACTTCAAGATTCTGCATTAACCAGTTACACCTCAGGTTTGGTTTAAATGCAATGGTATGCATTATTTTGGGCTACAACATAATAGAAAACAATAATCAGAGGTCACACAGAACAGGATAACTTGTGTGGATGATGGAGTGAGGAGTAAGTGGCAGATATAGAGGGTGGGCTGAAAGAACAAGACTGGTTGTGATACTAAGAGAAGCAAGTGGAAATTTACAGGCACAGGTTACGGCTAAAGAACTAGAGATTTGCAAATATTACACTCTTGTTGATAAAAAAGGTGTAAAAATAAACACATCAATTGCAGGCCAGTCATTCTAACCCCAGTGGTGGAGATCTTTGAGAAATGATATTTCAGAACAAACTGAATTTGAGTAAATACAGGTTAATTAAGATAACCCAGTACAGTTTTCTTTCAATGGACAAATGTAACTTGCCAAATTCCAGATCCTTCTTCACAATAGTATTAAATCAAAGAATGCCCCATTTGCAAGGAAAATAAATCCCAGAATCCTTACTACAGTACTGCCAAGCTGCAGAATTATCTATCCCTTCCTCACTTACTGCCAATCCTATGCACTGATCACCCCAGAGCAATCTGAACCACAGATCAAATTCAGTGCAATCAAATTCAAAGAATATGGATTCCTTCTAGTAAAATTAAACCCAATCATATAATCCCAATACTACTGAATAACAAATACATCAGCAGCTACATGCCACACACCATTTTGCTGCACAATCCCTGTTTCATTAGATTGTTAGGGATCAAACTTAAATATCTTGATTAAATATATATATATATATATATATATATAAAGGTCATTGATTTATAGTTTACACAAAATAATGGGCAGAGCCATAGAATCAATTTCCAAAGCACCCATAAAAAATCTCATGGTTTCATGTAATAAAAATGGCATTTGATTTCTCGGATGAAAGTATCAGTTGCCCTGAGTTTATCCACACCATGGTAAAAAAAAAACCTATGTTGTTGTAAGCAGCTTTTAGTTTACCTTGAGCAGCACTGGAAAAGGCCTATTAGAATGAAAATAAAATTATAGATAATGTGCCAAAGATAGTGATTATGAAAAAATACAGAAAGTATCCTAAATTCTAATTTGGTAATAATGGGCTATTTTTCAATCATACTAATATGAACTACGTTGTTTCACATATGATCTAATTGTGGACCATACTCTTCATGCCTTGGCATCAGATCAATTGTATTGAGATGAATCAATAAGGAAGTTGTAATCTCACTACATGATGGTATGCAGCATTAAAATGTTTAACACAGTATGTCACCCAAATGCTTGACTGTTGTGAACCTCTTTAAAATAGGATTAAATTAAAGGGATGTTATGACTGTACTTGGGTAGTCTGATTGACAACAGCTTTTGTTTAAACAACAGCAGTAACAGCCCATTTTGAAATGGATCTGCAGTTGCAACTTAATGAGATAGGATATAATCACGCATGTAATCCCAATTAATCCATTTTTAATTTTCATGTGTTGTGCTGTAACATCACCCAGGGAATAACAGTGTAAGAAACATTTGCATAACGTGTTCCTAAAATACGAGAAGTTAACCACGTTTTGATCTACTGGGAATTCAATTTGAGCACATATCCTGCATTGTGAAATTAGTATTTTCCTTCATACTGCAAGCACAATCCTAAAAACGAAGAACGGTTACAATTGGGAATTCACCGACCTACATAAGACCACAAGATATAGGAGTAGAATTAGGCCATTTAGCCCATCAAGTCTGCTCTGCTATTCAATCATAGCTGATATGCTGCTCAATCTCATTCTCCCTGTAGTCCTTGATCCCCTTAATAATCAAGGACCTATTTATCTCTGTCTTAAATACACTCAATGACTTGGCCTTCACAGAATTCTGCAGCAATAAGTTCCACAGATTTACCATCCTCTGGCTGAAGAAATTCCTCCTCATCTCAGTTCTAAAGTATAGTCCCTTCACTCTGAAGTTGTGCTGTCGGGTTCTGGTCTCTCCTGCTAGTAGAAGCATCTTATCCACATCCACTCTTTTCAGGCCTCTCAGTATCATGTGAGTTTCAAAGAAAACCCCCTCTCATTCTTCTAAACTCCATCAATTTCAGACCCAGAGTCCACAACAGTCCTCATTTGACAAGCCCATAACCCCCAGTATGATCATTCTTGTAAACCTCCATTGGACCCTCTCCACTACCAACACATCCTCCCTTAGATACAGGGCCCAAAACTGTCACAATATTCCAAATACGGTCTGACCAGAGCCTTTTACAACCTCGCAGTACATCTCTGCTCTTATATTCTAACCCTTTCGAAATAAATGTTAACATTGCTTTTGCCTTCTTTACTGCCAACTGAACCTGCATATTAACCTTAAGAGAATCCTGGACTTGGGCTCCTAAGTCCCTTTGTGGTTCAGATTTCCAAAGCCTTTCCCCATTTAGAAAATGGTTTATGCCTCTGCTGTCCTCACCAAAGTGCATAACTTCACACTTCCACACATTGTACTCCATCTGTCATTTATTTGCCAAATATCTTAGCTGGCCCAAGTCCATCTGCAGCCTCCCTGCTTCCTTGACACTACCTGCCACTTCACTATCTTTGTGTCATCTGTAAACTTTGCAACAATGTCTTCAGTTCCTTTATTCAGATCATTAACATGTAACATGAATAGTTGCGACACTGACCCCTGCGTAAGTCGACTCTCACCAGTTGCCATCCTGAAAAAGACTCTTTTATCTCTACCTTCTGCCAGTCAGGCAATCCTCTAATCATACCAATATCTTTCCCCTAATACCATGAGCTCTTATTTTATTGAGCAGCCTCATGCTCTGCACCTTGCCAAATGCCTTCTTGAAATCTAAATAGATCATCTTTGTCTAACTTGCTCATTACTTCCTCAAAGAATTCTAACAGATTTGTTTTGTCATGACTACCCCTTGATGAAGCCATCCTGACTCAGCCCTATTTTACTTTGCACTTCCAAGTACTCTGGAATCTCATCAGTAATAATAATGGACTCTCAAATCTTACCAACATCCAAGGTCGGGATAACCGGCATATAGTTTCCTGAATTCTGCCTCCTTCCCTTCTTAACCAAGGGTGTTACATTAATCATTTCCCAGTCTGTTGGGACCCTCTCTGAATCCAGTGATTCCTGAAAGATCACCACTAATGCTTCTACAATCTCCTCAGTTATCTCCTTCTAAACTCCAAGGTGTAGTCCATCCTGTCCAGGTGTTTTATCCACCCTTCAGACCTTTCAGCTTCCCCAGCGCCTTCTCCTTAGTGATGGCCAGTACACTCATCTCTGCCCCCTGACTGTCTTGAAGTTCTGGTAAGCTGCTAGTACCTTCCATTGTGAAAATTGATATAAAGTACCAATTCAATTCCTCTGCCATTTCTTTGTTCCCCATTACTACTTCTCCAGCCTCATTTTCCAGTGGTCTGATATCCACTCTTGCCCCTCTCTTACTTTTAGATATCTGAAAAATCTCTTGCAATTGTCTTTTATATTACTTTCCATCTTGCCCTCATATTTCATCTTCTTGTCCCTTCTTGATTTTTCAGTTATCCCCTGCTGATTTTTAAAGGCATCCCATACCTTTGTCTTCCCATTAACTTTCACCACATCTCTTTTGCTTTTATGCTGTCCTCGATTTCATCAGCCATGGTTGCCTCACCCTCCCCTTAGTACGTTCCTTCTTCCTTGGGATGAATTTCTGCTGTGCCTCCCAAATTACCCCCAGAAATTCCTGCCATTGCTAGTCTACTATCTTCCCTGTTAGGCTCATCTTCCAATCAATTCTAGCCAACTCCTCCCTTGTCTTCGTCATTGCTCTTACTCACTTATAATACTGTTATACCTGATTCAAGCCTCTTGCTCTCAACTGTGGGGTGAATTCTATAATATTATGGTCACTGCCACCCAGGTTTTCCTTTACCTTACGCTGGTAATCAAGTCTGCCTCATTACACATCACTAAATCCAGAATTGCCTGTTCCTTGTGGGCTCCACCACAAGTTGCTCCAAAAACCCATCCGGTAGACATTCCGTGATTCCCTTACTTGGGATCTGCTATCAACCTGATTTTTCCAGTCTATTTGCATTTTAATTCCCCCATAATTGTTGTAATAGTGCCTTCCTTGCATGCCTTTTCTATCTCTTGATTTGTTTTCTGCCCCACGTCCCACTTCAAGAAAGCCTGTACATAACTTCCATCAGAGACCTTTTACCTCGTAATTCCCCAACTCTACAGATTCTATAGCTTCCAACTCTGCATCACTTCTTGCTATCGATTTAATTTCATTTCTCATGAACAAAGCAAGCCTGATCCTTCTGCCCATCTGCCTGTCCTTTTGATAGGATATATATTCTTGGATATTTAGTTCCCAGCCCTGATCCCCTGGCAGCTACATCTCTGTGATAGCCACAATATCATTTACGTCCTTTTATCTGCTGACATGGAAGTTGGATTCCTGACGCTTTCCATATTCACTGTCTTATTACTTGTTTAATTCCTCTGCTGAACCCTCCCCACCCGAGAAGTTTTTCTATGATCCCCACCATCACACCTCCCTACTTAGTTTAAAGCCTTACCCACAGCCCTAGTTATGTGATTCGCCAGGACTCTGGTCCCAGCATGTTTCAGGTGGAGCCCACCCCATCGGAACGACTCCCACCTTCCCTACTAACGGAGCTAATGTCCCAGTGAATTTGAACCCGTTTCTCCATGTTTACCTAGCTAATCTTGTTGACCCTGTTCCAACTAGCTCATAGCTCAGGTAATAATCTGGAAATTATTAATTTTTTGGTTCCACTTTTTAATTTAGATCCTAGCTGCGCATATTCCCTCAGCAGAACTTCCTTCATCTTTCTACCTATGTCTTGATACCCACAATGATTACAACAACTGGAACTTTCCCCTCGCACTCTAAGTGCCTCTGCAGCCCAGGTGAGCTATCTGAACCCAGGCACCAGACTGGCAACACAGCCTTCAGGACTTTTGATCTTGGCCTCAGAGAACAGAGACTATAGTACCCTGATTACAACTACATTTCTATTTTCTCCCCCTTCATGAATGGCTCCCTGTACCATGGTGCTATGGTCAATTTTCTCTTATTCCTTACAGCACCCTACTCTCATCCACAAAGGGAGCAAGAATCTCAAACCTGTTAGACAAGCTCAAAAGCTGATTCTGCTTCAGCACTACCTCCTGGAACTCTCTCCCTGCCTTGCTCATAGTCACACCCTCCTTGTCCCTGACCACTGATGGAATTCGAGATAGTTAATCTAAGGGGTGTGACGGCCTGTGAAACACAACATCCGGGTAACTCGTACCCCTCTTGACTTGTCGCAGTGTTCAAAGCTCAGACTCCAGCTCATCAACTCTGAGCTGGAGTTCCTCAAGCAACTAGCACTTTCTACAGATGTGGTCACTGTGAACCACAATGGGGTCCACCAGCTCCCACATCATGCGGGTACAACACATCACCTAGCCCTACAAATCTATTTTGTTTATTTAGTTCTTAATTTGATCTTTTCAAAAGATCTTACTGGTCTTTTAATTTGTAACCTGTAAATATTTCCCCTATTTACCTTCAATCTGAAAATAACCTATAATATGTAGTCAAATTAATAGTTATTACCAACCAATGAACCTTCGGGTTTTTCTGTGATGTCACTCTCTTTTGTGCTGGGCCCCCAATACTGGGCTTCAATTTATCCTGTTTAAAACAAAACACTTTACAAACCATGAACCAAAAAAGCAAGCAAAAAGCAGCACTTCCCCTCTACAACAAATTCCCATCCTGCTACCAAATTCCCTGAACTATATATTTGTTTAGGCCATGTTACACTCTGGATGTGATCTTCCTGATAATCCACAGCTTACATGTTAGATTGATTACTTAATTGTGTAGTTATTACCATAAAACATTAGAAAAGTTACATAAAGCATCATTGTCCTAAATATATTAACAAAATCTGCTCATTATTAGTATTTTATGCTTGATAGCATTTTTTAAAAATGATTTTTTGCAATAAATCAACGAGTAGGTTTTATCAGCTTTCATGATTTCCTCCCTATTGTTTTTGCTTTTTATTTGATGCTATACATATAATACCAAAGACCAAGAAACAAATCTTTGTGCAGCAATTACTGGCCACTGTTTATAGCCCAAGTTGTTATGGCAATCTGTGAGTTTTATAGTGCTATCATTATTGTGAACAGCCAATGTTTTAAATCAAGGTAATTTTGCTTTGTAATGTGAATGTATAGTTTCAGAAAATGAATCTGAAAATGTATTTTTGTCAAATTTTCCCTTCATCTGTCACTCCTTCTGACTTCTTGATAGAAAATTTTTTGATTGCTGTCAGTCCATTTCTAATACCTTACTCAAGTAGTCAAGTATGAACCTTGACAGTGAATGTCAGCAAGCTAATGGTTATAGAGGGGGCTACAGCCTAGGTTAATATCTACAAATACCAGTTCTAGCAAGTGCCATTTAATTTTGAACACATAAGTAAACTCTGGACAATTTTATCCTCCTTAATTTAGGTATTCTGGGGTTATTTCTAGTATTATAACTCCGTGGCTGAGGCCAAATATTGCAGCATAGACCAAAGGGTGATTTTAGCCTTCCCTGCCTAAAATGGATTCGTGCGAGTGAGAAATTAAACTTATCTAGGTTGATATACACCTTGCAGCCATCAAGTGTTGGCTCAAATGCTATTCTGCTGATCTAAGCAGGCAACTCAAAGTTAATAGAACCTTCTTAACATATGCATGCCATGATGCAGCAATGACATTGAGACCTGAAAACATTTATAACTTGCCTGCCAGGGCTAGAAGCTGTAAAGATTTTCCCAGTAGATGAACTTAGCAGCAAAGCAGAAGAGTTCCAAAAATGGTCATTTTAAAAAATGTTTTCCTTCCTTTTCTTGTGACCAGGAACATTTTACTTTCCCGGATGACCACTCCCCACTCCTACTATCCTGTAATATTTTCCACTTTGACCAGAATGTGGTTTTGGCTTAGAGTTGTTTGTAGCTAGTTCACTGCTATTAATTCTCCATTGTCTTTGCTTTGTCTTGGGCCTATCTAATAATTAGTAGTCATTCTACAGAAGAGGCACAGTTTTTAAGAAGATTTATTGTATGATAGTAAGTACAACTACTTTTGGTCAGATATAATTATTGAGACCTTAGGGAGATGATTAAGATACATCTGCTCCCTCTGAAAGCTTGAGTAGAACTCTTTTTCTCCATCTACAGGTTAAGTGTGACATGAGCAGAATGGTAAGTAAAATCACCATAGTCCTACCAGATAATAGGACTGCTCTCTCATGAGAGAGAGACAGCTGGCGGTAGTTTAATCTAAGGATCACCATATGGATCCAATGTATGATGAGCATTAACCTTTTCAGAACTGTTACTTTATTCAACAACCAATACTTCTCCTGATCTTGAAAGGATTTTCAGCCTCCCTGTTGTCAGTTTCCACATCATTCACAGTTCAGTCACCCACATGGCACAACCCTGACATTGTATTTTGGCCTTCCTAGGCAGTCTCTAGGTGATGTTTCTGCTTCTCCTTCATAAAAGCATCACATGTGTAGGCTGTGAAGTTCTTATGGCATTCCTTTTCATACAAAAGGAGTACAACTGAGTTTCTACATCAACTCCAGTTTCTTGACTTCCCATTTAGTATGGAATTTAAATGATACCAAGGAGTATCCAGTTCATTCCTAACTGCTATTGCTACCAACCCACCCATCAAAACTGACCAAAGTTATTGTCTAGACTCATACGAATCAAAACTCTGATCCCAGCTGGGATCTATATGACTTAGTTGGGTTGTGAATGACTTTGCTGACCAGTAGATCGGAGAGTTTTAGAGAACACGTATGGTTTCTCAGGAAAAAAAAAAGTAAAATAGCATCATAACCTCTGTCCACATTTCTTCAGGCAGAAATTCTTGGTGATGACCCCAATTTTGTAGATTGGACTGAGTTTTCTCAGCTGCAGTTCTGCCACTGGGCTCAAAAAAATAACAGATAGACCCTATCACTGATGTTTGGTAGATTAACATGTTGCTGTTGGGCCACCATCCAATCAATAGGTTGACATCTTAGCAGCCTCAGCAGCATAAGTGCTTGAATTGGTCATTACTGTGATTGTAGCTCCTGGGATAAGGTGCTGTTGAGTAAAGTTCTGAAAAAATTAATGTTGGAGTTGCATCAAGCTCTACCTAATCTGAAGACGTCATGCAGTTGTTTGGGGGAGAATCATGCAGTCTTGTATGAAATTGTGATTGGATCAGCGTGAGTAACCTGGATACTGATAGGCTTAATTAATTACACCTAACCAGTTAGTGTAACTTTTATTTCTTTCTATCACTGCAAGAAATTACCTCTTGTAATGTGAGACAAATGTCTCTTCTTGTCAAGATAAACTATGATCCCAACATTACAAGTGCTTCAATTGTGAGGAGTCCTGTAAGAGAAGGTAGGTTTAGGAAGGAAGCCAGTGTCAGACAGGCCAGCAGGCCTAGACAATGTTATGGGGTGATCACGGTGCACCAGCATGTTAGGGATATAGCTATTGCTGCCAAAAAGGCACCCTCAGCGGCTTTACCTAGCAGATTCTACGCCTGTTCAACACGTCCTCCTCTCACGGTCCTTAATTACTCTTGAGAAGGTGGTCTTGAACCACTGTAGCACATGTGGTGTATGGATAGCAACAGTACTGTTGGAAAGGGAATTCCAGAGATTTGACACAACAACAGGAAAGGAGCAAAAATAAGCTTCAAAGTCAGATTGTTTGTGATTTGGAGGGTAACTTTCAGATGTTGGTGTTATTCTAGGTGGTAGATGTTATGGATTTGGAAGCTGTAATCAATATTGATTTGCTGCAGGGTATCATGCAGATAATGTTCTGACCATATTGTCAGCCCTCCCATCTCTCAGCCAGATCCCAAAGGTGTCATAGAGGGAATGTGCCTCTTGGAATCCTGAAATGGGAGGGCAATAGAAGATATGCTTTGGGTGGCTTTGTGCAGAAGCTGACAAAAATATGCAGGGATGGGTTGTTAAATACGAAGGCTGGTGGAGTGGAAGGTGAGGATGACGAAGATCCTTGAAATGTAACTATTTATTGTCCACCTGAACCAAATATGGCCTTGGTTTAATGGATTTTATCAAATGGAGAAGATCTCCAACAATAAAATATTACCCTCAGTAATACATTGAAACAACAACCCAGATTAGGGTTTTGAATCTTTGAATGCACCTAAAGTCAATAAACTGCTGACTCAAATATGTGCAATATTAAGTGAAGCTGAATCTCCTATTCAGATAAGACTATTGTCTAGTTTCTTATTATAAATTCAAAATGCAGTTGGAAATTGAATTTTAAATCATTTTGCTCATTTTTGTATTGAGAGTATTAAAACCTAATGGCTTAAATATCATATTTTAATTTGTGCTTTACATCTTATAGTACAGTCAAAAGATTAATAAACATCTTTGATTAAATAATGATGTACTTGTTTCCGTTAAAGAGCTATCAAGGTCACATTTTTAAAGTTTGTTAATGGGATGTGGGCATCACTGACTTGTCAGCATTTATTTCCTGTCCTTAATTACTCTTGAGATGGTGGTCTTGAACCACTGTAGCATATGTGGTATATGGATAGCAACAGTAATGTTAGAAAGGGAATTCCAGAGATTTGACACAACAACAGGAAAGGAACAAAAATAAGCTTCAAAGTCAGATTGTGTGTGATTTAGAGGGTAACTTTCAGATGCTGGTGTTCTTCTAGGTGGTAGATGTTATGGATTAGGAAGCTGTAATCAATTATGATTTGCTGCAGTGTATCATGCAGATAATGTACATTGCTATGACTATGTCATAGTTGTGATGGGAATGCATATTAATGTGCTAAATGGAGCAACAATGTAAAAGGTTGGCTTGCCTTGGATTGTGTCATCTTTCAACACTTACGCCTTGTAAATAGTAAACTGGCTTTTGAAACCAAGGGATGAATTGCTCATCACAGAATACCCAGCCTTTAATCTGTTCCTACAGCTGAAGTATTTATCTAGCTGAGGCAGTTAATCTTCTAGCAAATCATAACATCCAGGAATGTGGTTCTGGAGGCTGTGATACTGGTGTTGATTGTCATGGGGAGATGTTAAGGTTCTGTCTTGCACATGGTCATTGCCTGGCACTTGTGTAGTGTAAATGTTTCTTGTTACTTATCATCACAAACCTTCAGTTGTCCAGGTCTTGATACATGTAGACATGGGCTGCTTCATTTTATGAGGAGTTGTGAATGGAACTGAATGTTGCAATCACCAACAAACATCATTATACTGTCCTTACAATGAAGGGAAGGTCACTGACAAAGAAGCTGAAAATGATTGGGCATAGAACTCCACTCTGAAAAAGTCTTGCAGCCATGCTTTGTATCTGAGATTTCGGGCAACAATAAAGCACAGCAGTCTTCCTTTGTGCTATGATTGATTCCAATCAATGACTTTTCCGCTGATTCTCATTGATTTTCATTTTAGTAGAGCTCCTTGATGCCACAATTGGTTAAATGCTGCTTTGATGACAAGGGCACTCATTCTAAGCTTGTCTGTGGAATTCAGATTTTTTTGTTCATAATTTGGAACAAGACTGCTATGAGGCCAAGAGACAGGCGGTTCTGGAAGAACAAACTGGGCGTCTGTGAATGTTAATTAGTGGGTAAATGTTTCTTGAAGTCACTGTCAGTAACAACTTCTATCATTTTACTGATGATTGAGAGAAAGATGATGGGACAGTAATTGATTAGATTTGGTTTGTCCAG
This sequence comes from Rhincodon typus, assembly GCF_021869965.1. NCBI lineage: Eukaryota > Metazoa > Chordata > Chondrichthyes > Orectolobiformes > Rhincodontidae > Rhincodon > Rhincodon typus. The sequence goes on along the minus strand of NC_063344.1, from coordinate 44,239,987 downwards.
CTTATTGTGAACAGAACATATCTGGGAAATAACCATAATTTCAGGAAGATTTGAATATTTGGAAATATGGGTAGTTATGGAGCACAAGTTTTAGTATTAAAGGAAAGATTTTGCAGAGGCCTACTGCCTTTGTTACATATTCAGTTCTTTCTTGATACTTCAAGGGGTAAAGCAAATTGGATGAAGACCAGTATCTCTAATGCTGGGCACCTCCAAAAGGACACAGAAATCATTGAACTCCTACAGTGTAGAAAGAGGACATTCAGCTCATTGAGTCTGCACTGACCCTCCAAAGAGCATCCCACCCAGACTCCATTCCCACCCTATCTCTGTAACTGTAAATTTTACCATGGCCCATCCATCTAACCTTTGGACTGTGGGAGGAAACCTATGCAGACACAGGGAGAATGTGTAAACTCCACACACAGAAAGTTGCCAGAGGCTGGAATTGAAGCTGGGTCCCTGACACTGTGAGGCAACAATGCTAACTACTGAGCCACCATACTGCTCCAAATGAATCATTCATTCCCCACTTCTGTCTGAACGTAATTGCAAATACTTCCAACTTGTCTTTTCTGTTTGGTTCCTGGGACCTAGCATTATTGATGATCAATGTTTGTGGAACCTCCCCCTTCCTTCATTGCTGGATGTGGTTGGATGCGCTTTGATCTGATCCATTGGTGTTGGGAGAATTTAGTTCTGTCAACAGCATGCTGGTCCTGCTATTTAGCAAGTAGGTAGTCCTGTATTGTTTCTTCTTCAGTCTTGCATTGTATTATTTTTATATAGCTGTAGCTGATGCTGCTTCTGGTGCGCTCTTCTATATTCTTCATTAAAGGGGGAGGCGATGGTCTGTTAATCCAGAAACCCAGGTAATGTTCTAGGAACCTGGGTTCGAATCCTGCGGCAGATGGTGGAGTTTGAATTCAATAAAAAAAAATCTGGAATTGAGAGTCTAATGATGACAATGAATCCATTGTCGATTGTTGGAAAAACCCATCTGGTTCACTAATGTCCTTTAGGGAAGGAAACTGCCATCCTTACCTGGTCTGGCTTACATGTGATTCCAGAGCCACAGCAATGTGGTTGACTCTTAACTGCCCTCTGGCCAATTAGGGATGGGCAATAAATGCTGCCTCGCCAGCGACACCCTCATCTCGTGAATGAATTTTAAAAAAAAACAAGCTTTTGATTGTTTTATCAACCAGAGCCAGTTTTGTGTTTTCAGTTGTATTCATCATAGTAAAAACTTCTTGATTGGTTCCTGGGCAAGTGCTTTATTTTTGGACAGTTTTGCAGAAACATCCAGCCCATGCAGGAGAAATCGTCTCTTCCCCTCTCTCCCTTCCCTCTGTGGGTGGAGAAGTAAAAGAACATTCCAAGCAGCTAGCTTACTGGAAATTCCCTTCTTGAAAGGAGAAAGGGGGGAAAAAGTACATTCAGAGACCAGTGCTGAAACGGTGAATCCTCAACCGGTGAACGAAATGTTGGGTACATTCTGATTCTCAATCTCAGGTCTTCCGCAAAAAGCTGAAAGAAACCAAAAGGGAACTGAAGGAAAACATTTCATTGACACCTCTAATCGCGACTGGTGCTTCACTAATTTTGTTTTTTTGTTCTTTACCCATATTTGTGACTTGTCTCTTTGTGCATCTGGTTGTAAATGTATGTTTTAGTTGTTAAAGTTACTTTGAGTTATCAGTTAAGAATTCACATTCATTTTCTGCCAATGATTAAAACCAATCTGCTGGAAATAAAAAGCTGTTTTATTGTAAAGCATAAAAACCTGAAGAGTGTTGTCTTTTAACCTGAGTTTGTTAGTCTGATAAACTGGGAAGTTTTGATAGTTTGCTTAAATCTTTTCACGTATATGATGACTCCTGGAATAGTGGGGCACCGCCCCAACAGCCATGAGAAAGTTTCAGGTTCATTTAGGCTGTTTTTTGTAACAAAGCCAATGTACGATTAATCACAGCAATGATCCAGAGGTCAAAGCCATACCAGAAGTAAGTGTTAGAGTAGCTGAAACTTTATTTAAGAAGGGAATAATTTATAGCAAGTATTTGACATACCTTCATTAATTGAGGCTCAGAAAGCAAATCCAGAAGTAATTAAATTATCTCAGGCAGCTCACACTGAAGCTGAGGCTGAAGGATTTCCAGAGTGATACTACATGAAGAAGAATTCTGATGAGGAAGAAATCTTCACAGACCTGCGGGCAAAGAATGGACCGTTGCTCTTCATAAGGAGATATTATGATTAGCACATGAAATTTCTATAGTAGCACGTGCAGGAATAAGGAAACTTGAATATAATTAAACAGGAATTTTACGTGACTAAGATTTCATAACAGCATAGTGCAATTCTGTAAAATATGTCGCACATATCAGTTAGTATGAAAACCTCAGTATCTAATTAAACTGGCATCTTAATTCCTATATCAGTTTTTGAAGAACAATTTAGACAAGTATTCAATGATTATACATGACCATTAACCAAAATGAAGCAATGTATCAGTGTATCCTTATAATTATGAATATGGCAACCCAATTTACAGAAGCTCTTATTTTAAGGACAATTATAGTTCAGGTAGTTATGGGAAAAGAAATATTTATTACTTACTATGGAGTACTGAATGAAATGTGAACAAGGTTCTAACTTTTTATGTATAAAATTTTCCAGGACATAATCAGAAAATTGGTGTATAAAGCAATTTTAATCTGCAATCTATCATCCGTAAGCACAAGGAATTTGGGGAGAAACCATCAGACTCAAAACAATGAGTAAAGCCTATTGTTGAGAATACTCACAGGTTTGTGACAAAGTATTATATTTCTTACCACTTGCTACTCGAGATTCCCCAATTGAACTTCTTTTTGTTTTTTGGATTCAGTCCATTTGAACTAATTCTTAGCCATGAGGTAAGAGATCCATTAAAATTGATTTAAGGAAAGGTATTTAGGGTAAAATAATGTATCATTACTGTTGGATTGCATGCCTCTGAGTCTAAAAAGACTCTCAGGAACATGTCAAGTACTGAAGGGTAACATTTATGTTTTATCTTGTCTCTTTGCCTGGTTTGTTTTAAGAGGGGTCAAGTTAAATTATACAAAGCTTTAAGTTAGTAATTTGTGTTTCTCTTCGGCCATTGTTTTCAAATTGATCTGTTTGCATTAAATATTGTTTTCCTTGTTTAATACAAAAAACCTAATGAGTGTTCTCTTTCACTTTGGGAGTGTTAGTTGAGTGAACTGGGGACTTTGGACAACATGATTTAAAAATTTTGAACTTGTGATGACTCCAGGAATATTGGAGCTTGAAGTCAAGCATGCTTGTCCACCATCCGCCACCTCCTGAGTGAGTCATGTCTCTAGGAAGAGAGTTTCCTTGACCACACCAGACTAAACAGACTCTGTAATTTCTAATCTCTAAAGAGAAGGGTGGCAGCAACCTTCATCATGAGCAGCAGCTCACGGCTTTTAGTGAGTTGTCATTTTCAAGCAAGTTTGATTTGACTGCTCGTACAATGCATGGTGAGCAATGGCATAAGATCTAAAGATTCAACTTCAAATCTCCTGCTCTCGCAGCACTGTCACCAAAAGGGAAAATCTGAAAATGTAAGAACACTGATTAGATATCCCTTGTGGCAATCCTTAACAAGGAACAATATGTCAGTGAATGATAGAAATATTTCAGACTTGTAAGCACTGTAAAAGGAGAACAATCAACTCCCTGGAGAAGGAGAATTAGCAACTCCAAAGCAGATATAGGCTGTATCATGAGACAGTGGTCTGTGGGAGTGGTCCTATATCACAGTTCAGTAAGTGAACAGATGTTGGAGGATCTATGTCTAAGGCTTAGAGGAAACTTAGGGTGGTACAATAATCCAAATTGGAAAAGAGAGGAGCTTATAAATTATTTGCAGCTCAGATCAAGTGTCACCACCATATTGAGTGGGCACCATGTGGCATGGCTGCAGAAATGGAAGTAAACAGACACAAGAGTTTACTAATCCAAGTTCACAGACACAAGACATCAAAAGAAAGTCATTAATGTTAACACTGGGCAGATTAAAAATCTAACCAAGCCTGGTCTAAAGGGAATAGAAGATTTGGAAGACTTTATTCAGGGCATGGAAAATGTGGGGATTCCTTCATAAGAACCATAATCAAGTAGGGAATTGTTTATTTAAAATTCAAGGATTTAGAATTATTCTATAAAATTGTGACTAATGTCGGATTTCCTTATTTAAGTTGTGAACAATTAAATTCATTCATTGAAACTAGCAAAAAGGTGTGAATCCTCAATTTTAGCAAAGGAAGGCAAAAATCCTTCATTATAGCTGCAAAACATGGGGAAAACTTCCAGTACAACAGAAAAGAACAACAGAACTTTTGAAGAGGAACTAAAAGTCTTTGGCAATTACTTCGACCTCAGAACTAATTAAAATCTTGAAAGCGCAAAATTTAATAGAAGAGTTCAGCTTCCAGTTGAAACCAGCAATGACTAAATCATGACCGCTGTAGATTACTGCAGAAGAGTGACAATGGTGGGTTCAAATCAGAGTTTATTAAAAACAGAATTGTTGGAATTGCTAGTAACTCTTTGTCAAATTTATAACAGTCCAAAGGAGATCTGATTCAGGAAAAAGCTATTCAAGTGGTAATAAAGCAGAAGTCCAAAAACAACCCTAAGAGGATGCAATCAACTTTGACACAGGAGATTAGTAGGGTCCATTCAATTTTAAGGCACAAAACCACCAACAACAGAGAGAAACAAAGGGGACAGATTTGGAAAACATGTCTCAACACTCTGCAGTGTTGTCTGGGGTACTTGAGAAATTTTTAAAATTTTATTTCCTGATAGTTATTAAAAACTTGTTAGAACAGAAGTGAGGTAAATCTGACTTCTATAGTGGAATAAGAAAGACATTGTGATGCTCTACTAATGAACTGAATTACATTTTTAAATCTTAGCATAATTTATTCCTCAGTGAAACAGATTATATATCATCTTAGATTAGCAGATGTCTACGTTCACAAAAAAAGTATTGCAAAGCTTGACTTTGCTGGTGCATAATCTTTGAATGATACAGCACTGACAGAGAACCGATATGACCACACTGTTTTGGATAAAACAATCTAACTAGTCCTACTGTTCTATTCTTTTGCTCTTAGAGATTTCATGTAAAGTTTTAACAAATTGTTGGTCTCTTTTGAACTCAGATTGTGTCTATCTGTAATCTCTTGTGTTGACATTGAGACAAGAAAGTATTGTTCCTGATATAGAATCGTAGAGATATACAGCATGGAAACAGACCCTTTAGTCCAACTTGCCCATGCTGACCAGATATCCTACATAAATCTAGTCCCATTTGCCAGAATTTGGCCCATATCCTTCTAAGCCCTTCCTATTCATATACCCATTCAGAAAAAATTTTGCAACTGTTGCAGCCTCCACCACTTCTGCTAGCAGCTCATTCCATACACACATCACCTTCTGTGTGAAAAAGCTGCCCCTTAGGTCCCTTTTATACCTTTCCCCTCTCATCTTAAACCTATGCCCTCTAGTTTTGGACCATCCCACCCTGGAGAAAAGACCTTGCCTATTTACCCTATCCATGTCCCCTCATGATTTTATAAACCTCTATAAGGCCACCCCTCAGCTTCCGACGCTCCAGAGAAAACAGCCTGTCCCTATAGCTCAAACCGTCCAACCCTGGCAACAGCCTCATAAATCTTTTCTGAACCCTTTCAATTTTCATGACATCCTTCCTATAGGAGGGAGACCAGAATTGCAACCAGTGCTCCAAAAGTGGCTGAACCAATGTCCTGTACCACCGCAATATGATCTCCCAACTCCACACGCACTGACCAATAAAGGCAAGTATACCAAATGCCTTCTTTGCTATCCTATCTACCAGTGACTCCACTTTCAAGGAAATATGAACCTATACTCCAAGGTTTCTTTATTCAGCAACACTCCTCAGGACCCTACCATTAAGTGTATAAGTCCTGCCCTGATTTGCCTTTCCAAAATGCAGCACCTCACATTTAGCTCCATCTGCCGCTACTCAGCCCATTGGCCCATCTGATCAAGATCCCGTTGTGCCCTGAGGTAACCTTCTTCACTGTCCACTACATCTCCAATTTTAGTGTCATTTGCAAACTTACTTACCATATCTCCTACATTCACATCCAAATCATTTATATAAATGACGAAAAGCAGTGGACCCAGCACCAATCTTTGTGGCACACTACTGGTCACAGGCCTCTAATCTGAAAAGCAACTCTTCACCGCAACCCTCTGTCTTCTACCTTCAAGCCAGTTCTGTACCCAAATGGCTAGTTTTCCTTGTATTCCATGTGATCTAACTTTGCTAACCAGTCTTCCATGAGGAACATTGTTGAATGCCTTACTGAAGTCCATGTAGATCATATCCATCGCTCTGCCCTTGACAATCCTCTTCGTTACTTCTTCAAGTTAGTGAGACACAATTTCCCACGCACAAAGCCATGTTGATTATCCCTAATCAGTCCTTGCCTTTCCATATACATGTAAATCATGACCCTCAGGATTTCCTCCAACAACTTGCCCACCACCAGTGTAAGGCTCAGGCTCACCACTCTATTGTTCCTTGGCTTTTCCTTACCACCTTTCTTAAATAGTGGCACCACATTAGCCAACCTCCAGTCTTCCAGTACCTCGCCTGTGGCTACCAATGATACAAGTACCTCAGCAAGGTGCCCAAAATCTCTTCCCTGGCTTCCCACAGACCTCTTGGATACACCTGATCAGGGATATATCCAGCTTTATGTGTTTTAAGATGTCTGGCACCTCTTCCTCTGTAATGGACATTTTTCAAAGTGTCGCTATTTATTTCCTCATGTTCTATATCTTCCAAATCCTTCTCCACAGTAATCAGTGATACAAAATACTTGTTTAGCATCTCATCCATCTCCTACAGTTCCACACATAGGCAGCCTTGCTGATCTGTAAGGGGCACTATTCCTTCCCTAGTTACTTTATTGTCCTTCATGTATTTGTAGAATTCCTTTGGATTCTCCTTAACCCTATTTGTCAAAGTTATTTCATGTCCTCATTTTGCCCTCCTGATTTCCCTCTTAAATATACTCCTACTTCATTTATACTATTCTAGGGAATCACTTGATCCCTGCTGTCTATATCTAACATAAGCTTCCCTCTTTTTCTTGACCAAAACCTCAATTTCTCCGGTCATCCAGCAATCCCTACACCTTGCCCTTCTCCCTAACTGGAACATTCTGTCTCTGGACTCTCATTTTCGTATTTTTAAAGGCTTCCCATTTTCCAGCTATCCCTTTACCTGCAAACACCTGCCCCCAATCAACTTTTGAAAGTTATTGCCTAATACCATCAAAATTGGTCTTCCTCCAATTTAGAACTTTAACTTCTAGATCCAGTCTATCCATTTCCATGACTATTTTAAAACAAATAGAATTATGATTACTAATGGCAACATGGTCCCCCACTGACACCTCAGTCACCTGCCCTGTCTTATTTCCTAAGTGTAGGTCACGTTTTGCACCTTCTCTAGTGGGTACATCCATATACTGAATCAGAAAATATTCTTGCACACACTTAACAAATTCCTCTCCGTACAAGCCCTGAACACTATGGCAGTCCCAGTCTATGTTTGGAAAATTAAAATCCACTCCCATTACCACTCTATTATTCTCACAGATAACTGAGACTTCATTACAAATTTGTTTCTTAATTTCCTGCTGACAATTGGTAGGTCGATAATACAATCCCAATAAGGTGATCATTCCTCCCTTATTTCTCAGTTCTACCCAAATAACTTCTCTGGACATATTCCTAGGAGTGTCTTCCCTAGGTACAGCAGTAATGTTATCCATAATCAAAAATTCCACATCCCCTCACCTCTTGCCCTACTTTCTATTCTTCCTACAGCATCTATACCGGGAATATTAAGCTGCTTTTAAGTATGCCTGAGCCAGGTCTCTGCAATTGCTATGATATCCCAGTCCCATGTTCCCAACCATACCCTCAGTCCATCCGCCTTACCAGTTAGGTCTCTTGCATTGAAATAAATGCGGTTTAATTTATCAGTCCTATCACTTTCTCTGCTTTTCTCCTGCCTGCCCTGACTGACTCACTCCTTTACCTGACTGTACCAGTCTCAGAATGGCCTGTGTGTTTATACTAGTAACAATTCACAATAATACTGTATCAAGATGTCCTGATTTTCCACGTTTTATTTCCCTTCACGAATTTATAAAAATACTAAAGACTTACTCCAAAACAAAATCCGAAGCATGGAGTAACAGTGCTGGATGATCAGACCTTGATGGATGGTTAGCTTTTGGAGTCCATTTTGTAATGACAAATTCAACTCCAACTGAGAGTGCTGTCAATTTAAGTCTTCCACTCAGTTGCCAGCCTTGTGATGGGAAATAAAAATAAATAACAGCAGTGAAACATGTTTTAATGATGAATTTTGTCAATTGCTATTCTGAATTGTGAAATGATGGTATTAACACTTTATGATTCATGAAACAATTTTGATAATAATTAGCATATAGTTCACCCAGTTCATGTTGCAACACAGGCAGTGATTTTAATCCTCCATATAAACATAATCTACAGCCTCAACTAGCAATTACCACTTGATATTTCTCTGAAGACTGAATTCAAGAAGAGAGCATTTGATGTCACTTTGACATTTCTGGTTGTTTATCAAGCTAGTATGTTTTTGTTGTTTACCAGCTTTGAACTGCAGTCTAATGCTATACAGAACAAATTATTCGCCATTAATTAGTTGAGGTGGAGATTAGCAATTCATCCTAATTGTAATTTGCCTGACAGATCTGCTTCTTTCTGCAATACCGCCCTTAAAGGTCGTTCCATATGTTTGTGGTTTGTTGAACACTAAACATTTTTGGTCTGTAACGGGAGCAGCATATGAGGTTAAAAATTGGGTTGCCCTGTCTTCGAGCAGAGGAGTAATAATTTGTGTTCTGCTGTTACACTTGGCAGGGGAAAACCTGAAGTGGTTTCCTGACCAAGAGGTACCACCAGCCTGCTACTCTTAAAGGGAAGATGCACAAAAGTATTGCCACAATATTAGATAATTGTAAAGTGGACATCCGGGTACAATGAAAGTTCTAAAGTGATGGATGCAATGCTTAGTGGAAATTCAACCCACAGGGCATCTTCCCCTCTGACCAAGCTGCCACAACCTATACAACAGAACCCCCACAGCCCCGTCCTTCCAAACCTTTCACAAATCCTGATGATCATCACATCATCTTGAAAAACACTCCAGAATACTTAAAGACACTTTTTCATAAGAGGGGAGGGGACCATCTCAGTTTATTTCAACAATTGTATCAGCAATTTGGGTACTCGATGATTTAAATAATGCTAGTACAAAGCCAATCTTATAGTTTCAAGCTATGTGTTTGCAGTGATATTGGAATGTGATCTCTAAGTTAAGAATGCAGATGTCACATCAGTTAATAGTGCTGATGAGGATGATGACCAATGTTTCCCTTCTTATTTGTATGTAGCCTGTTTATTTAGTTGTGCAGTACCTTTAAATTTCTTTACAGTACAAGGATTTCAGCATCTGTCTGCAACTAGAACTCTTCAGCAGCAGATGGTTTATATGAGACCCTCTTGAACAATCTTTGATGTTCTGAAAAAAGAACAGATATGTCTAGCATCCCTCACAGCTTTTCCAGGCTCTAAAAATCTCCATCTGAGTAAAGACCAGCATCGACCTTCTTGCCATTTAATGCAATTCCAATTCATTTTGGAAAACAATGGAAGTTGAGATCCTGCTGTGGTTATGTTGAGAATTTTTGATATATTTCAGATCAGTGAGCTCTAAAGGTTCATATCTGAGAAGGCACAGAGGCAAAATACCTATAGACTACAAGGTGTAGAGCTGGATGAACACAGCAGGCCAAGCAGCATCAGAAGAGCAGGAAAGCTGACGTTTCGGGTCTATACCCTTCTTCAGAAATGGGGAAGAGGAAGGGGATTCTGAAATAAATAGGGAGAAAGGGGGAGGCAGATAGAGAATGGATAAAGGAGAAGATAGGTGGAGAGACTATCTTCTCCTTTATCCATCTTCTATCCACCTCCCCCTCTCTCCCTACTTATTTCAGAATCCCCTTCCCCTCCCCCATTTCTGAAGAAGGGTCTAGACCCAAAACGTCAGCTTTGCTGCTTGGCCTGCTGTGTTCATCCAGCTCTACACCTTGTTGTCTCAGATTCTCCAGCATCGGCAGCTCCTACTATCTCTATACCTGTAGACTACTTGCCTTTCTTGAAGCATGTCAGACAATAGTTGTAGAGTGGGCAATGGTATAGGCATTATATCTTGCCATAAAAAGGCAACACGTTCCACTGCCATTGCACTAATCTCCTTCTATTAGGCTACGGTTCATCATTCAAAATATATCGTAGGAAACCGACGATCCAATTGAATTATAATTCATTTGGTTTCCTTGCCTGTCCAAGTTGGAGATGTTGCTGGAGCCCAAAGTTTAAAAGTCATCAGTATGGACATGTCCAAGAGCTGCTGTTAATGGTGTTATAAATTCTTTAAAATGTGGGGCAGTTACGTTTATTTCTTTTTCTGAGGAGATACAGTTTTGAAAGGCATACAGCCAGTACCTGAGGAGAGGAAACAATTTGCAATGTTAGCTAGCAGTTAGCAGGAAGGCAAGTTGAAAGATCATATGTTTGTTGGGGTATGGTATGTGTTATATTTTCAGTTGATATTTGTTGTACTTCAATAATTTTGAGGAGTCGCAGATGAGATGTTGTCGGCTATCCAAAAAAATTGAGGCTGTGACTGCCTGAGCATCAGAGGAGATTTTACTTTATAAATAAACCAAGCATTTACACCCTTCACTGTTCTCTAGAGGAACTAACTTGATGAAGGAAAACGTGCTGGTTAGTAGAAAGACCTGTAGAAAAGTCTACAGTTTTAAATTCCAAGGATGAAAAGCAGCATTTATTAATCCCTCAATTTCATTTAAATACAGTTTAAGACAAAATGCAATGGCCCAAATTGAAACACTACCAAAGCTATAGCCAGGGCCCTATTTTGATTTATTTAGGTAACAATATTAATTTGACCATTTTTATTTCTTAATATATTAGTTCTAGAACAGATAATGATGCATGAAACCAATGATACAACCCCTGCATTAAATAATTTAGATTAAATGGAATAAGAAATCACTCAGTTTCCAATCTAGAGATTTGTTCCAAGGTTGGTTGTCACTTGAAGTTGTTTTCTGCTATCACTAACAAGTTTATACCAAAATGAATTCAATGCCCTTGTATCAAGTTCATATGATAAACTTTCCAAATTGTTCAAACTAACTTCATACCAGCATATAATTACAGCCTCGAGCAGTTGGCTACATATTATACAGTGAATAGATTCAAAACACTCCAAAACCCTTTTTTTGTTTGTGAAGTAGTGACAGCTTTACCGTGTTACAATTCTAAAAGTTTAAAAATAATTCTTTTTGATTCCTTTCAAGTCTGATTATTTACTTTTAAGTGTTGTAACTCTTTCGAATTTTTGAAGTAACACCCATTAATCACTTAAGTTAAAGTAGGGGATCAGTTAACTAAGTCTAGTAGTTAGGTCTACCAGAATTAAAAGATAAATCGGTAACTAAACCAAAGTTACTATGATGCAAGTGTGAAAGAGGAAAAGAAGGAGAAGAAAGAGCAGAACTGGGCACAGCAGAAAGGTGTGAGGGAGACAGGAAGGAGAGATAGAAGTGAAGAGTAAGGAATAGGGAAAGAATAGGAGTAATGGAATACTAAAGTAAGGAAGAATAGTAAAGAGGAGAGGTGATCTAAATTTGGAGGGTGTATGTTATTTGATGAGGAAAATTAGTAAGCAGGGGTGTTGGTGAGTAAGGTACTCTTCTCTTTAATGAGTTCTTACCACAGAAGTAGCAAGGGGTTGAATTAAATCATTAAGGTGCTTATCCTTCTATCCAGCTCCTGGTTGTCAATTAAAGTTTTTTAACATTCAGGCTAATTTGAGTTGTAGCAAGGATTATCTGTTGGTCCTGCAAAGCCGACAAAGACATGCCGGAAGAGGAGAAGTGCTTGATGAATGTTGGAATCGCCGGGAGTAAGAATTGTTTGGTAGAACCTGCTCACAAAACTGTCTTCTGGCTCAAGCATACAAGAGCAGTGTTACAATGGCAAATGCCCCAAATTGAACAAATTTCTGAAATTTAGAAATGCCCAGAAGCTTATGAGCAAAAAAAAACTTAATTTTGCTTAATTTACATGTTAAGATATTTGCACATGGACATTTTGCACACATCTTCCATGCTGATAAGTTTAGCACTGATTGTCCTGGAGTGCAGCATTCATGTGCAGTGTGAAGTTGACCACTCAAAATAAGATCTTCTCAACAGGAAACTGATTCACATGAGACATCTCAAGGTTATGTTGCGATAGATTGGAGTAGGCTGAAAAAAAAGTAACTTCATTTTAGAAAGCAGTAGTTTGGAATCTGATGTCCTCTCTTCTGTCCATCAGCATTTTAGCCCTTGGATAAAATGGTGTAAGAAGTCACACACTGGTAGTGAATATTTAATTTATTTATTAATTCAATCTATTCCCACTCTTGTAATCTATTAAGCACACTTAAATATAAATTAGACAGGCTATATTCTTTTGTTGATTATAACTAAGTTTAACCTAACCTGCTCCATTATAAAAGTTTACATTATATCTGTTTTTACTTCTCACTGATATCAGTGGAAAGTAGAATAACTGGTGTATTTAATTGGTAGTTGATCAACATTCTATGGGTACATCCTTCCGAAGGTGTTGAAAGGAAAGTAGGGAAAATCCTGTGAAATCAGCAATGAAGAGATTCCTAATGTCAAGAGCAAAATGTTCTATTTTCCAATCAAATATTTAACGGTGAGACAGGATCTCACCGGTGAGTGACAAGAAGCCTTTTTGCACACATTGGCATGTCTTAGCATCTCATTATTAGTTATTAGCCTTATTGATATTCAGTTTACCATTCTCCTACCTGCCAGATAAAATTAGATAGCCACAATTCCAGACATGAAAGTGAGAATGGTTATCTGGCAACTCCAACTCAGTGCTTGATCCTTTGTTTCTCTATCTCAGAAAGCAGTTACCAACTTCAAAGGGCACACTATGGTCAGAAAACACACCCCTCCCGACACCCACCAGACTCAACTCTCACATGTTGACATGTGAAGCAGTCCATGTTCAAATGCAACAAGATCTGGACAATATCTAGGCTTGAAAAGTGCTAAGTAACATTTGCATCACACAAATGCCAGGCAATGATCAACTCTAATAAAAAATAATATAATCACTGCCCCTTGACATTCAATGGTGTTGCAATCACTGAATCCTCCATTATCAACAATCTGGAGGCTGCTATGGACCAGAAACTCAATTAGACTCACCACATAAACACAGTGTCTGCAAGAAGGAATACTGTGATGAGAAACTCACCTCCTGACTCCCCACAGCCTGTTCGTTATCTACGAGGCACAAGTCAGGAATGTGATGGAATACCCCCTACTTCCCTGAATGAGTGCAGCTCCAAAACATCAATGGTGGCTGGTTGGTTGGCACTGATGCCACATAGTGCCAGGGATCCAGTTTCAATTCCAGTCTCGGACAACTGTTCATGTGGAGTTTGCACATTCTCTCTGTGTCTACATGGATTTCCTCCAGGTGCTCCAGGTTCCACCTTCAGTCCAAAGATGTGCAGATTAGGTGGATTGGCCATGCTTAATTGCCTATACTGTCCAGGGATGTGTAGGTTAGGTGGATTAGCCATGGGAAATGCAGGGTTATAGGGCTAAGTTAGGGGGGTGAGTCTGGGTGGGATGCTCTTCGGAGGGTTGGCGTGGATTTGTGGGCTGAATGACCTGTTTCCACACTGTAGGGATTCTATGAGATCACAAAAGATTGCATTACAGGTTTGGGCACCTTCTGTGCTGCTGAGTTATAATGCCCAATATTAAACACTGCTCAGCTCATAGAGTCAGGATGGGTGAACAACTAAAATACTCTTCAGGTGCTTAATAGCTGTGTTCTCTTGCACTCCTATTTATGAGCCACGTTTCAGATAGTGTTGTTGCTACTCACTGGAAATAGATTGGAAACTCATCAATACTTCAATGTCGGAGTTTAATGTCATCATTTGAACCCCATTGTAACCTCCGGAGCCAATTATGGTGATAACGCTTGTACTGGAACCAATCAAATCTAGTGGCAAACACCGAATCAAGGCACAAGACACCATAAAATTGATGTTGACATTTTAAACTTTATTTTTAAAGTTTACTTTTTCTTAAAGGCTTCAAAGCATAGCTCTGCTCTTCAAAGCCCAATTTACAATGTATGAAGTTTTCTTGTTGGAGACTCATTCCCTTTTCCAATTGCAAGATCTGGTGGGATGTCCATGGGAATAAAGTTTTCGCTTTTTCTCCTTTGCCATGCACAGCCCATTTATTGAATATGCATGGCTCTTTAAGATTGCCGTGTGGCTAAAAGCTGCATGGCCTCTTTGTCCCATATGATGTACATTCTAGTCTAAGGCGCAATTGTGTTGCTGCACAGCTGAGAGGAAATGTTGCCAGCAGCTGAAGCTGTCATTCACCTGCTATTGGCAGGCACTGCCTGGATCTCTGTTTTCTGACACTTCCCATCTGGTGTTATTATGATGTAGGTTGATGACATTTAAATGGAGTTAAAACATTTAGATTTTCTATTTACTCCTCAAATAAATAATGTAATACACATTCAGATCGCCATCCACAGTGTAATAAACATAAAATACTATACCATGTCATAATATTCAACATTTAACTACAGCTGTGGCAAGGCATGGGAAGGTTGGGGACTCAAGTGCATTGCTATTACGAACACCACATACTGCTAGATCAAACCTTAAGCAAATCTAATAGTTTGACACTTTTCATATATTCTCTCACATCTTCCACAGGACTACTCATTTCTACACTATTTGATTATGCAAAAGTTACAATACAGTTACAAACCAGGAGGATTTAATTGAATAAATAAGATTACTATTAATAACTTTAGTTAATAAACTGTTTTTTTAATTTAATGAGCTTCTTTTTCATTGTTTTAAGGAGATCTGTATAATTTCCTTACTTTGTTGTGTTATCCATTGTTTCTCTTGTTACATTCAATTAATATTCTTCCAAATAAAACTATAAACTGCAATTTATAGTTCTGCACCATTCAGCACCAGTAAACTCTTGATTCTACAAAATAAAATTGAAACAACAGATACCGAGACATTTTCCTTACTGAAGATTGTTCCCTTAAAACCTAGACCTAGTATGCAATGACACATTTTTGGTAAAGTTATTGGGGCCTATACATCATTCTGAAACCCCACCAGAAAATGTTTATATCATTATGTGCTAAATAGCATTTGTTTGCACTCATTCGCAATAATCTACATTCCAAATTTTCATCCAGTCATTGTTTGGCATCTAATACTGATCTATAAAAATCACTGAACCTGAAATAAAAGCACACAGTACTTCAACCAGATGAATTAAACACATTGACATGCCTTTAAAGCAGTCAGCAGTGTTCAACTGCAGTAATTAGAAATCTACTGGCAAGAGAAAAACTGTAACAAAAAAAAATCAAAGCACCATAACTGATTCCTCAGACTAGAAGCAATCAAAGAAGAAACCCTTTAGTTAGACAGCATAAAGTCTCAGACATTTTCTAAGCCCCAGCTGTAGCAACATGAAATGTGTAATTGTTTAGCATAGACAAATCACTGCAGTGATCTTTTTATCAATTATTTTAATTGCTTTTTTAAAAAAAATTTAAATACAATACAGCATTTTCATTATAGTCTTATATATCAACACTATGCCCCTCCTTTCTGCCACCCTTACCCCTTGCTCCCCTTACCTCACTTTGACTGCTGACTCCATGTTACTCTTTCTGTGGGCTTTCCTCTCCACTTTCTCTCCTCTTTTCACCTCTTCTCTCACTCCACCTCCCTCTTTTCTCTCCAAGTTCTCCTTTCACTTCCCACATCCTCTTCCCCCATCAAGAAATTGTACCAGTCCAGGCTGACGTGGAACTTATTGAGGCATCCATTCTGCAGCAAGTCAATGGGTTCAGGAGGTCTGCTCTGCAAGTTGAATGTTTTGAGATGGAATAGTGAGTGTTCTTGAGGGGAGGAAAGGGATGAATGAAAAGTGTGGCCTGGCCACATTGCGATCAAATCCTATGTTCCAGGTTTGGTTGGGGGGCGAATTTGAGACTTGGGAATGTCTAGCAGGGAGAGGTTCCTGAGCTTGGCAGAAGGGAAAGGAGGTTTATGAGCATGGGGGTGGGTGGGATTAGCTGCAAGTAAGAAGGAGGGTTGATAATTGTAATACTGAGATGTAGGGGAGGGACGGAAGTCTTGTAGTCCTAAGTTGAGGAATAGATTGGAGCGGTAGGGCATTTGCTCTCCTGGGGCAGGGGAAGTGCATCAGATCATTGTAGTCCCAAGATGTGAAGAGATAGGGTGTCACCACAAGACAGGTGTGTGTACTACTGAGATGGAAGCATGGGTCGTGGTCTCAAGACCCAGGAATGTTTGCAGTCCTGAGAATGGGGAGGGGCTGGCAAACGATTTAGTCCTGAGATTAGAGTGTGCAGGTGCAATTCAGGCAAACTGGCCTGTACCAGTGTGTTTTCAACTGTCCTGAAAGAGCTAACCTGACAGTTTAGTTGTCTCAGCTCTTGACAGGGAATGTGTGTTTAGTGAAGAATTGATGGAATGGAATGAGCTGCAAGATTATGACCGTGGGCACACATTACATGGTAGCCTTTACAAACTGTTCTCACTAGGCAACTGACCAATGTTATAAGGCCCTTGAAAAAAAAACAGAAGTTGCTGGAAAAGCTCAGCTGGTCTGGCAGCATCTGTGAAGAAAATATCAGAGTTAACGCTTCGGGTCTGGTGACCCTTCCTCAGATCCTCCTTGGTCAACAGCTTGTGGTTTTTGTTTTAAATTGACTTATATCTCTGTGCTTCACAAATAAAAGTATGTAGTTAATATTATGACAAGATGAAGACAAATCAGTAAAAGCTTATTTTAGTAGACTTAGAAAAGTCTGATTAAACTGTTCCTTATTCTTGTTATGTTTTAGGAAAACCACACATATAGCGTTAAATAGTAAAAATGTGAAGAAAGAAAAACAAGGTAGGAAAAAAAATTATGATATTTGCTATCATAAATATTTAGCATTATTCTACTGTATCTATTACTGGGGCAGTTTTTATTATCCAAGCTTCTAGGGATTTCAGCTGGAAAAATAAGGAAATAATTTCAATTTCATCTGCAGTTTTATTTTTGTTAAGTGTAATTTTGTAAATTGATAGATATATTTAATTCCATCAGCAATCAGAAATTGATGAAAAAAGCAGCTTCTTTTGAATTCAAGCTACATTATAAGGATTGAAGCATGCCAAATAATTAAGCAGTTGATTTCACTCTTGAATATTTTTATTCCATAGTTGTACATACATAATCCTTTCAGAGAGAGTGTAACGATTTGATGATATTGTGTGGTAAAATTTATGAAACAAAACAAAATAATTACGTTGTTATTAATATGTTACAATAATAACAATTCAAAATGTTCTTTTTTTCTGACAGAGTTACTTCATGTGTAATGATCAATGATGATGGATTTATTTTATGTGATTTCGTAAAAATGATGTTCAGCTGTAGAAGTGTAAGGCGTTTGGGAGTAACCATCAATTAGTTAAAGGGAAACGTTTTGGCAAAGCTTTTTTGGAAATGTTCTGGAACATCAGAAGGAGGCTTTAAGAATATTTTTAGAATTTAGAATAACGAGAGTAATAATCCTGGCAACCAATCAGCAAGGGGATAAAGATAATTTCATGTAGCCATATTTAAAGCTTACCTTATTAAATCATCCAATAAAAATTAAAAATACAACATTTCTGAAATGACAAGTTATTTACTTTTAGAATGGAAGAAGTTAACTAGTGTACACCAGCAAAACTAGTAAATGGTTTTGTATACACTCTCCAGAATTCAGAATTAGATTAATCTCGTGTAAAATCATCGCTCTTATTAGATACATATTTTTTGTGATAAATCCATTTACAGCTCTATGAATAAAAGTGCACCAGGTTACTACTCCTAAATACATTAAGGGCTAAAACTTATGTTTCTTCTGGGCTGAGTGTTTATTGACTTTCACTGAGGATTTCTCTCTGGGTGACCCAGTAAGATCTCTCACTACATCCTAACAAACTCCCTTAATTCACTGTCTACCCTGACCCATTGATGCTCTTCTCGCTCAATTCTAGACCCATCCTACTGTTTCTAGGCCAACTTAGCACTCACTGAAAATCCACCAAAAAACCAACTGTGCCATCTTTAAAAGCCCTCTGTGCACCTAGACAAACATTGGTAATCCAACATTGTACCTCAGTCACAATGTAATGGCACAGAAGCCACAAAGATGTGCTGTTAACACCTAACCAGCATGGCTATACCTCCTTGCACATATAACAGCCGCTGTTTATCTATCCTTAGCTACATCTTCTCTAAGTCACTGCTACTCTAACCCCAGTTCCCATTGTAGACCTGCAGCTTCTCATTGTCCAGTGGGAGACATCATGTACAGGCAAGCAATTGTACAGTTCCAAGAAGGTGATTTACAGCCAGCAAAAGGCAAAGGTAAAGAAAATAAATGGAGGCTGGATTCCCAACTTTCTTGCCCCTAACCCTTCCTTCTCTCCCTCAGACATTACAATTCCCTCCTTCTGACCCCAACTTCAACATAACTCTAGACATGACTGAATAGATGCCTGACTGCTGTTTTTGCAGCTACCTGACTGATGATATGCCATTCCCATGGCAGCTATTGATTGCCCTGTGGAACTGACTGTTGCCTACTCCTCAGGCACTCCTAACCTAATTGAACATATCCCCTGACCGTGACTGGTTCAAGTAGATGAAAGATCATGGTCAAGTCCTTGGGCTGTGTATGGACATTGCCTGTGTCCGATGGTACTGGGGCACCCTGACCAAGAGCTGTCCCCAGTGACTTAACCGAGCATTTGCCCCTTACCCAATTTCTGACATGGCCATTTGGTTAAACAAACAAGGCGAGTGTTCAGTGCATCAGCAACTGGCGCATGATGTCAGTGTTGGATTAATGTTTCAGCGTGCCGTATAGCAAAATGTATACACCTGACCCCGGACAGGTTCCTACTGACAAGCATAATAAGCAGTCTGACTGTGTGTCTGCACAAAACATCATGTCAGTACACCAGTACTGGGGGCCTTTAGGCTTCGGCTGAAGCACCAGCATGCTGACATGTAAAAAAAAATACAAGGCTTGGATGTTGCAAGTGTGCAAGTGCAGCAGAATTGAATTTTAAAATGTGTAAGGAAGGAATCAAATCTAGCAACTCATCAACTTGTCAAAGAAGACCTTCATCTTCCCTTCCACCCACAGCTTGCTACCCACAACAAAGAAGAAACCAACACCTAAATGTTAATGTTCTAAATTGGAAGAAAGCCAACTTTGAATCCATTAGGCAAGAACTTTCAAAAGCTGATTGTGGGGTGAATGTTTGCAGGTAAAGGGATGACTGGAAAATGGGAAGCCTTCAAAAATGAGATAAAGAGATCAGAGGCAATATGTTTGTGTTGAGGTGAAGAGCAAGGCTGGTAGGTGTAGGGAATGCTGAATGAATTGAGAAATGGAGGTTTTGGTGAAGAAAAAGAAGGAAGCACATATCAGGTATAGACAGCAGAGATCAAGTGAAGCCCTCGAAGAGTATAAAAGCAGTAAGAGTATACTTAAAAGGGAAATCAGGAGGGCAAAAAGGGGATTTGAATAGCATTGGCAAATGGGATTAAGGAGAATCCAAAGGGATTCGATAAATACGTCAAGGACAAAAGGGTAACTAGGGAGAAAATAAATCCCCTTAATGATCAGCAAGACTGCCTATGTGTGGGACTGCAGGAGATGGGGAGATACTAAACAATTATTTTGCATCAGCGTTTACTGTGGAGAAGGGTATGGACGATATAAAAAGGGAGGAAATAAATAGCGACATCTTGAAAAATTCCATATTATAGACGAAGAGGTGCGGGATGGCTTAAAACCCATAAAGGTGGATAAATCCCTGGGACCGGATCAGGTGTACCCTAGAACTCTGTGGCAATCTAGGGAAGTGATTGCTGGGTCCCTCACTGAAATATTTGTATCATTGATAGCCACGGTTGAGGTGCCAGAAGATTGGAGGTTGGCTAACGTGATGACAATATTTAAGAAAGGTGGTAAGGAAAAGCCAGGGAATTATAGACTGTTGACCCTGACATTGGTGGTGGGCAAATTGTTGGAGGGAATCCTGAAGGACAGGATTTACATGTATTAGGAAAGATAAGGATTGATTAGGGAAAGTCAATGTGGCTTTGTTCTTGGGAAATGCTGTCTCATTAATTAAATTGAGTTTTGTGAAGACATAACAAAGAGGATTGATAAGGGCAGAGTGGTGGACATGATCTATATGGACTTCAGTAAGACATTCAATAATATTTCTCATGGTAGACTGGTTAGCAAGGTTAGATCACATGGAATACAGGGAGAACTAGCCATTTGGATACGGAACTGGCTTGAAGGTAGAAGACAGAGGGTTGCGGTGAATAGTTGCTTTTCAGACTAGAGGCCTGTAACCAGCGATGTGCTGCAAGGATCAGTGCTGGGTCCACTGTTTTTTGTCATTTATATAAATGATTTGGATATGAACGTAGGAGGTATGGTTAGTAACTTTGCAGATGACACCAACATTGGAGATGTAGTGGACAGAGAAGAAGGTTACCTCAGAGTACAATGGGATCTTGATCAGATGGGCCAATGGGCCAAGGAGTGGCAGATGGAGTTCAATTTAGATAAATGTGAGGTGCTGTATTTTGGAAAGGCAAATCAGGGCAGGAATCCTACACTCAGTGGTAAGGTCATGGGAGTGTTACTGAACAAGGAGACCTTCATAGTTCCTTGAAAGTGGAGTCACAGGTTTGGTATGCTTGCCTTAATTTGTCAATGCATTGAGTATAGGTGTTGGGAGGTCATGTTGTGGCTGTACAGGGCATTGATTAGGTCATTTTTGGAATACTGCATGCAATTTTGGTCTTCCTGCTATAGGAAGGATGTTGTGAATTTTGAAATGGTTCAGAAAAGATTTACAAGGATGTTGCCAGGGTTGGAAGTTTTCAGCGATAGAGAGAGGCTCAACAGGCTGGGGTTGTTTTCCCTGGAGTATCGAAGGCTGAGGCATGACCTTATACAGGTTTATAAAATCATGAGGGGCATGGATAGGGTAAATAAGCAAGGTATTTTACCTGGGGTGGGGAGTCCAAAACTACAGGGCATAGGTTTAAAGTGAGAGGGGCAAGATATAAGACTGACCTAAGGGACAACTTTTTCACACAGTAGGTGATGCTTGTAAATGGAATGAGCTGCCAATCAAAATAGTGGACAATTACAATGTTTAAAAGGCATCTGGATGGATATATGAATAGGGAAGGTTTAGAGAGATATGGGCCAATTGCTGGCAAATGAGACTAGATTTATTTAGGATATCTGGACTACATGGACGAGTTGGGCCAAAGGATCTGTTTCTATGCTGTACATTTCTATAACTCTATGACTCTATAAAAAGCTGCTGGCAAGAGTCACCATAGCCCAGAACAAGGTCCTGTCCACCATCCAGGTTGGGTTGTTGCTGAAGAAAACGATACATTCCAATAAGATTTAGACCAAGATTTAGGCAAGATAAGAAGACACAGTATGGAAGATGAATAAGAAAAACAGTTTGATTTCACAAGTTTCAAAATCTCCCCTCCCCCTACCGCATCCCAAAACCAGTCCAGCTCGTCCCTGCCTCCCTCACCTGTTCTTCCTCCCACCTATACCCTCCTCCCACCTCAAGGCGCACCCCCCTCTCCTACCGACTAACCTCATCCCGCCCCCTTGACCTGTCCGTCCTCCCTGGACTGACCTATCCCCTCCCTAACTCCCCACCTACACTCACCTTTACTGGCCCCATTCCCGCCTCTTCGACCTGTTTGTTTCCTCTCCACCTATCCTCTCCTCTATCCATCTTCTATCCGCCTCCCACTCTCTCCCTATTTATTTCAGAACCCCCTTCCCCTCCCCCTTTTCTGATGAAGGGTCTAGGCCCGAAACGTCAGCCTCTCTGCTCCTATGATGCTGCTTGGCCTGCTGTGTTCATCCAGCTCTGCACCTTGTTGTCTCAGATTCACCAGCATCTGCAGTTCCTACTATCTCTGAAGAAAATCTCTTACCACCCAATGAATGTCTCAGAACAACAGTTTTCCAGTTCACCCCCACCCTTCCAATTCCTTGTGAACCTTTATCCTCCCACGATGACAAAACAGAGAGTAGGGGTAAGAGGAAAGTGGAGTGAAAGTAGAGCAAGAAAGTGGGGAGAAATGATGCAGTGAGAAACTGTTTGAGAGGGGTGTGAGGGTGGATGAAGAGTGTTGTAGTGCAGAGAAGCAAGCAGTAGGAAGGCAAGGGGGAGCAGGGGAGGACAAGAGCAAAGGGCAACAGGTTTAGACAGGGATGTGGGAGTAGAGAGAGGACGAGGAATGGCTGGTGATGGAGGGGTTATGCCAAGGAACTGAATGGAAAAGAGTAGGAGGAGGACAGACGATACAGTGAGAGGAGAGAGCAGAGTATAGGGGAGAACACGAGGGAAAGAAGTGAGTTCAGGTGGGGAAGGGAAAGATAAAGAGCAGAAGTTATGGAGGAGGTGAGAAAATATGAGGGAGGAGTGTAAAAAATGATAATAATACTTAAAAATAAAATACTCTATGACATAATAATAATTAGAGTAATTGCAATAAACTATGTATCAAATAATATAATAATAATGAGCTGCCAATCGAAATAGTGGACAATTACAATGTTTAAAAGGCATCTGGATGGATATATGAATAATATTTTAGTGGTGGTTGTTATGATTTGTCTATTTTAAACAATCGTATTTGCAACTGGAATTAGAACAATATTTTAGGTTTGTTTGCATTTGTCCTTTTATTATTAAACAATCACAGTTTGCAGCTAACACTTTGGAAAATACTGATCTTTGAGTTTTTCCTTCTCTTGATGGCTTTTAGGCTTGTCAAGGTTTTGTTTCAGTTTACTTTCCTTTCAGTTAATTTCTAATGATTTCTGTTGAACACTGTTGAGCGCTTTAAAGGAAAATAATGTTTGCAATTGTTGTGCTTGGAATGTTGTATGATTTTATTTCTTGGACATTGATGTTAAATATGTCACTAACTGATTTCAAATAATTACTGAATTAATGCTCTAGAATGCAGATAATCAAAAATAAATATGATTAAATCCTGTTGAGTGCAGAATGGTAGCAAATTTTTCTGGTTGGGAACAGTTCCTCTGTGAATGGGAGTTTAGGAGATTAAAGGTCTGACAGATAAGTTAATGGTCAATGACCAGAACAATCAGGAACAACTTCCATGAAACTAGCCAAGACATAAAAGATCATCCAGTAGAGAACTGACTTACTGCAGTTCAGAATCAAGGTTAACGGTCCTCAAGTAAAACCATTCAAGTCTGCATAGAGTGCGTCTGGGAAATTGTGAAATTTCCAGATCATCTACACTTGCAAAGTCAGAGTCTTGAATGTCTAATGGTTAACAATGGGGATTAAAACTTGTAGGGACTTGTTGAATAAGGTAATGTTTCTGAAGAATTTAATGTCTAGGCTGCATTAAGCTTCAACCAATCTTTTGATGTCACACAGCTTTTCAATGAAGATGCTTGAGATAGGTATTAGTCCCTCAGAGGAGCAGATGTGTTCTACACAGTAAATGATACTCCTAAGCAACTATGCCATGCAAGTTAATACAAACTGTGTCTATAGCTGTCATGCAAAAAACTATGTTGTTGTGTAAGACAAGTGCCTTTTCTAATTAGACTCATCAGTGATCTATCCTCTACCACTGATATCTAGACAGGCCCTAGATTCAGCATAAAGGAAGGAGGATTGGGGCGGTAAACTGCATAAACCAGGATATGACAATTGGGGATGGGTAATAAATGCTTTCTTTTCCAACAATGCTCACATCCTAGAACAATAAAAAATAAAGTAAACAAACAGGATTGATGTTTCAGCAATGTAGAATCCTTTTCTGTCTTCAAATTGCATAGCTTAGCACCCTGTCTTAAACCACTTTAAGTTGGCAATATATAAAGTATTCTTAAATCAATATTTTGAGATCACTGAAATTGATTTAGTCCTCAGATTTCAATGTCAATCACAAGACCAAAAACTCAGTCTGCACTTGACCTTGTTGAAAAGATTAAAATAATGCATAATGTGCTGTTCTCATTCTGCTGATTCAACTAGGAGGTATTTGTTGAATTCAAAGACTTAAGGTCCTAAGTTACAAGGAGGGAGTTAGACCAAGGATAATTTATTTGGAGAAAAAGATGACACAGGTAAAGATAAAAAAATTAAATTAGCAAATAGATAGCATGAGTTAGACTGTAGAAAACGTATGATTCTATAAGACCATAATATGTGGAAACAGATGTAGGCCATTCAGCACATTGAGTCTGCTCCACCATACAATGAGATCACAGCTCATCTAACAACCCTCGACTGCATGTTCCTGCCTTTTTTCCATAACCTTTCAGTCCCTTGTTTATTAAATGTGACTATGTCAACCTTGAGTATACTGAACAATTCTGCCTCAACAAAGTTTCTATGGGCTGAAGAATTTCACAGATTCACCACCATCTAAGACTGAAAAAATTTTTCCTTATCTCGGTCTTAAATGGGTGACACTTTACTCTGAGACTTTTCCACAAGGAGAAACAACCTCTCTCTATCTATCCTGTCAAGCCCTCTCAAGAAACTTAGAATGAGGTATCCCCTCATTCTTCCAAAATCAATAATGTCTTATGTTATTTATTGGTACAGTTCAGGAAGTACATCAAGGAATAAGTTAATAAAATTCAAATCTCATTTCACATTACGACTCTTGTTCACATTTTTGAAAATAGTATTGCAGTCTTTCTTTGTTTACAATTATCATATCAAAACACTGAAAAACAGTGGGGTATTGTTATAAAGGAAAGGGCGACCCCCCACTAATAACTAAAACAGAAACACTCAGAGAGGCTAGCCTCACCTTATAATCTATTATAAAGGAGTGGTAAAATGAAAGAAATCCCTGATACTCACTTAACAATCAACAAGTAACAATTTCTTTGTCTAACTCTAACAGTAAACAAATTAACAGAGCTACTAACAAGCCAAACAGTTCTCCCTTAACTGATAATTATTCTCGAATAAAACATAATTCTAATGCTGTTGTAACAAATACCTGTCCCACTTATATATACCAAAGTAATATGAAAAATAAAACTTAGTCTCTCAAAATTACAGCCAGGATAAGTTTTCCAGAATGGTTTTTGCCTTCTCTGCTGTTCTCCAGTCAGGAATGTCTTTCTCTGTTGAATTCTTGTGTCAGGAATATTGGCTAAGAGTGCCACTGAACCTTTAGATTAGATGATGATTTTCTGAAAGCTTAGAGAATTCTGTGAGATTCTTTATTTTACAACTGAGAACTGTTCTCTTGGAAGATGACAGTTGACTCTCAAACTGATTTTCAAATGCCCTCTTCTTTTATATGCTTGATGACCTATTTATTTCGTGGAATATGATTGGTCCTAGGTTGTCAAATCCATCAGATTTAAATTTAATTGGGTTTTGGTATCTAGGGCCTGGTTTAATTTAATTGGCTAAATTCAAAAACCTGTTGTCTTGGCAAAAATGCTGCTTTTCCTGCTAACAGCATAGCCTTTTGATATAATATTTCAGTTTCAAGAACCCGCTGTGCAGCTGCTGCTGCCTGCAGATGTTTTTCTTAAAATCTCCAAGTCTAAAAAAAACATCCTTTTAAAGGGACTATGCACCCTACACCCCTCTCCCACACACAGACACACACACACGCGCGCACACACACACACACGCGCACACGTCATTTTACAAACATCAAATACTCTATCCAAAATTGCAACACTTCCCCCTTAAGAAAAAAAAAACCATCATAATGAAAAGAAGGCTTCATTTTTTTCTCTCTAAATCTTAACATCATTATTACTAGGTCCATAAGTTATTAATCTAGAGTTACAATTTTCACACTAATTCTTTATACATATATAACAGTGAACACGACCATTTCTATCTTATATACACATTTTCCTTTTAAACCTGCAATAACGTATCCACAATAAAAATTTTTATGACCCACAACATGTACAATCTGTAAATTAATTGCTTGCAACATAAGACTGCAATTAAATAGTCTGGGATTCTTATCTTTAAATCTTCCAAAAATGTCAAAGGATTGGTTCAGTATCACAACTGTGTCTGATATATTTTGTGCAATATAAACACTAAAATATTGTAAGGTCAGTACCAAACTCAATAACTATTTTTCAACGGTTGAATATCTTTTGTAGTGGATATTGAGTTTCTCTGAAAAATAACCAATTGGCCTTTCAATTCCACAATCATCCTCCTGTAACAACACAGTTTCAACCCCTAGATCATTTGCATCGATGGTAACTTTAAAGGATTTCAAGAAATTTGGTGTGGCTAAAACTGGTGTGGGGGCTAACACTATGTTTAAATTCTTAAATGCCTCCTGCATCGTTCTGTCCACTGAAATTTCATGTTCTTCTTCAACAAATCTCAGCAGTGCCACCACGCTACTAAAGTTTGGAACAACTTCCAGTAGAATGTGCTCAGTCCCAAAAATCACAGCACCTCCTTCGTTGAGGATGGTCTTGGAAATACTCGATGACCTTCGTCTTCATGTTCCCCAGTGTCATCCTTATTTGTCTGATGTTGTGCCCGAAGAACATCACTTCCACCTTTGCAAATTCTGTTTTTGCCAAATTTATGACCAACTTCGCCTTCCATATTCTTTCAAAAAGCTCTGCCAAATGCACTATGTCATCTTTCCATGACTGGCTAAAGATCACTATGTCGTCTATATAGACGGCACAATTAGTCAATCCTGCCACAACTCTGTTCATAAGTCTTTGAAATGTGGCTGGTGTGTTCTTCATTCCCAAGGGCATTACATTAAATTGATGTAGCCCATTTGGGATTACAAAACCAGAAACTTCTTTCGATCACTCCGAGAGAGGTACTTGGCAGTAACCGCGAAGTAAGTCCGGATTTGATTCATTTGGAACATCTCTAATGGTAAACAATATAAAAGTGATATCTTTATCTCAGTCATTTAGGTAACCCTAACAAGAAGCCCTCAGCATGATCTTTAGGGCCTGAAGCCAACTTCCCAATGCTCCTTGGGATTCAGGATGGTATGCACTTGATTTAAAGTGTTGGATGCCTAAACTATACATGGCCTCCTTAAACAATTTGGCAGTAAAATTGGACCCTTAGTCTGACTGGATCTCCCTGGGTAATCCATAATGGGTAAAGAAAATAAGCGACTCCTCCACAACCTTTTTTGCCTTGACATTCCGTAATGGAATTGCCTCTAGAAATTTGGTAGACACATCCATCATGGTTAGCAAATACAGGCTTCCACTTTTGGTTTTAGGGTGGGGACCTACACAATCAATCATAACCCAAGAGAAAGTTTCTTCAAATGTGGGAATTGGCATCAAAGGCCCTGGTTTTATTACAGCCTCAGGCTTTTCCTACCATCTGACACGTACGACAGGTATGGCAAAATTCAACCACATCTTTATGTTATCCAGGCCAATAGAAGTGCTTCTGTATTTTAGCCTGAATCTTTCTCACTCCTTGATGACCTCCTGCAGGTAACTCGTGTGCTACCCACAATATTTCCTGACTGTATTTTACCGGCAACACAATCTGGTGAATGCTTGCCCATTTCTCCTCTGCACTAACCTGCCAAGGTCTCCATTTCCATCTTTGAATTCCGTCCTTTAGGTAATAACATTCTGGAATACATTCTGATTCCTTTTCCAAGTAGGTGTTATGATATAAATCTTTTATAGCCTTATCTTTTTGTGTAACCCCATCAGTCTTTCAGAACTATATACCTCTGCCTGAACTTTTACCATTTCATCAAATAGAGTGTCAGCAAACTGGACCTCAACTCCTTTGTCTTTCCCTCTGGTTTTCCCATCTTGCTTTAACGGATAACAATGATATCTTGTCACCACACAGTCCAGAAAAATTCCAGGGTATTTTTCTTTTAACTCTTTAGTTCTCTGGCTTTCTTTCAGCTTCTCCACAACAATATGCATCACTCCCACCTTTGATCTGGCTCGGTCATTTCCAAGAACAAACTGTAATCCTGGAATAGATACTCTTTCATTCACTCCCACTGTCACTTCCCCAGTCTTGATTGGACTTTCCAGCCTATTGCACAGCAGAACACTAAATCTCTCCTTTTATTCCACAGATTATCACTCTCTCAGGTAACATTTCAGAAGAAGTGCAAATACTTTCATCTCTTACAATTAGAGACTGACCAGCTCCTGTATCTCCCAATGTTTTAACTTCTTTACCTTCTCCCCCATTCTACCTGAGTAAACCTTACCTACAGAGGTAACATTTTTGAAGAAATCGGGTACTATCTTACTTTCCAGCCTGTGACTAGGCTGTGCACTCTCCTGCAGCTCCTCGACTTCTCTTGGGATTTCCTTCACTACTTCAACTATTCCCATTGGTCTAGCCTCTTTTACCACATTCTTTCTTAATCCATGTGTGCCCCTCTGTTACAGTGTGTGCCCCTCTGTTACAGTGGAAACGCCTGAGGTTTTTCACCTCTTTTACACCCTCTTGGATTTTTTTTCACATGTGGTAAACCGTTCTCAGTGTGATCTACTTTTGGTTTTTCATTGAAGGATCTCCCTTTTCCCCAATTTCTATCCCTCATGGAATGAAATTGCTGTCAGAAGCTAGATTTCGATTTATGCACTAATGCATTTCATCCTCCACCTCTGCAGCTGTTCTCACTGTTTTAACTTTCTGTTCCTCTACATGAATTCTTATCAATTCTGGAAGTTAGATTTTAAACTCCTCCAGCAGAACAATCTCTCTAAAATCCTCATATGCCTTTTCTATCTTTAATACTTCCACCCATCTATTAAAGTTGCTATGTTTAATTCTTCTGAACACAACATAAGTCTGACCTGGTTCCTTCCTTATATTTCTGAGCCGTTCTCTATATGCTTCTGGTACCAATTTGTAGGCACTCGAAATAGCCTATTTTACTTCTTCATATTCTCTTGACACCTCATCTGGCAGAGCTGCAAACACCTCATTAGCCCTACCTACCAACTTGGTCTGAATTAATATTACTCACACAGTCTCTGCCAATTCATCTGGTTAGCAAATTTCTCAAAGTAAATGAAAAGGGCTTCTACATCTTTTTCATTGCGTTTTGGTAATGTTTTGATATATTTGTATATATCCCTACCAGGTCTTAGGCTATGATGGGTTTGCGCATCATCACTCTCTTCCTCACTAAGCCTAAGTTCTACCTTCATTTCCGTCCTTTTAAATTGACTTACCTGTTTAATTTGCAACTTCCCAATTTCAAACTCTCCCTCTCACATTTCTTTTCTTTCTCTTTTTCTTTTTGTCTTTCTTCTGCTTGTAACCATAATTCAAACTGCTTCAGTTCCCTTTCTTCTCTCTCTTTTTCCCTCTCTAACTCCAATTGTCTAATTTTCAATTTAACTTTTGCTAACTCCACTGCACTTGCCAGTTCCTCTGGTATACCTAACCACTTGACTAACTCCTTTACAATTTCGGCTTTCCTCTTATCCCTCGGTAAGTCCAAATCTAGCCTGTTTGCCAAGTCTAAAAGTGTATCCTTCCTCTATCTTTCTAAACTTTCTTGGCAAATGTGGGAAGCATCCTCAAGCCCCAGAACCTCTATCGCAATGTTTAGAGCCATTTCCCCCACTTTTGATTTAACCAACCACAATTAACTGAAAATAAACAGATTTTCCACTTCTCAGCTAAGTTTTACTTAAAGATCTAGAACACTAATCACCAAGTCTGTTTAAATCTGCTGGGACCTTTCATACCCCGAATCTGTTCAAATCATTCCAAATCAGTTCAGACCCATTAAGATCCTGCACACAACTTGTCCAGATCCTGGACTCGAGCCCCCAATCTGTTGTGAAGGAGAGTTGACCCCTCTGATAACTAAAACTGAAATACCCAGAGAAGCTCACCTCACCTTGTAATTTATTATAAAGGAGTGGTTAAGTGAAAGAAATCCCTGATACTCACTTTATAATCAACAAGTAACAATTTCTTTATCTAACTCTAACAGTAAACAAATTAACAGAACTACTAACAAACCAAACAATTCTCCCTTAACTACTAACTATTCTAGAATAAAACAAAATTCTAATGATATGCTGTTCCAATAAATATCATTCCATTATATAAACCAAAGTAATATGAACAATAAATTAAAACTTAGTCCCTCAAAATTACAGCCAGGATAAGTCTTTCGGAGGGTACTTTGCCTCTTCTGTTGTTCTCCAGTCAGAAACATCTGTCTCCGTTGAATTCTTGTGTCAGGAATATTGGATAAGAGTGCCACTGAGCCTTTAGTTTAGATGATAATTTTCTGACAGCTCAGAGAATTCTGTGAGAGCTAGTGATTTTTTTCTTCCTAGCTGAGAGCTGTTCTCTTGGCAGATGATAGTTGACTCTCAAACCAATTTTCAAATTGCCTCTGCTTTTATATGCTTGATGACATATTTATTTCTTAGAATAGGATTGGTTCTAAGTTGTCAAAACCATCAGATTTAAATTTAATTGGATTTTGGTATCCAGGGCCTGGTTTAATTTAATTGGCTAAATTCAAAAACCTGTTGCCTTGGCAAAAATGCCACTTTGCCTGCAAACAGTATAGCCTTTTGATACAATATTTCAATTTCAAGAACTTTCTGTGCATCTTCTGCTGCCTGCAGATGTTTTTATAAAATCTTCAAATCTAAAAAAAAATTACCTTTTAAAGGGACCACGCATTCTTCCTCCCTTTACAACTTGCAAAACATCAAATATTCTACCCAACATCACAACAGTATAATTTTATGATTTTGTGATGTGTAAATTAGATTTCATTGAATTAGTTGTCTAATATATCCGACAGGCTGATTCTGAAGTTTTCTGGCTAAATCCAAGATATGTAGAAATTTTTGGAGGGTTTAAGGCCCAGTGAGTTGTGCCGTTGTTTCTTATCAAAGTGGTTTCATTAATTATGTTTAATGTCCAATTTCCATCCCATTTTATCACACACCATTCCCAGAATAGCTTGCCATTAAGCGGATAGCCAGTAATTCACCAGCACCTTTTGCATCCATGCTAACTTTAAAAGCCTGTTTTCCACCTGGACACACACTGTCAGGCCACTGCTGCCCTACACAGTTGCTGACATTTGTTTCAGATTCTACAGACAGGGGAAATTCTGCATGCCACATTCAGGCAGGGACCCAGAGGTGCTGCTGAATGGGATGGCATCAACATGGGAGGTACTCCTTCCCTCATGACCAGCAATGGAGGCCATGACACCAGACCATACCAACTTTGTCTGAGGTTGCCACCCAAGTTAAGGCAATCTTAGCCATCTCAAGGAATGTTTAGCACTGTAGAATGGAAGTCAGTTGCCTTCTCCACTCCACCAGCCACTTTTTTCTCTCTGATCTCTCACATCCATGCTATCTCTTCTACTCTATCCACCTCCAACCATGGTTCATGCTCCACCATTCTCATCATTATCTGCAATGTCTTACCAACTCATTCTCATCCACACCAACTCTAGACACCACTAACCTTGCATGTCCTCTGTGCTGACTGTTCATTCAGTCAGGACACCATCTCACCCGCACCAACAGTAATAGCTATGCCACCCACATTTTTCTTTGGTAATTCCATAAGACTGCAGTAATATGAGACCATATCTTTGACTGAAGGGTCAGAGTGCAAAAAAGCAAGGTAATACATTGCAAAGCAAGGATGCGTTGAGCATCCAGGTACACTCAGAATGTGTAAGCATTGTGAGAGTAGGCGGAGTGCCCAGAAATGCAGCTCGGCCCCATTCGTGATTTGGATGCTTGTCTCTGAGCACACAGTATCTTGTCTGCAGTATTACAATGCTACTTGGCTATGCAGAAGCACCCTGTAAGTGGATCAGGGATGCACCATGAGGGCTCTTAGAGGTTGGCACATGTTGGATGCCATGAAGCATACCATGAGATTTTGGTGCCTGGTTTCCGACTTAGAGGTCTGTCAGAGCAAGTGGCAAGCAGAATTCACCAGGTGCTCCCTGTGGTTTCCTTGTCCAGTTTTCCTGACAGTAACATTCGAAGAACAAAGAACAAAACAGCACAGGAACAGGCCGTTTGGCCGTCCAAGCCTGTGCCGACATATTTTGCCCTTCCATATTAAAACTGTCTTCACTTACAGGACCAGTATCCCGTTATTCCCTTGATATTCATGTATTTGTCCAGGTGCTTCTTGAATGCTACTATTGTGTTTGCTTCTACCAGCTCCTCTGGCAGTGTGTTCCAGGCACTCACCACCGTTTGTGTAAAAAATGTACCTCACACACCTCTTTTAAACCTCTCCCCTCACACCTTGAACCTGTGTCCCCTAGTAGTTGACCCCTCCACTCTGGAAAAAGCCTCATACTGTCCACTTTATCCATACCATTCACAATCTTGCAAATGTCTACCAGGTTGCTCCTCAACCTCCTGATTCCAGAGAAAACAAACCCAGTCTATCCAACTTCTTTTCATAGCTAAAATCCCCCATACCAGGCAACATCCTGGTAAACCTTTTCTAAACTGTCTCCAAAACATCCACATTCTTTTGATAGTGTGATGACCAGAACTGTATGCAATATTCCAAATGTGGCCTAATTAAAGTCCTATAAAGCTGCAGCATTACTTATGTATCCTTATATTTAATGCTCCTTCCAATGAAGGTAAGTATTCCATGGGCCTTTTTTAAATACCTAATCTACCTGCACTGCCACCAAGAGTGATGTGTGTACCTGCACACTCAGATCCCTCTGCATAGCCATACTCCTTAGGGTTCTGCCATTCACTGTATAATTTCCACCTGTATTTAACCTTCCAAATGCATCACCTCACATTTGTCTGGATTAAACTCCCATGCCTCCAACTGACCTACATCCTGCCTTACCCTCTGATATTTCTCTTCACTATCTGCAACTCCACCAATTTTTGTATCATCTGCAAACTTACTAATTAGACCAGCTACATTTTCCTCCAAATCATTTATGTAGATCACAAACAGCAGAGGTACCAGCACTGATCCTTATGGAATACCACTGGTCACAACCCTCCATTCTGAAAAACATCTTTCCACACTACCCTCTGTCTCCTATGACTGAGCCAGTTTTGTGTCCATCTTACCAGCTCATCCCAATACCATGTGACTTCAACTGTCTACCAATGAGGGACCTTGTCAAAGGCTTTACTGAAGTTCATGTAGACATCAACTGCTTTCCCCTTATCAATCATTTTCGTCACCTCTTCAAATATCTGATTCCTTGGTGAGGTTGGTTTGATGGGAGATTGCATATTAATGATTGAGTTGGGCTGTTATGTAGGCCTTTAACAAGCTATTATCCCCTGTAATTGGCAACTCATCATTACCTAGTGTGAGTGTCAGCCCACCACTTTTGACAAGCATGAGAGATGGTATGAGTTGCTCCTGATGTTGAGATGGGCCTCTCCATACTTGGTGCCCAACTCGGCCACACATCTTGGCATCACCTACATTGTTCAGACCCCTATAAGTTTTCACCACAGTTGGTGTCAATGAAGGAAAAAAATCAGATAGAGTGTAAAATTAGCAGCAAATTCAGACATTTATATTTTTGCTTAAAATTAAGATCAGCAGTGTTTTGAATGCAAAAGCCAAATAGTTTTGTGCATTAGAATTAGAATTAGAATATCCTTTACTGTCACGTGCACTCAGTTACAGAAGTACAGTAAGAAGTTTTACAACGTCGCCTCTTATAGCGCCATCTTAGGTACAAGTACCTAGGTATAAATCTTACACACGAAAGAAGAATGAAAAGTAGTTGCAATACTTTACAGAGTTTAAAGAATAAGGTAGAAATAAGATACAGTTAAATTATCTGACATTACAGTCATATGAAAAAAAGTTCAAATAAACATTACATTGCAGCAACTTGGTGCAGGGGCTTCCACACGTAGTTTAACAGCCCAAGCCAGACCCCAGTCCAACAACTATTTTCGCTCTGCTCCAAGCTTCCAGTCCACTCCATACTGCACCTCAGCTGCTCCAAGGTAATTGCCAGGACTGCTTCCCCAGCGTCAGCCTCTGCCTGGGACTCGTTCCCTGTGCCAGCCTCTGCTCCAGTTGTTTCAGTTCAAAATAAGATTGTACAAAATTTCAGGAGCATGCAGATCTTGCTACTGAGTGACAAATACTGATTAATTGGAATTGCTAATGAGAGAACAAGTTGCTTCAAAATAATGTCCATTCACCTAAATTTAAATTGACAAACAACTTGAATGTACTCTCTTTAACATATGCTGGATTTTCAAAACTAGGAATAAATAAGATAAAATCAATGTAAACAATTGAGCATCAAATTCACATGCACTCCTTTTTACGTACACAAGTGGAAGTTTTAAGTTTCGTTCATGGACATAAGCACAGTAACTTTTCAATTGTTACGTGACTTATACTGAAGCTATAATAGAGCACTTAAAAAATTAAAAACTGCAGTAAATGACTCAGTGGGAATAAATTTAGCAAATGTTCAACCAGTAGCAACAAAGCAACAGAAAAAAATATATATTCCATTATTTAATATGATTCACATTTTTGCCTTAAATTTCCATTTGATTTAAACAGATGTATTTACAGGAAATCCACAGGCTAGAAGGCTCTTGCTCATGCCTCACCACTAACAACTGTTTCATCCACTTGTATCATACTCAAACAAAGTCAAGCATCTTTGCCAGTGGACCTTGATAAACCGAAAAGGATTGAGAAATACGTCAATGTTTTCAGTGCTGTTCATGTACCATCCTGTCTCCATGGATTTACACTCACCTTATGTGGGGACAGTACAGAATCAATGATGATTTCATCTCTGTGGGGAAAGGTTTATTTTATGTATTGGCCTTTTTAAGGAAGCACACTGTCTTTCAAGACTGGGAGACGTGCAATGGGCAGCTCACATACGTTCTCTTCCTCAAAGCACAGTGGTCTGCCAAGAAAAGCTGCACAAAGTGTGACCTCTCATTGATTCATTGTCATTCTGGAGGCAAAGTAATTTAGCATACATACACTGTGAAAGATTGAAGGGTTATTGATAATGGAATGGTCAAAAAGGAGATTACTCAGGATTCTTCCCAACTTGCTGACTATCATGAGAAACTTAACTACATAACACTCGAGT
Organism: Rhincodon typus; assembly: GCF_021869965.1. Lineage (NCBI taxonomy): Eukaryota > Metazoa > Chordata > Chondrichthyes > Orectolobiformes > Rhincodontidae > Rhincodon > Rhincodon typus. The sequence continues at coordinate 44,204,342 of NC_063344.1, read as the reverse complement.
CTCACAGCCTGATGGATTCTTTAAGAGCTATTTAACTTTATCATCATGTGATGATAGTGAACTATCTCACTGATTATGATTGTTCCCTGATAGCAACGTAGGACCACTACTGTGTCAAAACTTGAAAGTTGGACACTCAAAGATTTCAAACATACAATTATATGAATTTATTCAGCACAGTAAAGATAAAAAAGAATGCAAAAAGTGTCAAGTCCCACAAAGCTGCCAGAATCTGCGTGTCCTTTGGATGGAACAGAAGCTGCTTGGCAGATCAGAAACAGAATTTGAAATAATTAAACAAAGTACAGATCCAGCACATTCATCCTAGAAGTGAATTGTAGTTAGGTTCTCTCTGGCATTTTGGGCCCTGTGATTCATTGCTCTGTCATGATGTCTTGGATGACCCTCCTGTTCAATGCCTTAATTCTTAGTCTCATCTTCATCCCCAGGAGACTGCTGTCACTCCTCCATTTCTTCTGTGACCACCACCATCACACTCCCCTTATATACACACAAGACAGCTCCAATCACAAAAGTTACAGCATGGCAAAACAATGCATGACTCTGGGCCTAGGCTATACTACAAGGCCTCGCTGCAGTGGTCCAGGCATTGAAGCTTCACCTTAAGGAGGCCTAAGTTCTGTTCCACCATGGCCCTGTTCAGTGCATGAGTAACTTTGTTTGTTCATTCTGCATCAGTGTAAGGGTTTTGTAAAGGTGTCATTGCCATGTTTGGAGGTGGTACCCCTTATCTCCAAACATCCATTCTTCTTTGGCCTGTGGACCTTGGAAGTGTGCAGGAATCTGTGAATTCTCCAGTTTGTAAGAGTCATGTAAACTCCAGGATATCTGGTGCAGAGCTCGAGAGCTTGGCATTGATGGTTAGAAACATTTTAAACATTCATAGAATGGAAGCCTTTTCTATTGACTAACTCTGCAGGTTGATAATAGGATGATCTCAATTTTAACTTGGGTGCAGTTAATAAAGCCCTGTAGTTGGGGCAAGCCAGCAATGATGGGAAAATCCCACTGCCGAATTGCTTGAGATATGAAGAGCTGTGCTTTGGAGAAAGTAATTTCAGTAACATCTGGTACAGAATTATGGGTCAAGGATTGGGAGATGCCACATAGATATCCTGTTGCTCCTTGAAACAAGCTACAAGCATAAACATTCAGGGCAGCTTTACCCTTGAAAACCATCAAGATGACATTACTACCCAGTCTTTTTGAATGCAAGTCTTATTCCAATAGATAACAGTTCAGAGACGATGAACAAGGACATCCTTAATCCGTGCCTGCAGCATTGAAACAAGTGACAGCAAGGACTGTAAACATAGAATCTTATCATTGTCCTCTCCCTCTTTGATGGATCTTCACTTGTTGCTTCCTACTCTGGAGACTATTCAGCAGCCGTTAGAGGATACTGTTCTTGCTGGGCTTGCTGATGAAGTTGTAAACATTGTCTCCTTCTTTGTTGTCTTTGGAGTAGGACCAAGATAACAATGACTCCAGAGATGGTGATCCCCATATGAGCTCCACGAGCAGATAATCTGTGTGGAAATGTCAGAAAGATAGTACAGTTTTATTGAAGGAAATCATGAGCCCTCATAGCCAAGAACAATGAAGCTGATGTGTGAAGTGGAGGCTTTCCAAAATATCATTGCCATTTTCCCATCAGGGTCTATGAGGCATTTCACCATATCCAATTGCACATTGCACATCCAAAAAAGTACAGATATAGGGCAATAAAACAGATGTGTGTGGCTGGAAAGGCGGTGCAGGAAGTAGGACTTGAGATTCCTGGGACACTGGGCCTGGCTCTGAGAGAGAGGACACTTTTACAAACCAGACAGGTTGCATCTGAACAAAGCCATGACTGAGTTCCTTGCAGGGTGTTTTGGAGAGGGTTTAATTTAACTTAGAAAAGGTTTGAGAATATGAGATACTAATAGCAGGACGTACAAAATACTGAGGAAAGCAGATAGCACAAGAATAAAGAATATAGGTGGAGTCAGAGTAAGGGAGAAGGTAATGAAGTCTAAATCAGAGTTACACTACATATTATGTGAATGCACATAATATAGTCAATAAAATCACAGCACAGATTACAAGCACAGATTGCCATGTCAGACTATGACATTGTGGCAATAACACAGACCTGTCTCAAGGAAGACCAGGTTTGACTGTTACATATTCCTGGCTCTAAACTGTTCAGAAACCTTTGGACAGGAAAAATGGTGGTGGGGTGGCGATTTTGGTCAAGAAGAGCATTGCAGTACTGGAGAAAGAGATGATGCATTTTAAAGCAGCATTGATCCAAATTATATAAATTAAGATAAATGAGCTATTGGACCAATGACAGGACAAAAACACCATTAATTACAAATAATGGTCATTTAAACAAGTGTTAAAAACCTGTTGGGAAAACAGTACTTGTATACTGTTCTATTTATCATTCTATTGTTTCCAGATGGTAAAAACGAGTCAAACAAATACTATCACAATGAAATTATTTATCATTTTGCTGACACCAAACTAATTCAATTAAAAATATTGAGCATCATTAGAAATATTGGAGGAATGTGAAGGGAAAGCTAACTTTTTTCACATTAAATAGAAAAATTGTAACAAAGACATACCTCTAGGCAACAGAATGAGCAAATCATACAATTTGGTTTTAAAACCATCAAAGAATTAAGACATTTATAAGGAATTTCAATAATTCCACATTTTACCTGTCAGCAATACAGGTAGGAACATTGTTAATGTTTAAAAAATCTTTTGGGACGTGGAAGAGGATTTAAAGATGTTTCAAAAGAACTTTTAAGCATTAATGTCAATTGGTATTTTCTTAAATAACAAAATATATTGTTCATATGACCTGGTGCCCTTTGAGCTGATAAAAAGATTAACATGCACATGGCCAGACCAGGGATAAGAGGTCTTTATCATTTTGACAGATTTTTTGGCTTCACTATTTTAAATAACTGTTTTGACCTTCCTGCCAGAATTTAAAAGAATGACACTTCTTCATTCAACGACAGGGGGAACTTACTGCAGGGTCTTGACTGGGAAAGAAGCTTGCATTGGAGAGGCAGTGCTGCTCTCCCAATCACAGGCTGTGTTTCTGCTGCATTGCCTATACCAGCTCCTCCAATCACAGCTTCCCTATCCTGATCACGCTGTTCCTCCAAAGACAGGGTCAATGATTGGATAAGCAGTCAAGGGCAGAAAATAGACAATGAAGCTGATGTGTGAAGTGGAGGCTTTCCAAAATATCATTGCCATTTTCACATCAGGGTCTGTGAGGCATTTCACCATATCCAATTGCACATTGCACATCCAAAAAAGTGATTGGAGTAGTAGGAGCAAGTACTGTAGATGAGATGTATTTAGGGAAGGAAAGATGAAAGGTGACTAGCAATGTTATTGTTATACTTGAGAGACAATAAAACTAATGTTTGTAAGTACTTTATGAACACATTTCTGGGGGATAAATAGACATATAAGCAAACAGTCCATCTTCCCCTCAGGATCATAAATCTGATGTAGAATTTGCCTTGGGAATGTTTCATTTATTCGTATATTAGTTTTTGTTGAAATTATGAAAAGACTAATTGTGTGAGGAAATGTTTCTCTTTCAGTCTCAATACATCTGCTGCTGTCGCCATGGAGGCGCCACCTCTTCCTTCCACTGTCTGAGAAACCATGGTGGATAGAAATGCCTTCCCCTCCATTACCCCCTCCAACTGTTGAGATACTTACAACCCTGTTGAACGTGATCTACAATAATGTTGACCAGTAAATGTGGTGAGCCTTCCTCATCTCACCGATGGTCTTCTACCATGGTAGCTTCTTCTTCATTCTTCTATAGCAGACCACCCATAATATGTGGACTGTCTGTTTGTACTGCAATTCAAGAACACGATAAAGTTGGTGGCAGTGAGGTGGGGGATGTTCTTCACAACTACACATTCTGCAATAATATCATTTCTTTTAAAATTGTGCCCATCACGAACTGTATTTTGTTTTAAATTTTACTGGGAGTCTCCCTATGTCTCATTTTTTTTCACTTTTTCTCACTCCCCCATCAGGCACTGCACACTCACCTCATCCCTCCTCTCTCCCCCTCTCCAATGTTAATGATACTTCAGTGGGGTTCATAATCTGTTCCTTTATGATATGGTAACGGGTAAGTCCCCAGCATTCTGGCCAGCTCAAGTGTCTGTTAGAATTAGAATTTTAAAAATAATTTAACTGTATTCACCTTTCAGTAATTTTACAATTTGAGGTGGTGTGGAAGTATTTTTATGTCATTACAGATAATTAAAAGTGCTATAATTTTCTGACCATGGCTTTGCAGTGACTTTGCAGCCTCATGCTATAATGTATAAGCCAGTTCCCTAAGCAATCGCAACCCATTTAACCACAGTGTCAAAGTTCCCAGCACCCAGAAAGTATTAATGAGCTGTTACCCTTGTTCCCTGGGTACAACTTAAAGAGTAAAATATATCAGCTCTTACTTTGCGAAGTATGAAAATACAAATACCTGAAAGTGTTCAATTTGTTAATGACTGTTAAGTCGAATGTTAGGTTAAGAATCTGTTGTATTTTGGCACAGTTTCCAGACCAGGTAGATAGACCAGAGGCATGTGGCATCAAACCATGACAATTTGCCTGTGGTAAGTGAGGGAATCAGGTTAACAATGGATGAGTGGGATGCCGTGGGTTATGGTAAGTAGTTAATATGGCTTTTTTGGAACAAGAGCATGAAAGACCTCATTAGCCTCCACTGAGAGAAACTCTCCATGAAAATGAACAAAAATGGCATTTAGTCATTTCTGGCAAGAATCAGCCCAAAGTGGTCTTACCATCAACAAACAACTCCTTTAACAATTCCCTCATTGTTCCTCATCAATTTATACCTTCATGTTCATCAAAACAAAATAACTTAAAAAGCTCCATGCTATTCAACACCTTAGAACAAACAAGAGGAATGGTGGAAAAGGCAACAGATCCCCCAAGCTTGAGGTAGTCAGCTCCAGCCTCTCTGCAATGATGCTGAGTGCATTATGAGCGTTTGCCCATGAATCTTGCAACAGAAGGCATTTTAAGAAAAAAAAGGTTGATTCAGTTGGTTGACAGGTAGGTAAACTATTAAAAGTCACATTCCCAGCCCAGTCTGCCTCCAACCTGCACATTTCTAGCTTTAACTGAGGTAGGAAGATGAGTGGGCAGACAATCTGTTTCAACAAATTTTGTTGGCACTTCATATTAAAAAAAAACAGGTTTGTGATATTCATTATTATTCAACTTTTCACTTTTTATTATGGACTTCCATGTTTAGTGCACCTCAGGAGGCCAGGCAGCTACATCAAGGTTGGACTATTGATTGCAGAAGTTAACTGCGTTTACGCTTATCTTTTTAATCCAATGTGGCTTCTCTTTAAATTCATTCACAGGATGAGGGTGTCACTGGCTACGTCAGCATTTATTGCCCATCCCTAATTGTCCAGAGGGCAGTTAAGAGTCAACCACATTGCTGTGAGTCTGGAGTCACATGTAGATCAAATTAGGAAATGATGGCAGTTTCCTTCCCCAAAGGACATTAGTGAACCAGATGGATTTTTCTACGAGTGAATAATTTTTTTTATGGTCATCATTAGACTCTTAATTCTAGTGTAACGGCACTGAACTCCTAAAACTAGATATCAACCAGCTGACCATCTAGGTAGCTTCAGACTACTTCCCTCCTGCAAACTGAATTCCCCAGTGCAGTCTTCACAGTCTCCCATTTCCCTCTTCCCCTGTATATAATTCCTATTCCCTGATTGGAAAGTGCAGACTTGTATCAGTTGTGTTCTAAGTATATTAATCAACATGTTCAGAGATGTTATGACATACCTCTGGAGTGGGAAGGACATGAACCCAGGCCTCCTGAATCACAAGTAGTGACACTACCACTGTGCCACAAGAGCCCTCGTTCAGTCCTGTCTAAAAGTGACAATCCTATCCACGATGTGGATAGATGCTGGTGTTGGACTAGGATGGACAAGGTCAGAAATCACACAATACCAGGTTTTAGTCCAACAGGTTTATTTGAAAACACAAACTTTCGGAGCCTTGCTCCTTCTTCAGATGTTAGTCACCTAGACTCTGAAAGCTTGTGTTTTCAAATGAACCCGTTGGACTACAACCTGGTGTTGTGTGATTTCTGACCTAATCCTATCCACATCATAGGTGTCCAATTTGCTTATTAAAGCATGTCTGAATCATACAGCATCATTAGCTACCTAGCGATAATCCTCTTTAAAAATGGCAGACAATGAATCATCATCACTAACAGGATGCTGAGTCACTGAGGTTACTTTGAGGCTGATATCAACCTCATTTGCGCTGATTCGGATGAGTTAAAATTGTTCCTGTAGAATTATTTTAAATTGAATTTAGGATGTCACTAGGCATTGCACAGAAGAAGAACTCTGCCAATCTTTCTGGTAATGTACTGGAGGGCTTATCTTTTAGCTGAAAATTCCATTAAGCAAGCAAAAATTTTTTTTACAGGATTACTCTAAGATGTGAAACTTCCTGGGGTGGAAATCCAGTATCATTAATATTTTAACGAGAAGTTTGTTTCAAATTATTCTAACTAATGGAAAGATAAAAGCTAGTGTAATTGTGTTAACCTGGGCTAAACACTTAAAATTCAGCTTTGTGTCATGGATTAAAGTATAAAACAAACAATCCAGGTCACCTGAAGATAGTTGTATCCGTCTCAATCTTTTTTTCAAAATTCACATTGGCTTTCCAGGTGGCACAACTATGAAATAGCAGTGAGTTTCAGGAGGAGAACAAGAAGAACTTTATAATGATCAGCAGTTCAACCTAATGAAGGTCAGCCAAATGCTGGCTCTGCTTCTCAAGTGCATGATGCACTTTCCTGGAGGCTGTAGATTTTACCTTGTTGAACAGTCTTGAACACATGCGTGTGTGTGCTAGAAAATTAATATCCTTTGCTTTTGCACCATCTAGTTTGCAAATTAGATTTGAATAAATTACTACTGGTATAATTTTTGAACAAATATTTTAGTAATTCTAGCAACACAGCAACAGTATCAGCTTGTTCCAATCTTCACTTATCAAACTCGTCCAAAACTAGCAGTTAAATAATTTTACTTTCACACGAAAACCTTGGCACATTAGCAAACCAAATGGATTGGCTGAAGTCTACATTCTTACTTTTATGATCTCAGTCTTTGCGCAAAATTTGAAATTGGTTTTGTTGTCAGAACAGCAGCAGGCCGAAAGAAGATATGGGCCATTTGGCTTTCCAGGCCTGCTCCATAACTCAGTGAATTCATGACTGGTATTTTGTCTCCACTTCACCATCTCGCACCATCCTCATATCCCTTAATTCCCTCAGTGCTTTAAAATCTATTGTTCTGGTTCATGAATTTGTTCAATGGCTGAATATCCAAGTTTTCTGGTTTATCCTTTCCCCTCTTTACACAGTAGTGAAAAGCATTGTCAGAGATTCCATCCTTCAGATGATAGATGAAGCAAAATTCCCATTTGCTACGAACACTGAGTGGGGATATTAAAATCAGAAGATGATACCCCAAAAGGACAAAATAAAAGTGTCTTTATCACCTAAATGTTTCTCTGGAGAAAAAAAAAGGCTCATATTTCAATGAATATGCATGACTTGGCAAAATTGTCTAGTGTTGATATATTTCATTAATATAGATTGAGAATCTATTGACAGAATATTTTACGTAACATTTGATTGCAGTATTAAAATTAAGGTATGTTTGCTGCTCTTTTTAAAAACACATTTCTGACTTAACCTTCAAAAAGCAATTAATCGTGCAGAAGACCTTTATGATTGTGTTACGTGGACTAGGATAATTTAAGTACCTTGTACAGAAAAAAATAACTAGATAGTAACTAGATGTTTCCACTGGCAGGTGAAGCTAGGACAAGAGGGCATAGCCTCAAGATTAGAGGGAGCAGATTTAGGACTGAATTGAGAAGGAACTTCTTCACCCAGAGGGTTGTTAATCTATGGAATTCCTTGCCCAGTGAAGTAGTTGACGCTACTTCAGTAAACGTTTTTAAAGATAAGGCAGATATTTTTTTGAACAATAAAGGAATTAAGGGATACGGTGAGAACGCGGGTAAGTGGATCTGAGTCCATGAAAAGATCAACCATGATCTTATTGAATGACGGAGCAGGCTCGAAGGGCCGGACGGCCTACTCCTGCTCCTAGTTCTTATGTTCTTTTGTTCAATGAAATAATAGAAATGGAATGTTATAAAATGGAAAGTGAACATTAAGCAGTTTTATTGGAAGAGAAAGCATGTGGAATACACAAAGATTCCAACTCAGTGATTCATTATTCTATTTGCATCAAAGACATTCATGAACCAGTTTATTCTAAAAAAAGCAAACTTCTTACAGTGGGCAAATGTGGCTTAACAATCCAAAGCACAAGAAAACCCATTGAGAATTCCTTGTCTTGAATCAGCAGTGTTGCTGACTTGTCAGTAAACTGTTGGGGCAGGAATGCTTTGCATTCAGGAGGAGACCTGAGACTTTCTCTTCTATTTCCTATCCCTACTCTTGGCAAAATGGACTTTGGTTTATAATGAACTTGAAGCATAGCAATTGAATAAACTTGAAAATTATGACTCTTAAGTTTCTAGCATCCCCCCATCCAATGCTGTCACACACACACACACACAGATACATGTCAAAATACCTGACCATCCACAGCAGCAGGATGCTTGCTTCAGTTCCTCTTATTGGTTTCCATTCATCACTATAAGCCTTGGCCCCATTGCTTCTGCTTCTTCTGACTCCACTTCAGTCCTCTCCTTGTGGTTTTGGACTCCACCTGCATGAGCCTGTGAGGGACACCATTCTCATCTCCAAAGGAATCCACTGAGCACATAAAAATCCCCAACATTGAACTCTCTCCTTTCATCAGCACCTTCTGGTGGGGACCCAGCTGACAGCTACATAGTAACTTTGGGGCCTAGAACACCTTTGGGAGCAACACAACTTCATTATTTCACAATTATTCAAAGTTATCAGAATGACAAGATTTAATTTCTTTTGAAAACCATTTGATTTTGTAATTTCGTGAAACAATTTGAGCAATGTCTTTGTAACATCTTTAAGAAGTGTACTGTACTTGATAAAGATTGTGTTCCCACACCAACTGAGGTTGCCATGAAGGATTTTTCTTCTCAACCTCCCCTCTTACCTGAGGTGTGATGACCGTTAAGTTAAACCACCACCAATCATCTCTCTCATGAGAGAGCACTCCCATGGCCTGGTAAGATTATGGTGACTTTTCCTTTAATTTTGCATTGGAGAAATATAAGGACAGGAACCACAGGTATGTGATATCACAGGATTTTTATTACAATATTATTTTTTTAACTGGAATGAACTGTGAAGAAGTTACTCAGTAAATGTTACACTGTCAGGTGGCTGTATATATATTTCTCTAATCCTTTTTTATCCCAGGGTGCCCATGAGTGCACCCAGGAAATTGGAAGTGTCCAAGAGAATTTAAATGTTCTGGAAAGCTCATATTGGTAGAAATTTGTAACTGTATTAGAATTCCTTTCTTTTTTTAGAAGTGAAAATCTGTAATTCCTTCCAAGTAAATAATTGAGAATCGGCGCTCTATTGAGCTATAACATTTTCTCATATTTTCTTAGCATGTTCTGCACTTACAAAACAAAAATATTTCCAATTTTGGATACAAAAGTACAAATGTTTATAAAAGACAAGTTTTATAAAAAAGCTATTCTGATTATCCAAATGGTTTGAAAAGTAACAAATTGGTATGTGGAAATATGAAAATACTAATGCAATTAAAACATTCATTTAAAATATGATTTTAATATTTTTAAATATCCACATAAATTTCCACTTGTCAAATTGCAGCAAGGATAAAAAGGGAAATGCATAGCATGTAGATGATGTTACCAGAGTCATAAGATAGACTTCTGATATATAAAAGAAATGAATAAGATTACCACAAATTTAATATAGTTATCAAATTATTTCTACATTAATAATTCATAGACAATTAATTTATTTAAATACACAAAACAAAAATGTTTAGCTACTGAAATTAATACAATTCTGGCAAATAAGAGCAATGATTTAAATGTTTGACATTAATTAGTATGCAGAAAATCTATCACAGAATATTATTATTAAATGAGAACCTATCCTTTGTTTACTCAAGCAGAATAGATTATTATTCCTGACTCCAGGATTAAAGGAGAGACACCAAAGACATTCTATCTTACTAATTGTTATTGTCTTCTGCCTTGACATGCTATTTTAATCTAGCATTGTTAATTCCAGGGCTGTGTTTCTTATGTCGCCTAAATATTAATGAAAGCAAAAAAGCTGACCACACTTATTTGTAATTGAATCTTTTATACTCAATCATATTTTTGTGTTCATTAAAGCATGATGTTTGGAAATGAAACAATTATTGAAGGGCTAGCTATACCACATTCTAAAATTCAGTACTGTTTACATTGGTATCAATGATAAGTTCACCTTTTTATTCTAAAATTGCTTGGGAGAAAGTTGCACCAGAATAGTCTTGTGAAGAACAATTCTGAGGGATTTCTTTGAGTTTAGTGCCATCTTGATTAATAAAACAGACTGTTGAAACATTCACCTGAAAAATATGTTGGGTTTTGTTAATGGCATTGGTGTTGTCACACCTGTGAGATTTAATTCCTAAGAATTGGAATGTGGCTGATAGAACTCTTCTCATTTTCCATGTTAACCAGGCATTATTGAGGGCAGAATTTTGGGGTTTGGGTTGGTATGAAGTGGTGGTGCCCTCCAGCACAGAAGCAGAAGAAACTTGCAGTTCAGATAAGAGGGAGAGAGGGTCTTCAACATGAGACATACTCTCCCCAAACTGTTAGCTTTTTTTAAAAATTGTAAGACTGTAGACACAGTATAAACCAAACAGACACGGGTGACCCTTTCTGAAGCACTGTTACCCTTCTTTCCTTCTTCAGCATGGCAACAGAAGCTTGCCTTCAGATAGCTGGCCTGGACAATTCCAATTCGTCTCTTATCATAGGCCTTTACTTCCCATTAATTGACTACCTGCTACTTGTAAGTTTAAATGCCCACTTTCTTCTGATCTTACCACCACTGCTGGGTGAACATTCAATCTTTTAACTGCTCTCCTAATTAGTTATATTCTTGTTTCTAAGGACAAAGATGAGTAACTTGCTTCTTTAGCAATGTATACTACTTAACTGCAGCATCTACTTTAATATTCTGTTGCTGTTTTCAGTATAGTTCTTTGGCCTTGCAACAAACATTGGGAATGTTGGAGCAATTCAGCCGAACTGGCAACATCTGTGAAGAGTGAAACAGAGTTAAGGTCTTGAGTCCAATATGACTCTGCTTCAGAACTCAGACCTGCTGGATTTCTCCTGAATTTCATGTGTTTAATTTCAGATTCCTAGCATCCACAGTATTTTGCATTTATTCTTTTCTCTTGCACATTTGATAACCCTTACATTTTTTAACTGATATATAATGCTACAACTTCATTTAAATATGGCCAACAAAGGAAAACTAATCAAATTTTGTTTGCTTTTTTATTGATTGCAGCATATCCAGTAATGATAAATTCACTCTCTTACATGTTATCGAGTGTTGCCTGGCATCATGGTTGTTGGTTCCTGCAACGTTATTATTTACTCTAAGTGCAATGAGTCAGATGGAATATTGGAAGAAATAATATGATTAACAATTCACCATTATACCTTGCTCTCTTCATTATATTACTAGTTTCATTTACTTCTCCTTTGTGTTCCATCTATCCATTTCTATACACTCATTGACACCTCACATTGGCATCACACCCCTGAGTTTCTAACTTTTTATAATTTACTAGTTAAATATTGTATCTTCTCAAACATTACCTCCCCCAACCCAATCACTTTGGTGCTAATTGCAGTTCTGATAACAAAAGAGATTCAGAGGAGGCTAAAATAATGAGATAATAGACTTGTACACAAATATGGTGACTTCTTCATTTTGAGTAAGACAGATTTTAACCCCCCATGAAATTAAGTTTTTACCCTCGCCTAACATACTGAAGAAAAAGTTAAACAACTATATTTGCATAATGTGACTCACTTTTGTGGAAGTCATATGAACAATTGATCTGGGTTTCTCTTGCTAAAATGTTAGGATTATTTTAATAACCCAATAATCCTTGCAATACTGGAATTCAGTGGTAGAATTTTGAAGGACTCCAATTTAATATTTTATGGATTTATTTTTTCTAAGAAAATAGTTGCTGGAATTCTAATAGTTCCTGTGTTGATCTTAGAGAAGAACCTAGATAACAGTTCAGACTCACTTCTTTTATAATTACCTTCAGTGAGAGGTTTGGATTATCTATAAAACAGTTTCACACTCTGTTACCTTAATCTTCAACATCTGCTAAAACGATACAATAAATCTGTTCTGCCATGGTACATTTAAAAAGAAGCCCACAGCATCCTAATTCTATTAGAGAAGTGGTGAAATGACTTTTTCTCTTGATTTACCAATATTTGTGAAGAAGTTTTGCCTGATTTATTTTGCTGTTTTAAAATCCCGAGTACATGCCAATTTGTAAACCTATGATCTATAAAGATGTCCGTATTCAATTAATCAACTAAAAACTAGACAAGGCCCAATGTGCAATGAGCTTGCCTGGTCAAAGTAAAGCATGCACCCACTAACTTTTCCATGCCTGCTTATCGCCTGAGATCTGGTGTGCAGACTTGTACTAAAAACTTTGCTGACTTTGCATGTTCAGTACAGCATATGGGGTGTGTGTAGCTGGCATAAGTTAAATTCAATCTGCACTTTCTAAAGTGGTGCACACTCTTAAAGGATAGGCAAGTTCAGTTTGCCACAGCTTTGGAACTGATTACTATAGTCAAACACAAGGAGCAAGACTTTGCATGAAGCAGCTGGCAAGAATGAGGGGTCTTGGAGAGCCTTAGTCTAGGAGGTAGAAAGGAAGACAGTGTTTATATTATCACTTGAGACTCTGCTGGCACGCTCACCAATAAAAAAGAATAGCAGTATCTAACTAGGGAGATCAATTTAAGGAAATTAGCCTTGAGGATCTGGTTGTAGTGCAGGACGAACTTTGGTTTTGCAAATAGTCAAGGTCAGAGAATGTATTTTATCAGCATCATATCGTTGCTAATTGTTTATTAATTGTGTTTAATTGTATGAAGATGGTGGGCATTAACTCAGGATTCACTTTTGCCCTCATAAATAAACACAGGCTAAAATTCAAGTTATTGGTTTTGGGAGGTGCATGCTTGCAAACTGTAACTGTGTCAATAAATGCTGCCAAAAACAGTTAAAATTTGCTCCAATTAAATCCTTCACCACCTGCTTTTCATAAATATAACAGTAGCAAAGAATGGTTGTCTGAGGATGAATTTAAAATTAAAGCAAAAACAAAAATAGGCAGAAAACTAAAATCCTAGGGCTATTGTTGAAAATGACAGAAAACATGACAAAATGTTGAGGCATGATTTTCATCCAATGCTTCCAGAATTTGAACCATACAACCAGTACACAAATAAAGTGGACACGTTGCATTTTTACCAAAATAAAATAATGATGTCTGGCCTTAGAATTGTCAATTCCAACAAGAGATGAAAACAGAAGTGACTTATTTTGTGAGATGCATGCTATTAGTTAGATATGAAGGTTTGTCAGTTGAGGTCAGCCATCCCTTAAGAAAGTGATACAGATCTCTCTATTTTCTGTTTGAAGGAGGGGTTGAAGGATTCACCTAAACTAAACCAGTCATTTGTTCTGAGCCTGTCTGGCAGGTAAATGTTTACGGATAAGCCTGATACTGTCAGTGACATGCAGATAGCACCCAGTACCTGTTCAATCTGTGGACTACTTGAATAAAATTGTGCTTGGTCTCTGGGCAGTGTCAGGTGAATGAAAGGTCTCTATCTTTCTCTGAATTTGGCCCTGGGGTTGAGATTTTTCCCTGGCTAACAGTACAGGCTGGCACCTAATGTGGAATGAGATCCCAATCTGCTGTTGTCACCCTCTGGCCCCTTTTTCTGTTGCTCATGGGAGTGGGATGGTTTTTGAAGTAAGGATGGTTGGTGCAGCTAGACTGCCCATGGCACCCAAGTGTGCTGAGCATTGTGGTTTCTAATAGTGACAACCTGGAGAAGGATAGTGCTTGATGGAGCTCCCCGGGGGATGATTTGCTGCCCATTGCCAATGAGATGTTGTATGCCCTCATGCCCACTACTGAGCCTCTCCTCATCGGTCTCATGGAACTGCAATAATTCCTCACCAGTAGCTTGCATTATCATGACGAGGTTCAGATGACCCTTGACTGATTGTCAAAGCTAGCAAAACTCCTCAGGTCTATCCACACTGGTGTACTGACTGTATGGAGGAGCTAAGATGTGAACCAATGTGAACTCAGCCAGCTCAAATGTTCCTTACTGGGATTCTGAGGAAATGAAGGACAATCAGTAACTCTGCTCCCTCCCCATAGTAGTGTGTGAGTGGTGGCACCAAGCTGTTGCCATGAAGGTAATCAACTTCAGGTAGCACAGAGGCCTATCATACATTTTTCACCTTCATGCTTTTTAAGGATGGGGAAAATGTGGTGTGTTTCCTTCAGGGAACTCACATGGTTCTAGGAGGCAAGGGTCCTGAAGTGGCATTTACATGAACAATCTTGTCTCCATTGCGGGTGTGCTATCTTGTTGGGCCCACATTTTCAGCCAGAAATCTTGGCAATGAATGAGTCTGTGCCAGGCCACTTGTTTCATCCACAATCTGTCTAGGGGATGTGTTGTTTCATCTAGTAACTATATACTTTTGAGGCTGGCAAGCAGTAAGTGTGTTTCATTCATAAAGTGCCCAATTTTTTCTTGGCTGAATTGATGTTTGCAGTTACCTCATCTTTATTGAAGAGGGTCTTTTCATTAAAATGTCATGGTGAGAACTGCTCCTGTCCTCTTCACCACTGGTCAGGGGTCCTGGTAAAGTCTTAAAACTTGGTGGATTTTTGATTAAATCTGTATTCTGTTTAAATCTGTACCTTTTGTTTTAGCAGATCTGGAGTAGGTATAGAGGAGAGGTGGTGCGGACTAGACTGCCTTTATATTTTTTGGGTGTACATCTCCTGTGTTCACATAACTTCTATCTGATTCTGTGTTTAAGCTACTGTCTGCCGTGTGCAGAGGTGAGGTCTACATGTTGGAATTTTAACAGCTTGATGCTAGAGAACACCCAGAACTCATTCCATTAATTCTGGGCTGAGTGGAGAAGTAAGCAGTGGCTTTCCCTCCTTCATTCAATATGGGCTATGGGAAAGACTCATGTTTGCTTCAACTCCGCAAAGGGGCTGACCAGGAGGTAGAAAGCCAGATCAAGCAGTTGGAAAAGGCTATGCCAGACCCAAATGCACAGCTTGGTCAAATCTGTTGAAGACCCGAAGGCATAAAAAGTAGGATCAGTAGGTTTGTATGCTGCAAGATGTGGTTGTGAGGTCATGGATCCAGATCTTCCAGGAGCTGAATTGTTGCTCCCCTTCTTCTACTCACTGAGAGTCAATAGCAGCTTGTTGGGCAGTTGAATGATGATACATCCATTCCCTCTGATACGGAGAGCATCAGTGTTCAGGCCTGATCCACTTACAGTGCCTTTTAAATTCTCTCTGGACCTGTCCAGCAAATGTGTTCAGAGTTCTCTGCAAGAACATGCTACCAGTCAGCTCAGAGAGTGCCAAGTGTCTCAATGCCAATATTAACCTGGATACGTTGACTGGTATTCAGTGCCTGCTTAAGAACATTTGACCTGTCTTCCACAGACTAAAGCCTTTTCCCAGGATAACATCTGCTTGTTTTGGTTTCATGCTTATCCAAATGACTGTACATTTCTACCTTTTATCCAGGTTCTCAAATCTTACTTCCCTGTTTGAGGTTATGTACATTTCCCAATTAATATCAAATCCCCAGCAGAACCACTTGCCTGTAGCTGCTGACTTGCTGGACAATTGGAAATTACACAAGCCTGTCAAAACCACATGTTTCCTCTTCCTGCTTCTCTGTTTTGAATTAAAACTGTGAAACTTTCTCTTCAACCAGAACCGCCCTAATGCACTATATACCAATGATTCAGAAATGCTTGTGCCATCACTGGCTCTAGCTGGAAGGCATGCATTGACATGCCTAGACTAGGAATATTACAAGAATGTTGCACCATGTGGACCACAACAAGAAATAGCAAGAAGCAGATAGGTTGTCATTTTCAGGTCTCACGCTATCTGTAGCACCAATACTGGTGAACCTGCAGAGCTGAATTTTTCAGGCCTTTTGATTTTGTGACTGAATTCTAAATAAAGGATGCTAAAAATCGACATGTCCATGTTTTGCCTCCTATTCATAGGGTGAAGACCGGAAATGCAATATGAAAGACCTGGGGAATACCAAATTAAAATTTTCTCAGACAAGTATGGTTGCCAGTGATTTTTTGCTAAAAGCTGGATTTGCAGTCTGCCTATCAATAAATCAAAGCATCCTGAACTACACCAGATGCTCATTTCCTAACCCTGTTCGATCTTGATCTCAGATGTGCGCAGTAACAACTATAATGAGAATAAAGTGTGCAGTGTTCCAAACTCCATTTCATGTTATAAACTGCCACACTTCAAGTCATTTACAATCTTTTCTGTGGTTTGTCTGAGCTGGAATTAAAGTTGGATCACTAGAGGTTACAAGGTAGTGAGTAAGATTTACTCAGATTTACTTATCAATTTTTTTTTTGCTATATATCCACCAGCATGGAATTCTGTGTTGCTGAAATTCTTTATAGGCAGTAATTAACAAGCAGTTTGTTTCCAAAAAGAAGTTATATGCACAAATACAGAAGATTCTAATGTACATTTTATAACATATGATATGAAGAGAGCATCATATGTCATGTAAGCATGACTGTGGACTGTATTGAATGCAATTAAAAGTTGAATAATCGATGTGGCTGTTGGATAGGAAGTGGATCACAGCACAGTCGGCACTCCCTTTTTGATGTAATATGTTGGCCACTGAGTCAGCACAGCACCTTCTTGTTGCGAGTTGCTGTATATTCTATGTCAGGGGCTATGTCCGGGTGTAGGAGTGGGGGTGTTGTCCTCCAGTATAGTCTGGAGTGTGTCACATCATTCTAGCATGCTGTGTTTTGCACAATTTGAGCAGAAAACAAGGTGATATGATGGATGCCGAGGAACCAGGAGAATGGGAACAGTCTTTCAGACAAGAGGACAAAGGCATGGGAGGAGGAAGCATTTTTCATGTAGGAGAGAGTTCAGCTGTTTCAGGGGCTACAAGGCAGATAGACCTCATTGACACCCAGTTCCAGCCAATAAGAGCTGCGTACAGAAGAATATCTTGGACTGTAGAATAGTCACTGGTCATGATGCTAGCATTTCCTTTGCAATATAAGGGTGAACATCAGTCTCCACTCACTTTGTTAGTGTTGCTTTTGCTGACTGTAAATGAAAGCTTTTCTTTGAGATTATCTAATTACTTGCCTGTAAATGTTGCTTGTCAGCTGGGCAATGACATGCTTCGTGCGAGAGGTGCATGCCACTAGTGAGAAATGCTCACTGCTGACAATTATTTCCAATTAAATTTGCCACTCTCTCCTTCCTGGGACTTCCTGATGGTCCTGTTGGCAGGCAGAATACCAGAAATGGGAACACTAGCCCTTAGAGACATAACAAGTTCCAGCAACTCACCAAAATCAGGCATGCTATGGGCCTTCTAGTCAGAATTGGACTCTGACTGTGACCCTAATCAATTTTAGTCTCTTAAACTGCAGGCTTCCAGAATTATTCAGACTTTTTTTCATATGGAAAATACTGAGAAGTTACATAACAAACTTTAACTTCTGGTATCTTGCAAGGTAACTACTCCCCAATGAAAAAATGCTGGGGCTTGGTAATCAGGAAGTACAATAAACTAATAAAGGAATATACATAGAACATGCAACGGTAGGCACAGGAACAAGCCCACTATGTCTGTGAATATGATGCCATTCTGAACTAATCCCATCTGCCTGCGCATGGTCCATATCCCTCTATTCTCTGCCTGTTCACATGTCTTCTAAATGCCTCCTAAACATTGCTATCACTACTGTGTCTACCATTTCTCCTGGTAGTGCATTCCAGACACATACCACCTGTATTTAAAAAGAAATCTTGCCTCACACATCTCCCATAAACTTGAAGGGAGGGAACAAAATGATCTGAGCTAGAATGCTAGATTTACTGATGAGGCAAAACAAGTTACGAGTTTTGACCTTGAAGCTACTTACTGTTAGAAATGATTTGCAAACAATGTAAGTGAAAGCTGCTGCACAAATCACTAGAAACAGATATATCAATACAGTATCAAAAAAGAAAATGATGAAACTTTAAACATAACCCAAAAAGGCTATGGATTAGTTTCAGGCTAAATAAACGCACCCAAGTAACAAGACATTTCTGATAAATTGTATTGAACTAAGGCACAAAGAGAAATCGTAGCACATGAAATTGAATTCTGGTCATTTTCAAACATCAATGGACAAGTATGTAGCTGTTGTTTGCTTGAACTTTGTGCAATTGCTCACCTGAAACAGCTGTGAAGCAAACTTTTAAAAAGGGAGCCAAGCATTCAGCATGTTATTTAAATGTGCAAATTATATCCCCCAGACTGATTGCAAAATCCCAAGAAATGGCCAAGCTGTGTAGGGGGTACACCATTTCCTGTTCACCAGACATGCAGAAGGCAAAATCCTGAAAGTGATGGTTGGAGGTTTCCTTCTTTCCTGCACCTGGCATGCAGTTCCCACCTTGCCCCATGCCTGTACCAAGCCTAAACCTGCCAACTGCCAACCTAACAAGGGCACTCGTGATGTGAACTAAGGCACCATTTCAGTGCTCACAGCTTGACAAAAAAAGTTATTAATTCACAAACCTGAAAGTCATTCTGTCTTGCTGACACTGTCAGATTGGACATGAGCAATGGGTACTACAATGTTATTATCTCTATTAATACCCAAACAGTTCCAAACGATTGTGAGCTGACCACACCAAACTCAATTAAGCAAAATACTGATGAAGATGCTACAATTCATAATTGTATACAATCTTCTGTACCTAAGAAAATGTAAACAACCCAAAAGCGTGGAAACCAGTTCACTGACAAGATGACAGTCATTGAAACTTTGAGAGGGCAAGAGATCCAGCAATGATGCACAAATGTAGAAAGAAACATACTTCAAAACAATGGCAACAGTCAGTGCTACATAACATTTAATATATGCAATAGTTGAGTAAGTATATTGAATAAAATCAATGTTTCATTGAAGTATTAATAAAATAAAACCAATAAATAAATTATAAATTATTCCATTCATTGTGAAATTCTAGCAGTATCAATTGCTAGATATGACATGTCTCATATTAAACATTGTAAACACTATTCTATGTGTAAACAACCATTGAGAAAGGTAAGCCTTGTTGAATGAAATATGATTGAGTTTTTAAGGGTAAACTAAGTCATAATTATGAATGAGCAACCTTGCTGACTCTAAAAATGAATTTTAAAAATTATTAAAGTCTTAAAATAATCAATAAATAAGATTTCTCTTTAAATTTAATCTAAGATATTTCAACTCTTACTTAGTATAGCCAATTGTTACTTCACTCTTTTTAGGATGAGTGAAAAGTGAATGATAACTCTGCTTTTTCCATCTAATGGATGAGACACCTAACCAAGTCCCCAAATGAACTCTCAGGTGGCATAAAGACCGCGTGACATTCTTTCAAAAATAGTAGGTGAGTTATTCCTTGTGCCCTGGATAATATTTTCCCTCAGCCAAAATCACAAGAACAGGAAGTCTGTTCATTATTACACTGCTGTTTGTATATTCTTACTGAGTACAAATTAACTGCCATATTTCCTAAGAACAGTGAGCACGCTTCAAAAATTACTTTTTTGACGGAATAGTGCTTTGAAATATGTGCTGTTTGTGAAAGGTGCTATATTTATGCATGCATTTCTTTATTTCTTTCTTTACTTCCTTGTTTGCTGTATTGGAGAATTCCTCAAGTTGATTGACCTCTCAATGTCTTTGATGACCTCACAATTCTTGGAGATCAGACATCCCAATGGATGGTGTCAAAATGAAACTGATATCAGAATAGGAAAAAAAAATCCCCACAAGCCCTATTAAATCTCTGAACAGATTTCTACCAGTTCAACAGTGACTGTCATTCCTTAGTTGCTTATCACAAAATCCAGGCCAAAACAAAAATGAAAAGATGCATTCAGCCCACATCATAATCTATTCATATCTACTTTCTGTTGAGTCTGTCATTAATTTAGTTTCAAATTGAATACTTCACCTAAGTTGATAACTAATGCAGCAAGTAACTTTGCATTCTACAAACCAATAAATATAATAAAAACTAAGTCATTTGTCAGCTTGAGCTTAGTTTATTGACAATATCAAATCTGGAATGCTGTGTGTGGTCCCATCTCCTGATATGATACTCGTTTCTAATGAGTAGTGGAATATTTTAAACTATATTTCTTCTTGTTTCCGTCCTCAGTTTCTTAAGTACTCTGGAAGGCAGCGTACATCATCCCTGACCTTGTTAATACTCAAGCACTTCAGATTCTTTACCAACATTGGTTACTTATTTGTTTCCTTTATAACTAGACGTTATTGACACAATGGGACTGATAAGATACAATATTCTAACATCATTTTTGTTAAACTTGATGCAAAATAGTTTGGTTACTATATATTTACATTTACAGAAATTAATGAACTACCGAGAACATTGTTTTTACCGTGTGCATTGTAAAAATCGTAACTCCAAACGGCAAAATGCACAGTAATGCTAAACGAATACAATACGGAGTTTAGTTCATTATATGTCCCATATATCTTTATTTGGGCAATGTCCAATGTACAACTGATTATATAAATTAGCCAGCAGCTATAAATATTTGTGTTACATGATATTGAAATGGGGTCACTTTCAGTCTCTCTTTACATATCCACTGCAGATTAATTATAGCCAATGAAAGACTTGGGTTTTAAAACGTAAATATTTCAACACAAAGAATATTCAGAGTAATGTACACTATCAGAATACAGCTTAAGAAGCAAGGAGTTATGATGAATAAACCATTGTAGCTAACATAGCACATGCACTCTTGTGGTGAATGCTAATTTGTAGACATATGACTTTCAGTGCTTCTGATCAGAGACTCCCTGTATCTTCATTGTCTTTCATTTTATATTCTATTGTATGTGTCATCTATTAAAAACTAAGTGGCAATAATGAAGCAATGCAGATTAAAAACAATCTGGAAAATTATTGAATTTAGAAAGAAAATACAGGTGTCACACATTTCCACAATACTTTGAGTTGATATTAAAGCTAATATTTCTGGAAGGTGCATGTGAAGTTGGATTTACTTAGTAAGGCAAACACTACTTCAGTCAGAGAACCACTGATGGCAAGGACCCAACTTTTGGCAGACAGACTTTTGGCATACTTTTGGCATCCTGTCCACTGAGCTTACTGTAATCACTGAACCGAATGCTCTTAGTGCTTACGCCAAAATAATGGAATGCTTGGTGAAATCAATAAGAATGCTGGCTGAAACCAGATACTGCAGATTGGAAGGTAGGATTCAAGCTTGAAGCAATGGTACAATACTGAATCATAAAGAAATAAAGCAGTACTTTGTGTGAGGGCACAAACTTTTTTTGCAGTCATTGTTGCAGTTACAATGGTTTTTATGGCATGACAACAAATTATTGCCTTTTAGGAATAGTAAATCATAATTAATGACTGACTAATTTCTGTCTGAGGTTCACAGCTCCAGGTACAGTTATCTTGCCCAGGTTTATTTATGCCTATTTAAATTGTTCTTCTTTATCAATTTTAGTACATTCATTCAGAAAGTGCTAAATCCTGGAGATGACACAATGTTTCAAGTCAAAACTCTCATGATGTTTGGAATGCTTGCCTTCATTGCTCAGACTATTGAGTAAAGGAGTTGGGACATAATATTGAGGTTGTACAGGATGTTAGCGAGGTCACTTTTGGAGTACTGTATACAGTTCTTGTCACCTTGCTATAGGATGGGTATTATGAAATTGGAGAGGGTGCAGAAATGATTTACAAGGATGTTACTGGGATTGGAGGGTTTGAATTATAAGGAGAGGTTGGATATGCTAGGACTTTTTGGAACATAGGAGGTTGATGGATGACCTTATAGACGTCTATAAAATCATGAGGGCCATAGATAAGGTGAATAACAAAGGTCTTTTTCCCAGAATGAGGGGAATATTTAAAACACATTTGGACAGGTAGATGAATAGGAAAGGTTTAGAGGCATATGCGTCAAACACAGGCAAATAGGATAGTTTTGTTTGGGAAACTCAGTCGGCATGGACGAGTTGAACTGAAGAATCTGTTTCTGTGCTGTATGGCTCTATGATAAATTGTCATTCTATTTGGTCCTGAGCTAAGTTTCCATCTCCATTTCCAGACAAGAACGTCTACACCCACCTCTGAAACATTATCCATTTCTTCCCTTGCTTCAGCTCAATTGTTGCTAACACCTATTGTTGCCTTTGTTAACTCTGGTTTGAATTATTCCAACACTCATCTGGCTGGACATCTCCACAATGTTTTAGAGCAACTTCAGATCATCCAAATTTCTGTTGCTCAAGCACTACATAATCCACGCCAGATCCTGTCTACCTGTCACCCTTGTGTTCACAGACCTATTTTGTCTAGCCTCAAGTTTAAGTTTCCATTTTTGTCTTTACATTTCCTCATGGTCCTGACCATCACTGCTTTCTCATCTCCTCAAGCCTCACATGCCTCCAAAATTACCATGTTCCTCCAAATCTGGCTTCTTATGCATCCCTGATTTTCATCATTCTAGCTTTGATGATCATGCCTTCAGCATCCGAGGTCCAAACTTCTGGAATTCTCTTCTTGAACAGAAATCACTCCTACCTTCTGCCATTTTCTTTCCCTCTGAAACATTCCTTAAAACCAAATTTTTTATTGACTGCACCAACATTTACTTAGGTATCACATTTTGTTTGACAATACTTTCTTGAATAGTTTTCAAAAGTTTTTCTATTACAAAGGTAGAATGTAAATGCAAATTGCAATATTGTCAAGGTTGGCAACTTGTTGATTGAACACTTGCCCCTCATACAGCCAGCCCAGTTTTCCATTCCAGTGTCTTCAGTTCACATCAAAATAGACCACATTCTGAAACGCAGAGATCAGTTGTCAATTTTACCATTAAAATGAGTGACTACTTGTTGAATTACTCCCCTATTGCTTATATTATACGCACATGTATTCAGGCTGTTGATGTCTTAAGAAGAAATATCATGCGTGAACATTTTAAACATCAGTGGAGCAGTGAAGCCATACTAACTTCAACTGTTGGACCTCATTACCTTGTCAATAGTCCACAACGTGTTCAGAATTGTTAGAAAAATGCTTGCCAAAATTTGGAAAATTGAGCAGGCCGTTACACTGAGGTAAGAGTGGAAAGCAGGGAGAGGCCTGGGGAGAGCCTGGTACAAATGAGTCCTCAACTTTTCTTTTGGGGAGTTTTGACTTCTTTGGTTGCCAAAAGGAAAGTTAAAGAAAAACATAACTAGGAAGCCTCTTCCCGATCCCCTTAAGAGATTGCAGTGACTTCTCTGCTGAGGTGGACATCAAATCACTGTTGGTCCATAATGATGTTACTGGAGTGCAATTAACATACATATGTTTAGACACTGCTGGCTATGGCTGAACAGCGAGGCCAGCATTCAGATTATAGAAGTGTCAGTGCTATTTTGACTGATCAGATCCGGATGGGTTTCCATTGGTGAAGTTACCTTGAAGTTTATTTAGTCCACTGACTCATCTTCTGCTTGCTGATGGGGTTAAAACATCTCCCATAGGATTTTCCCTATGTGAGATATGAGCCTGTTAAAAATAAAGAAGTAGAGCATTTGATCCAATGGAACTGCTGTGCCATTAATTTAGAACATTACTGAATTCCTGTAGCTCCTTCACTTTTTCATCTTTCATTCCCTAACTGTTCAAAAATCTATTGATCTCATTCTTGAATGTAATTAGTACCACAACATTCATAACCCTCTCAGGCAGACAGCTCCAAAGATTCGGTAAACAAAAAAACAAAGAACTACAGATGCTGGAAATCAGAAACAAAAACAGAAAATGCTGGAAAAATGAAACAGGTCTGGCAGCATCTGTGGAGAAAAAGCAGAGTTAATGTTTCAGGTCCTGTGACACTTCATCAAACCCTATTCTGTTTTGGTTGCCAAAGATTTAGTACTCTGAGTAAATAAATTTTTCCTCAGCTCAAGCCCTGTCCAGTTTCAATGGAGGCAAGCTAAGTGATGAGTGATCAATCTGCTATCAAGAGTGAATCAGTTGCTAAATCATTTAAAAAAAACATTCCATGCCTTTGCTTTATGCTGAATGTCTATTTTAAACTCATGTTTTCTGAGAACTAGGACTCCTAGCAAATAATAAGAGGCAAGAATGTTATTTAAATGGCTGAAGACTGGGAAATGTGGATATTCTGAGAAAACGAGGTGTGGAACTGGATGAACACAGCAGGCCAGGCAGCATCAGAGGAGCAGGAAAGCTGACATTTTGGGTCTGGACCCTTCTTCAGGTTGTTCTTGTGTACAAATTACAGAAGCTAACATGCATGCAAATCAGGCAGTTAGAAAGGCAAATAGTATATTACTTCTTTTTTTAACAATGAGATTGGAGCATACAAGTAAGTATAATTTATAAAAAAGATACACATTATCCAGGTATCAACTTCCCTATAATTTATAAAATTATACTGGGAAGTTGACACCTGGATACTGTGTATATTTTTGGACATCTTACCGAAGGAAGGATCTATATGCCTTAAAAGAGGATATGACAAATATTCATTTAACTTCTTTCTAATTTACTTGTTCATGGGATATGGACATCACTAGCTAAGTAGCATTTACTGCCCACCCCTAACTTCCCCTGAGAAAATGATGGGAAAGTTGCCTTCTTCACCCACTGTAGATCATGTGGTATACTTACAACCACAGGATTGTTCGGGAGGGAATTCTAAGATTTGACACAACGGTAATGGATGATATGTGGCTTGGAGGAGAATTTGTAAGTAGTGGTGTTCCCATGCATCTGCTGTACTTGTCTTCCCAGGTGGTAGAAGTCATGGGTTTAGAAAGTGATGTTGAAGGAGCCTTGGTGAGTTGCTACAGTTCATCTTGTATTTGGTACACATTGCTAACATCGTGGTACCAATCAAACAGGCTACTTTGTCCTGGATGGTGACAAGCTTCAAGTGTTGTTGGAGCTACACTTCTTCAAGCAAGTGAAGCGTATTGTATTACACTTCTGACTTCTGCCTTGTAGATGGTGGACAGGTTTTGGTGAGCCAGGAGAACTCCCTACCTCTAACCTACTCTTACAGCCACAATAATTATATGGCTAGTCCAATCCAATTTCTAGTCAATGGTAACCCCTAAGATAACACCTAGGAGGGGAGGCAATTGCTGAGTGGTATTATCTTAAGCCTATTAATTCAGAGACCCAGGTAATATTTTCCGGACCCAGGGTCAAATTCCACAATAGCAGACAGTGGAAATTGAATTCAATAAAAAAATCTGGAATTAAGAGTTTAATGACGACCATAAAACTATTACTGATCTTCAGAGGATCCCATCTGATTCACTCCTGTTCTTTTGGGAAGGATATTTGATGCCTTACCTGGCCTGTTCTACATGTGACTATAGACTCACTGCAATGTGGTTTACCATTTGGGCAATTAGGGATGGGTAGTTGATGCTGGCCCAGCCAGTAATGCTCACATCCTGTGAATGAATTTCAAAAAAATTAATTGTGCAGGATTCAGTGACAGTAATGTTCTTGGATGTTGAGCCAAGGTTAGTTAGGTGCTTTCTTGTTAGTGATGGTTAATGCCTGGCACTTAGGCAGTGTGAAGGTTTGTTGTCACTATCAGTCCAATATGGAATGTTGTCCAGGTGTTACATCACTTTAACATGGATTGCTTCAATATTTGAAACACATAAGGGTGAATTTAATGGATGACTGTTGGCTAAAGTCGGGGCACATGAAATAAGACAGGTGATTAGGCCACGTCCTTTCCATCTGCTCCCAATCTATTCCCCATAATATGATAACTAAGTAAACCATCAACTCTTAAGCCTATTGAGGCCCTTAACTGCCCAATTAAGGGGCAATTAAGGATCTAATTCTACCTCAGCAGGCATAATACAGCAAGGGAAGGAGGGCTATAGTGGGCAGGTCACTGGTGAAAAATCAGAGAGGAAGGGGGATACCTCCTTTCTGGGAACTCTATGCACAGTGGGCTCCACTCTACCCCAAGACACTACTCCTATCAATGCCTACTCGCTGATGAACTGCTGATTATTTCCAGCATATTCTGTTTTCATTTCAGATTTATAGCAATGTTTTGCTTTTGTTCTAAAGCTGGTGGCCACAGATTCAATATAAGGGATCAGCAATTTAAGACTAAGGCGAAATCTCTTTAGTCATTTTGTAAACTTTGGAATTCTTTACCACGAAGTTGTGGACACTCAGTCATTAAATACATTCAGGAAAAAGATTGTTGTATTATGGACTTTTAATTGAATGATAAGATACAGAGTTAAAGCAGGAAGGTAGAATTTTGGTAGAGGATCAGTCATGATTTCATTAAATTATAGGAGGGGAAACATTCAAAAGAGATGTGCGAGGCAGGTTTTTCACAGAAAGGGGGATGAGTGCCTGGAACATGCTGCCAGAGGAGGTGATGGAAGCAGAGGCAATAGCAGCATTTAAATGAATGAGCAGACTTGAAAACCTTACTCTTGCTCTTATTTTTGATATTCTAATGTAGAAGGTCTGAATATATGAGGTAAGTGCTTTTACAGTATGATACGTGGGCTAGGAGGAGCGGACATGTTTACTATAAGCTCAACAAACAAATCTGTATGTATCCCTGTACCATAAATCATCTCATTTGTCTGTGGCCAGCCTCCAATCACTCTCATCCCTGAACACTCCTAAGTATTTGACTCTTTGCTGACTACTCTGCATCAGATCATTGATCAACCACCTCCGATCTCTCCCTGACCCTGAACAATTATCCTTGACCCATCCACATGCTGTCCTATCAGCTATCCTTCCAACTATTGCAACAACCCCAAAACTCACACCCTTTTCTGGAATAAAAACAGAAGTTGCTGGAGAAAACTATCAGGTCTGGCAACATCTGTGGAGAGAAAGCTGAGTTAATTTTTCAAGTCCAGTGAATCGGCTTCAGAATCTGAATGTTTCTGGAATGTGCCTGCTGTCAATTAAGCTTTCTGCAAGGTAATCAGTCTCTTTAAGGAATAACACGGAGGTTGTGGAGTTAATTCTGTGCACACTTGACCATAATTACCTCCATCCACTGGCATGCCTCCTTGCAATACACAGAAATCTCATTCCAGAAAATAGTGGTATCTTTGCAATCTTAAGCTCTTTCAACCTCTGAGACCTAAAATGATTCCACTTCAAGAGTCGAATCAAAGGCTGATTTAGTTATCTAAGCTCTTTTTGAAGTTACTATTCATGGCCATATAGCATGGTGAATTGTATTTGTCAACTTGCAGTACCTTATACAAGATGACCTGTTATATTACTAAAGGTCACAAAAAAGAATAACTGAACAAACAATGCTCTCCATGACAACATTGTTTGACGGCTACTGCTTATTCAACGCCAAGGTCTCTTAATTCAGAGGATTTTTTTTTGGCGCGTTGACGCCAGCTATTTCTTGAGTGAACTGATATTTTATTTCAATGCCAAAACCACATCAAGGAATGTAGCTTGTTATAAAGTGGAGGTTAATTCCCCCCACCAAGAACTAAAACTTAAACACCCAAAAAGGAGTGCCTTGCACTATAATCTGTTAAAAAAAAGTGTGAAAAGTGGTGTAACCTGCCTTTCGGCAACTTCTAGTGGTTAACCAAAAGAAATCCCTGACATTCACTTTAAAATCAACAAGTAGCAATTTTTTTTAATCTAACTCTAACAAATTAACTAAACTGTTAACAAACCAAATAAACCCTTTCTAACTACTAACTATTCCCAAGTAAAACAAGATTCTAATGGCATGCTGTTCCAATCAATACAAGTCACACTTATATAAAATAAAAAAAACATTGAATTTAGTCTTTCTATATTACAGCCAGGTTTTGTTTCTTCTGGAATGTTCTGTGCTTTTTCTGTCGAATGGTCTGTCAGGAATGCCTTCATCAATTCTTCTGTTGGGAATATTAACTAGTTGTGCCATAGTTACCTTTGATTTAGATGGTGCTTTCTGTAAAACCTCGAGAAGACTGTGAGAGCCAGTGATTCTCGTTTGAGAGCTGAGAGCTGCTAATGCTGGCAGATGACAGTTCTGTCTCTTGTCTTTATCCAACTGCCCTCTTGATGACATATCAATTTCTTACAACAGGATTGGTCCTATGTTGTTAAAACTATCAGATTTGAAATTAATTGTCTTTTAGTATCTAAATGCCTGGCTCAAATTGATTGGCTAAATGTCAAAACCTCTTGTCTTGATAACAGAACAAAACTGCTGCTTGACCTGCTAACTGTACAGCCTTTTGATACAAATGTTTCAATTCGGGTGCTCTCTGTGTACCTGCAAACTTACAAGCTGCTCACAGACATCCATTTAATTCTCTAAGCATAGAAAAAGCACATCATCTTTTAAAGGAATCACGCACTGCTTTCCCTCATAGCATTTTACAAACACCAAACTCTAACTTCCTGCCTTCCAATCCACAAGTATTCTACCCAACTTTGCAACAGCTCTATGCTGGAATAAATTGTCCAATAGACTTTAATTACTAACAGCTCTCATCTATTGTACGTTATATTAATTGACATTGCACTCATAAATCTCTTAAAGCTGGTACAGTACAATCCTATTGTCAAGGCTGTTCTCTTCTTTGAAAATTGTGATTAAGCTGTTGATTTTCCAACTATAATGTGCATCTAATAAACTAAGCAGAAACAGAATGTTCTTCTTCTCCCATCCAGTGCTCATCGCTCACCTATTACTAAAAATAAATCAATTGACTATTTCTATTGTTGCTTGCAGGATCTCATTAATCACAAATTAGTTGTAATATTTATTTATATAACAACAGTGACTAAAAGTTTGGCACTTTCTAATAATGAGCATAAGCTACATTTCTATTTTGTAATTGTCTTTGTTTGAAGCAGGCAGTGGGCCACGATATTTCTTGAACTTCGTTGTTATTTCAATACACATATATAATACCTGTAGGTTATATTTATTTTAAGATATGTGGAATTTGACATTTTTATAGCTTAATATTTGGTTTAACATGTAAATCATTCTCAAAACCAGGGAGAGCAGTCGGATTGGAAGCAAAAGTACAGAATCTGGGATTCAAGTTTTGCCACTGTCTAATTCAGAGTAATACTGGGCCATTTAAGTCTGCATATTAGAGAAGCAGTCTAACAACACAGAGAAATTGCAGGAATCAAAATAAATATTGATGTGACAAGACTAGATGTTATTATCATAGGTATAGACTCTGACCTCACTGTCTGTGAATAATATCATAAAGAATCAGCACATTGATTAGGAAGAGGAAAATGCTAAAGAACTCCAGAGGTTATCCTACAGGGTCTGGAGACAAGACATTGTTGAAGGTGTTCTATCCAAAGATTAGGGCAATTCCACTGAGTTTCACATCAAGAGAGAGGTGTTAATAAAGGATAATATGGTCAACCATGAGGCAGTAAGAACCACTGCAAATTAGAAAACTTCATTTCACTCTTAAAGTCCTAATAAACATTTTCTAATATATAACACACACTCATGAGAGTAAAGCATTTTAGGTCACATATATGTCAATATCGGGGTCTGGTGTTATGGCAGAATTTACACAACAATGGTTAGTGGGAAGAATTAAGGAATATACTGTACATAAGGACAGATAGTAGCTAATACAGAGATACAAAAACTGATGTGTTTTTAAAATTCATTCACAGAACATTGTGTTGTTTTGTGGACTCAGCCAGGATTACTTGCCCTTTTGAAATGTCCTTGAAAGGTTGATTGGTGAACTGTTGCATCCATGAAGTGGAGGTAGATCCACAGTGCAGTTAAGGCATTCCATGGTTTTCACCCAGCAATAAGGAGGAAATGGTGATTTGAGTCAAGCTGGTGTGTGGTTTGGAGAGGAACCTTAAGATGGTAGTGTTCCCATGCATCTGCAACCCTTTACTAAGATGATAAATAAACAAAGCCCATGACTGATAACCGTGCTTTCTCATCTAAAATGAATGATGTGCAAAAGACACTACACAAATGCAATAAGGAGAGACAGGTAAAAAATATTACTTGATGCAAAAGAGGTAAATGTCCTGAAATATTAGCTGAAAGTAGAAAGGATGCATTGATATAATATCACCATATTTTCAGAAAAGGGGTTAAAAATGCAGTAATGCAGTGTGTTTAATGACTACTGTATGGACTGTGTTTTATAGCCAATAAAGGCTTTTGAAATAGAGTCAGTGCCATAAGTTAGTTCCTTTATTCATTAAGTCATTCAGACTTCTTCGTTTATCTTAGCTCTCATAATTGTACAGAGGATAAGAATATATGACAACATCCTATCAAAACCCAGCAGGAAAAATGTACCATGGTTGTGCGGAAATTTTGTTTGTGGTTTTAGTTAAGAGAATTGTTGTACTATGCCAGGGACCAAAATCTGTTTGATGGGATTCACCATGGAGCTGTGGGAAAAAAGAAGGCAGAAATATAGGATTTTACAGAAGGACATCCATTGAACAGGAGGCAGTTTTCAAAGGCATTGAGACCAATAGTGATTTATTTTGCTGAGGAAGTTAAGTGTGTGTTTGAGATAGAGGGACAGTACCTGAGGTAAAAATAAAAGCACATAATTTCGGAAAGCACGGCACATTTCTTTGATTGCTTCCTTCTGAAAATGAATAATAATGATAAATCAACCATTCAAGTTTCCAGTTGTTACCTGTGAAGCCTAATGACCACACACAGTCATTCGTATTATTAATATTAAGTGATTAATGGGGAATTTATGTATTATTGCAAAATGTTTTTAATCATAATTTCCTGACATTTATTGTCATTTTCAGACTTTTAATAATTAATTTACATTATTTGTTTTATACCATGTTTATTTTCTTTGATATTAATTGTACCACAATGATCTTGCTGCTATGGTTGTTTTGTTTCTGATTAGCCACGTGAAAAATGTTGAGAGCAGGAATAGAAAAGTTCATATTTAATGAACTCAGATTACAGCATCAAAGAATCATGAGTCAAGTATGGCAGAGTCAATAATAATAACAGGTATGATTATACTAATCTCTGTACAAACTGAAATTTCTCAAAAAGATATCCTAGTGTTTTAATGCATTTTATGGTGTTTAGAGTATACAGTTACATTTACACTCAGGCACACCCAGATCCACATTGGATCAATGTGGAAGTTACAAAGTCACTTTAAATTAAGGATTAACTTATAACACTGAAGGACTAATCAAATGCCTATAATCAAATCGACACAGTTCAGGCATAAATGTGAATATTAGGCCCTAACTATGTCCATAAAAACAATTTTGGATTTAACTCAAAAATATTCACTACATGTTAGAACTGATTTTCAAACTTTCTACCATGACCATTGATAGGCAGCAACCCTGCTGATTTTTTAAAAATGTGATTTAAGTTACATAATTTGTATATATTATCATCACTTATTTTTAAGTTTGCTATTTTGAATTTTAAATTAATGACGTATGAGATTTTCTGTGTGTTTGAAGTTTAATAATTAACTTGAAAGTATTTCTATAGCCATGGTGATTTATTTTAAAAGTTTAAGAGCGATACCTCTAACAACTAATGGGTTATTGTTCACATGGAGAGTTTACAGCAAACAAGCTACACCTCATAGTACATTAGGCTTTCTGATGGAAGATTCTGGACTTTTTTAAGCTTCGAGGGAAACAACCCTAGCTTGGAGAGAAATCTTTCAGTGTTAGAGGATCGTGGTAGCAAAAATTTGTAGATGTAGTTTCTGGTCAATGCTCATTATCAAACTGGCCCTTGCTACCTTGGATGTTGCACCTCTGCAGCAGGTTAGTTTTTTATTATTCATTCATGGGATGTGAATCCCACTTCACTGTCTAGGCCAACATTTATTGCCCATCCTTGTTTGCCTTTGAGAAGGTGGTTTTGAGCTGCCTTCTTGAACCATGTCGCCGTGTGCTATAAATGAACCCATGATACCATTATGGATGGAATTTTAGGATTTTGACCCAGCAACCCTGAAGCAACGGTGAAATATTTTCAAGTCTGAATGATGAGTGACTTAAAGCAGAAATTGCAGCTGGTGGTGTTTTTATGTATCAACTGCCCTCGTATTTCTAGATGACAGTAGTTATGGATTTAGAAGGTGCTGTCTACAGAGCTTTGTTGAATTTCTGAAGTTCACCTTTTACATGTTATACAATGCTGTTCCTGAGCATTGGTGACGGAAGGAATGTATATTTGTGGAAGTGGTGCCAGTCAAGGACCCACTTTGTCCTCGTTGATGTCAAGCTTTATGAGCATTATTGAAGCTGTACTCCTCCAGGCAAGTGGGGAATACACCATCAGGGAGCCATGAAGGGTCCCAGTGGAATTTCATAGGCATTCACTCATCAAAGTATCTGGGAGGTGGCTGATACTCTTTTCAATAAATAACACATATTTGTTCATATCCTCTTGGATGCAGGGAGTCAGAAAGCCAGGGCTTCTGACTTTGCTGACATAGTATGTTTCCCACTATACACTCATCTCCTGTGTCAGTTTGGACACTCTTCATTTTGTTAAATGCTATCTTGTTCTGCAAACGGAGAAATAGAAGGATTGTGTGTGATGGCAATGTGTAGCTGAGTGTTTTATGAGCTTGGAACATTGATAGCATTGGGCTGCTGTGAGCCATTCAGGCTGATTGTACACTAAATGCTGAGGCCTGCAGATGATCACCCTGGACACGTCTGATCTCAGAGGGAAAGCTGGATTGGTGGTTCTTAATTTTGTTTTATTTTCACTGCTGAGGCCAGTTACTGAAACCATTCACAAGACTTTTAAAACAACTAATAAAATGTTTATTAAACAAGGAAAAATAAACATGAACTCCATTCCACTAGACGTAAAGGTTAGAAATGTTATTCATTTTATCTCAGAAATCTCTTACAAACACATATGCCACAAGAAGGAGTCACCATTACCTCCACAAGAAGGCTGCTTGCTTCCAGCTGGCATGGCTGTAACCATATCTTTTTGGTAAATTGCTGCGTATTCACTGGATGTTATTTTTTCTTCAGCTGGTATTGCTCTCCAAGACACCCAAACTAAATTGCAAACTAAATTCATTATTGCTTTAACTTCAGAACAAACATGAATTCCAGCAGTTTTCTTGCCAGATTGCTTACCAGACGGCTTAACATTTCAGCCTTCTCTCTCTATCAGACCCACGCATACAAGCTGACTGTTTTGTTATTGTTCTGTCTCTCTGCCACTTGCCACAACTTCTTGGGGATAGAACACTGGAAATCAAGCTCCACTGTTCCATGGAGTTGCTACAAAATACAAATTTAATGAAACTATTAAAAATCCCAATTAGATGACCAAATTTACCATTTTACTTGACTGACTGCTCCCAGAACAAAAGCAGACAACATCAGGTTTATTCAGTAATCATAGAAGTAACCATTTATTGGGACACAATTTTCATAAGAATAGTTTCAGAATAGGATTTCTAGATTATGTTCTTAAATTTTACCCCTTTTAAAGACTGCTCTCGACCCCCAACCCCAACCCCATACACACACACAATGAATGGAGGAAAGAAAATAAGAAATCAGGTGAATACAGTTCTTTACCAGCAGTCCAAATATCAAAACTGGATGGGGGCTGGTTTCACAATTCTGTGGTTTTTTTGATGATATCATGTTTCACTTGCCCAGTGGTGACCAGTCTTTCGTTCACTAGATGTGGCCAACTTCTTGAATTTTCTTGCTTCATTGTTTTTGTTTTCCTCACAGAATTTGTGTTAAGCTACAGACCACCAAATCAGAGGGTGTTACTTTGCTGAGCCCTCCTGAATCCACAAATGATACTAGTTTATCAGGACTCAATGTGTCTAACTAGTTACATTGTCTTATATGTGTCAGTTAGCTGCAAGCTCACAGTTGAAGTTCTACAAATGACAAATGCCCTTATCTTTCCTTCTTAACAAAGTACAAAAATATACACTTAGAGTTACACATTGTTCATAACAACTATTGGTTCTTTTGGTAAGATTAAACAATTGTTACTTTTTAAATAATTCAACAAACAAAATGTAAACTGTATGATTAAATAGTAATCAATCACCTCTTCTGCTGCAAGCAATTTTATAAAGACTTGAAAATTTGAAACTAATTCAACATTACACTTCAGAGGAGATGAATCTAAGCGTTAAGTCTTGAACATCATTTTCCCTTTACCCAAAGCCTAACCTGAGCCTTGACTTGGCTGATGACTCAGATTTTGCATGGTACCCAGAATAGATATGCAGGGTTGCTTCTGTTTCACATGTTACAGTTGCTGAAATATCCTGCTAGGATTATGTTAAAGTCATCGTGTGAGAAAAAAAAGCTCACACATCAGAAGGTTACTTCCTAAAACTAAAGTAACACCAGTTTCTGTCTTTTTTGAAATTTAAGTTGTATATTTAAACCAGAAGCTTAATTCTGACCTAGAAAATGGCAACATACTTGTTTAAATTCATAACGAGCTCTTGTCTATGAATCCTGTTTATATTAACTCTTGATACATTATCTCTCGCTAGAAGAATAGAAACCTATTAATGAGGCAGTCACTGTGATTTTGAAACTTAAACCTTCCAATTAATCTCTTCTGCTGTTAGACCTTAAGTTAAAATAAGAATAGTAAATCTGCAGGATTAGTCAATACCTTTAAAAAAAAAACATCTTGGACATGTAAGTGTTACTATGTTCCAATTACCTGATGTGGAAGATATGATAGAATTTTCGGAACCTTTGAGTGGTGTGGGCAGCGGTGACAAATTTGAGAGAATATGGCAATAATGGAAAAATAAGATTCTGGAAGTCAAGGAACAATAATTCTGATTACTTTCTTAAGGTTTCAAAAGATAAATGAGAAACATTACTGCTTTACCTTACCTTAAAGCACACTGCCCTTTCATTCAGAACTTACAGGTTCGTTGCAACTCTGCCTTGCCTTGTTTTTTAGTGCAAGACGGAAAGCTAAGCAGCTTGTCACACTTGCCGGCACTAAATATCAAAATGGTGGACATGTTGCCACACAGAATCATCCTACGCTAATGCCAGCAGATCCTAAGGCGAGCGCACTTCAATCCAATGGGGTTCAGCATGATTAAAGGCAGGAGGTGGGCGGGGGAGGCATGCCTGATGTGGTTGTAGGGGAAGATCCAGTGACAGAAGAAGGAGGAGAGAATTCAGAATCAGGGAAGCGTGGAAAATGCTGGGTCTGTCAGTGGAGGACATGGGAATGGGTCCAGAGTGGAGTTAGGGGGTAGAGCATGTCTGGAATGGGGAAAGGAGTTGCAGTCAGTTCCTGAGCCAAGAAAGTCAGTGTTGGGTCTGGAGTGTGGCTGTGGATGAAGGATCTGGCAGTGAGTTTGGGGTTGGACAGGTGCAATCTGATCCAGAGCAGTGTATCAGTGAAAGTGGGAGGATCAGGTCCAGAGTAGTGGAAGACAGAATCAGAGGAGAGGGTCTGGACTAGGGGAAGGAGAATGGGTCTGAGTCTGGTGGTGTAATTGATCTGTAGTTTGGTATGTGTGAGGTAAGTATGAATAGTTGAATAGTTACATGTAATAATGTATTAATATTAATTTTAATAATGTAACTTTTCCTGTCTAACCATTTATATTCCAAATTCTCTGATTTAAATGGGGACTTTTGGAGAATTCCAGGCATAGGGGAATTATCCAGGGAATCTTCGATTGCCCTGGCAATTTCAGTTTGTCCAAGTCTGTTTAGAAGGATGAATAAACACTTAACATAGAGGTAAATTATGATAAATAAATACGCAAAACCATTTTTCAGTGCCTTTGTGTACCTGAACAGAATCTAAAGGTTTGTATATCACCATTCCAGGCAAAGGATCAATTGAGACCTTGCATATTAGACTGTCAAAGTAGAAGTGTACATATTGAATTATGAAATTATTTCAGAAAGAAATCCATGCTTAAGACATTAAAAAGTATAAATGAATTTAAGGTAGATATCCCTGTTGTATTGTTATAGTTTTGTGGCTAGCACTACGGCATTTTGTTTTGTACCAATCTTTTAAGCACAGTATATTGGAATTGTGTTATCTAAACTTGTCATGTACTGCCCTCAGTCGAACCATGTTGAAGGGGAGATTTTTATTTTAGTTATGTTAGTAGGCAGCCAGCAATCCTATCTATTGTTTCAGAATCCTATCTATTGCCTTGTTTTACTTTTGAAAGACACTTCTGTAACCAAATTTATTTATTGTAATGAACTGTCATTTACAATAGCAGTACAGGGACCCACATAAATCTTTCTGTACATGCATTTTTGACCAGTCTATGTATCTCTGCCATCTTCCTCCTGCTTTCCCATTGAATGACAAGTAGCTTCTACAGCGCAGCAGTTTCTACTTCTGAATTGATAGAACTGAAACTGTACTGGCATGAATCTTGCTACAGTTGTTAAATAGTTCACAGTGCTTATGGTCTTGATACAAAAATTTCACACTAAAATAGAAAAGAAACATGCATTGATGTATAAACTAAGTTAAAGAGGCAAGTGGCATGAAGGTAATTGACAGGGAAAGCAAGTATTCAATTATCTATGAATTTCATAGATTATTGATAGCTTTCAGATCTTCTTGTCAAATTGTAATATGTTCACTGGAAACACAGGTAAAAATCCAGTGTATTTTTGCTGACAGCATTCTTACTGCAGCAATCACAAAGCAAAATACTCCAACAGATCTAAACTACCAATCACAGCACTTTTAAACTATTAATACCGAGTAAGTCCTATTACTGAACTTCTGAAAATTACAGAATGAAATTTACATTTGAACTGAAATATGAAAGGTTACTGTAGTTTGAAAATAGAATTTAGAAACATTGAGTTGAGAAAACATTGTTAATTTGCTTACATCCATGTAAATATTAAACAAGATAATTTTATTATTCGGTTAATCTCAGGGAAAAAATGCACGTTCCCTTGTTAATATTAGGAATCACTGTTCTAAGTTGATCTATTTTCAAAATTGTAAAAATTAGTTCATATTTCTCTAAGGGACTTACGCAATGAGGAATTTTAGGTTAGGTGCCAAAACCTTAACACTTCATTTACCAATTTTGATATGATAATTATTTTCTTTTGTCGAAGTGAAGATTTATTAAATTTGCTATATTAAACCTGACATTTAGAAATTGTTTCCATTGTTTGTTTCTATGCTATGGATGTGATGTTATGCTCCCTGAGGTGTTGAGAAAAGTGGTGAGTATGATAACTTAATCAACCCAGTGTTCAAAAATGAGATTTTCACGAAGATCAATTTTAGCAATTAATTCTTCCATTCTCAAAAGGCAAGTCGAGTTTCTCACCATCAGAAGCTGAGAAGCCTATCTGCATGCATTTGTATCTCATTAATTACACAACTCACTGGAATTAATTTCACCTTTCCAATTAACTTCTGCCCAAGCGAGATATGCAACGCTTCAGAAAGTGACTGCATATAACAAGCATGTACCTGTCAGCTCCTGTTTCGACCTTCATGCAGGATGAGTTCTTTGTTTCTAGTGTAAGAATCTCAATGTTTTTATCAGCACTTTTGCTGTTAGCACTACATCTGCAGTAGGCCTAGTCAAGTGTGGATGCATCTCTGGGCCATCACAGAACCTAACTGGAGAACAGAAACACTCTAGCTTCTGCTTCAAAGGCAGCTCAGTGTGGAAGGCAAGCCAGCAGCTTTTGGCTGAAAGGCACAGGTAACTTCAATGTGAAAGGGTGGGTACATATGACTGATGGACATGGAGCTGTATCAGTGCCAGCACTGGTGCATGTATCTTCAGTGAACATAGCAAACACATTAAATATGCATGAAGACCATAGTAGTTGATAGGGTAAGCGTGTTTCATGGAGTGAAGGTAGACTCCAGTCAGACAAGGTGCGGGGCCTTGGCCATTTCTAGCCTGGAGCTTAGCCACAGTTAGTCAGGTGATCGGGAGGTCACTGACACTCTTTTCACTAGAGTGCCTGAATTCACCTCTTTCACCATGACATGGGAATTCAGACAGCTTGAGTATTAAGATTTGTGAACATCGCTGGATTCCTGCAGGTTCAGGGTGCAATCGATTTCACCCACAGAGCAATCAGAGAGCTTATTATGGACCATCAGTCTTCTTAAACAGAGAAGGATTCCATTCCCTAATGTAGGACCACTACCTCCAGATAATGCCCAATAAAAACCAAAAGTACTGCGGATACTGTAAATAAGTTGCTGGAAAAGCTCAGCAGGTCTGGCAGCATCTGTGAAGAAAAAAAAAACAGAGTTAACGTTTCGGGTCCAGTGACCTGTTCTGAGAAAGGATCACTGGACCTGAAAAGTTAACTCTGATTTTTTTCTTCATAGATGCTGCCAGACCTGCTGAGCTTTTCCAGCAACTTTGTTTTTGCTCCAGATAATGCAAACTTGCACTAGATATCCAGGGAGTTGCCTGACTCATACATTCTGGACCGCTCAAAGATGCCAGGCTCTTTCAAAGATCTTCAATGCATACAAGTGTAGTTTGTTGAGTGACAAATGGTATCACTCCACATCTGGCTGACACCTCCTGTAAGAAATTCTATACATAATTTCAGTCAACAAAGGGAAGGGAGCAGCTAGAAGTTTTGGCAAAGGAGGACATGCAGAAGGAAGAGGAAACCTCTGTGGGTGAAGATGGTAAGTATCCTGAGATGCATCAGGATAACCGTCGGAGAGGGAAAAGGGGCAATGAGGTCCACTGAGCCAGAATCTACTTGTATTAATTTACTTCCAGGGTGAATGGGCTAAGTAGAGACATTTTCTGTTCATGTTATGTTTTAATTTGCACAGTTGAATCTTAACCCTCTGCTTGCGGTATGCCACATTCTTGAAGGATTGAATTGGTTTCTCATCTGATTTATCTATGTAATAAAATGTCGACTTTTCTTATCAACTGTCAATCTGACCTTCTCACCTCTGTGAAAGTTAAAGTCGGTGCACAAAGGTTGCCATAGACTAAAACAGCAACTGTAATACATGGAACACATCCACAAACGCATGCTCCCACATGGTTATGCTAAAATGGCCCTTGCACTGGAGACACATGTCTCACTTTAGAAAATCCTGTCCCTGGTCAATGCTACTGAGTTGTTGAGCATCCTGAGACTAGTCCTATACATTTTACACCATCAATATCCCTGCAGTGCTGCGGGAATGCAGTGTGCATTCACTATACCCTTGTAATGCCAGAGCATTTCATTGACAATGCCTCCAATACGATAGATAATGAAATTTTGACATGTTACCTGCACTCATCTCCCCAGTTATGAGATATTGACATGTGAAATGGACTCTGCCAATCTCACAATCTTAGAATTTCCTATCATTGCTTTGAGATCATGGATCAGATCTTGCGTTCTGGAACATATATACATGGCAACTTCTGCCATTGGTCCCTTAAGATGCATGCGTGGGATTCACCAATTGGACATCTAAGGCCCTGCTTCCTCCCTTAGATCTTATCTTCACCATTAGTGACCCTAAGAGTGATCTGGAGCTCCTTGATTCTAATCCCAATTACGTGTATGCAGTTCCGTGATATTTGAGGTGATCAAGTCACCCATTTTGATTATAAAAGAGGCACCAATG
The DNA here is from genome assembly GCF_021869965.1 of Rhincodon typus. NCBI lineage: Eukaryota > Metazoa > Chordata > Chondrichthyes > Orectolobiformes > Rhincodontidae > Rhincodon > Rhincodon typus. The sequence continues at coordinate 44,164,082 of NC_063344.1, read as the reverse complement.
AGCTGTAATTAACCAGCAGCATATTCTTTTGATGGTGGAAGATGCTCCACATACTTCACTTCTGAGAACCTTGCCAGCTTCTGACGCGTAATAAGACTACAACAGATGTTAGAACAGTACAAGTCAGTACACATTTACAGAAATTCAAATTATATATAACGACTGAGCACCTATTACACCTCCAAAGGTTTTATTTCTTCTCCCACCTACTACATTTAGGTACAGGCTCAACAAATGCATGGCCTGTCAACTCTGAAGATCTTGGGTGCATTTGGGGACTTTGGGTCTAGGAAGCACCTCGCCTTCTGAGAGCCTCCTGCATGTGTGCAGGTGTTTCTTTCACAGCCTCAGCTACTGGAGGCAATGGGATTACTGGCAGAAGGGAGGTGGAGAAGCAGATAACCTCTGGAGTGTGGTGAGAAGCAGGCGCCCAGGTACCTTCCTCTGGAGCATCTCTGTGTTCTGCTGCCTCTATCTCAAAGTTAAGAATGACAGATATGCCAATGTACATATTTTGCGTGTAGTGGAATACCTGCCTAGTTTCTGGCAGTCCTCTGAGTGTCAGAGGCCTCTGACATTTCTTCCTCGAACATCTGCAGACATGCTTCAGTGATGTGCCCACCTGACTGTGTTCTTGAGTATAATCTAACTGATGTCCGCACTGACGTGATTGTCAGTATACTGGTGGAGGGCACAACAGATCGCCTGGCCTTTGACTCCTCTCAGGGTTCACTGGTTTCTTAAAGGGTAGTGCTGACAAAGGAGGTCTCAGGCTGTAGTGACTGCTGCTGTGTTGAGCGCTGAATGCCACTAGTGTCTTCAGAAGAGGAGAGAAAGAAATAAAAACAGAAAGAACTGCAGAAGCTGGAAATCAGAAACAAAAAAAGAAATTGCTGGAAAAGTTCAGCAGGCTTGGCAGCATCTGCGGAGACAAATCAGAGTTAACATTTTGGGGCCAGCAAGACTTCTTTAGAACCCTTCCTTGGGTGTTTGATTTCACGTACACCCAGGAAGAGCAGAGCTCAATGTTGCTTACTGGCTTTCAGGAACATTTCTGCCTCACTATCACCATCGGAATAGTCCTGGCCTTTTCAAAATAATGGTGGCCCACCTCTATCAGACTTGGTGCTCTCCATATAATTGTGGGCCAACTTTTCCTGCAGTAATATAAACAGAAGGGTTGAGTGTTATGATAGTGGGTGCAGGGGTGCTTTGTGAGAGTGCATAAACATATAGGTGGTACCATATTCCCTGTACGTGAGTAGGAAGCACAGTGCTCAGGAAGGATTGGTAGTTTGAGAACATGAGCTGTGTGAGAGCCCTTAAGCACACATCATTATGTATTGCAGCCTATAATCCTTGTGAGATGCTGGTGCAGTAATACAGTGAGACAGAATGATGCCTCTGTCAGTGTGAGTTAGCAGAGAGAAGATGATGCCATTAATGCTGGTGGAGCACAGGAATTCATTCATTGTCTTGCAGCAATAATGCTGGGTATATTTGCGAGGCATAGAGATGTTGGCTTACGCTGCTATATTGATCCAGACCAATGAGTTTGATGGGATGTCCTCCAGGTGCCATTGCTCAGGAAGATGACCTTCCTTTTGACCATTACTTCATCTTGCAGTACCTGAAATAAGCATCACTAAAGCAAGGAGAGAGCTTCTGTTTCTTTGGTGATGTGTTCAACCCTACTGGGGGTGACCACCACAGACTGAATGGAAACTCACGCCTTGCCATGAGTCAAGTGGTGTCCAGTGCCCTTAAAACTGGCATTTGAATCTGTGACTCCCAGAAGGTCCTGCTTGTTGTGATTTATTGCTTGATCACCCCAGGTGATTCACCAATGCTTACATAGATAATGAGGTTAAGAAATATATAATCACACTAGGCATTGGTGCATATCACCTTAGATACTTGCTGCCATAGTTTAACTTCAAAATGCAAAATTCCAGCTTACGTCATAAGATTGAAAGGATGGCTTCCTTTTACAGTAGCATTTTGCTAAAATATAACCAGAAAATAAATACTTTTGACATTAATGGGGAAACAGATTTATAACTATTCCTTGCCTATTTTAATACAGACATTAACCCATTTACAACAAAAATGTGTTGTCATTCATATTAATAAGGTGGGCTGAGGTATGAGATACTAAAAAGTTAAGCATTAATTCACTGATGTCAACAATTGTAATTTCAACGTTGAAGTGGTATTTCTAAATCAAAAAGAAGCAACAAAGTTATTTGTTTAGCTGAAATGGTGAATGAGAAAACTTTAGTGATTTAAGATATTTTCATTTCAGATTTTTGAAATTGTCATACAAGTTTTAAAAGGTGATAAATATTCCATATCTTAAGGTTATCTTTGATATCTTATGTTGATGGAACATGATTTTACTATAATATTGGCCTTGGAAATTAAAATATCAGGACACCCGATTTTAAGCATTGTTACCACTAGCAAGGAGGTGCAAAAGATTTCTCTTAGTAGTCTCACTCTGTTTCATATGTACCTTCCCAATGGCAATGCCCTCATCCACTGCTCTGCTTTGTATTTGTGTAGCATCTGTCAAAACCTCATGATCCCCTAATGAAGTGTAACCAGTCTTGTAACTTAGGAAAGAATCTGCCAATTTGTACATGAGAAAGTCCCAACAAAACAGTCATGAGGTCGCAACCAAATTATTGCTCTAATTGCTGATAGTTTACAGCTAATAATTGATCTGCGTAGTGTTGGGCTTAAAAATGATATCTGCAAACCAGACTATTAAGGATTAATTGCCAATAACAATTTGACTAGGAGGTAACCATGTGATATTGAGAACTATCCTGTTGTACAATTACATGGGACTACCTTGATTTGTTTCTCAGCCTGTTTTGAAGATTAGAAAGGTATTGCTAACATTACAAAATGGAGATTCAGCACATAATCTTAGGTTCAGAATAGTGTCCCGTCAGGCACTTTGCCCCCACTCATCAGTCTTTTCAACATTGGGCTGGCATTTGCAAGACCAGTGCAATGGAATCTGAGATAGAGCTCGGAGTGCCAAAATTTCTGATGAATGGAAGGCAGTATGAGACTCACTTGTTTGTATGTATGCATATTATGTAGTTTAAGCTAATAGATTCACTCTTTAGTTTGTGTATGTCTCTCATATATATTAAGCAGATTAAGCTAACAAATTTACTTCATTTTAAAGTGTATGTGTCTTCTTGAATTAATTTTGATCAGACCTTAAAGAACCCATTTGTGCTTTCAGCCTAACAATACAATCACAACATTGGGGCCTCTTTTGTGAATCTTCTACATTTGCCTGAGACAGCTGATAGGGCCTCAGGTTAAGATTATGCAACATCAACTTAGACTTTGAACGCAAGTCTGTGGAGTGGGATTTAAACCTCTAATATTCTGACTCAGAAGGGAGTTTACTACCTTTGAAGCTTAACTGGGAACCATGGACCATGGAATTCTATGAACAAATAGATCATCAAGTATTTCACTTCTGACAGAAATAAACTCCAATGAAATATAATTATGATTAGTGAATGTTGCAGTTATCACATTGAACTATGTCCAAAACAAAATTGAAAATATAAATGGCACTTGTGGTTAGAACTCTCACTCTGATGCAGTCCAAATCCAAATATTCTAGTAACTGCCCCATTTCAGCTCTGGAACATGTACAAAGCTGGCTTTGCATCCTATAATTCAGAATCATTTTCCTCTCCAGTGTAACCATAGCAGCATCATCTGTTCAATAACGCATTTTTTGAAGCTTGGTACAATAGTTGTACTGCATTAATGAGTTCATTCTGAAAAGCTTGGCCAGACAAATAGTACATTTCTACCATATTACAGTTCATTTTTGAAACGTATTTGAATTTTTTCTTTATCTATTTATGAAAAGAAATTACACCAGGAATAGAAGTGGGCCAAGTGTAATTCTTTCAAGCATTTTCATGCAAAAGCTAGACTATAATGGGATCCATCATGTTCCAAGTGCAGTGTAGCTCATGTTTCACAGCTGTACAGTTGATTGTAGAAGACAAAACAAAATAACCAAAAGTGGAAAGAATGAAGAAACTTCAGTTTGATTATCTGTTCTCTCCTCATGAAAAGACTGGTAAAGTGAATGACTATCAGTGTCAACTAACATGATTTCACAGTTACAGCCTTCTAGCATTTATAAATCATTCTGCATAACAGTGATATATTAATCATTATACTGCTTGAATCTTCATTTTATAATTATATTTTTAAGCTGGTATATTATAAAACCAGTACCGTCTGCATAATCATTCTCATCTTATACATGGTCACAATGTGTCATAAAGGATGCTGTATGTTTCAGGGTGACTCTTACCAGCAAACTCCGTGTTTATTGTTATCATCAGGTTTTGATGGAGTGCTAGGCACAGTTAGAGAAAGGAAATCAGTTTAAGATTTCTTCCTTGTATATTTATGATCAGTACAGATAAAATATGTCAGAATTTGACAACAATATTCATTCAATTATGCTGTATTCTATATCTAACTGAGCATGGTAACTTGAAACTGAACGAAATCAGTGTTCCTGTTTTATGTTGGTCAGAATACTATGAGAACTCTGCTGCTTTTTTATTTTAAAATCAGCCACACTTCCACACAGATCATTACTGGAAACATTTTGTATTTTGATGCAACACATCAGGGATTGTGGTCTTGTTCCAGTATGAAAATTATTTCTTACATCATTTAAAATGTAAGAACTGAAAGACATCTAATCTGTCAACAAGCAACAGGATGTATAAAATCAATGTCACAACCATATGAGGCGGGTCTGTGTGGCCTGTGAACTGATAAATTTGTATAAGCCTGTTTGTAGCACACCTTTAGATTTCAAGATTGTCAATTTAGAAATAACCAGCTACATGCCTTATATTTAAATATTTGTAATGTGGAGATTATTACAAAACTATTGCTGCAGTTATTCATGTAAAAGTGATAAGGTTATTAGTAAAAACAAAACAAGATTAAAAGTAGGTTAGGATAAAATATATCTATAAAGATTAGAGTAAAATCAGTTTCTAAGGTGATTGCAGGCCTGTAACCATGTTTAAAAATATTCAGAATCATAGAATTCCTACAGTGCTGAAAGAGGCCATTTGTCATTGCATCCACACCAACCCTCTGAAGACCCAGCCTCCCAATTTAACCCATAATCCCGCATTTCCCATGACTAATTCACCTAGCCTACACATCCTTAGGCACTATGTGACAATTTACCATGGCTAATCACCTAATCTGCACATCTTTGAACTGGGAAAGAAATAGGAGCACGTGGAGGTAACCTGCACACACATGGGGAGAATGTGCAAGCTCCATACAGACAATCACCTGAGGCTGGAATTGAACCCAGGTCCCTGGCACTGTGAAGCATCAGTGCTAACTACTGTGTCACCATGCCACCCCTAATGATTGACTCTGCCTGTTTTGCGAGGAATGACTACTCTTCTTAAAGGTTTTAGTGTGTTATCATCCGCAAATCTAAAATTGGTAGAATTATCAAATTCTTTAATATTGTTGCAATCATTTTTTTAAATCTAACCAATTTTTCTAATCAATCTGTTCAGAAACTTTATTACACACTTGGGACTTGAACCTGGGCCTCCTGATCTATGGGTACGGATACTACGACTGGGCCACAAGATGTCCTTCCAATCTGAGGTGAATTATCGAAAACTTGAAATCAGAACGCAGAGGCTATCATGGTGGAGTCAAGTAATTAGAGACATGACATTAAACTCCTGGAGATAGTGCAGAGAGGAATCTAGAAGATAATCCCACTGTTGGCAGCCTGGCTTGTAAGGAAGGATGGGAGAAACCAAGGTTAGCTAGATGGTGGGTAAAATTGGATGGCTCCCAGGAATTGTCACAGGGATCATTGATATCTAATTAACTTTTGCTCATTCCTACTGATGCAGGTAGAATACAAATTTCATTCTACCTACTACCTAAATATAGCCTTCAGACACCAGTATAACACGAAATGCACTTATCAGTAGCTGCATGCTTCAGCAGAAAACCAAAGATACAGTGAAGGTAGAATGATTTAAAACTAAGTTAGGCTACTTAAATCCAACCTTGACTTTTTAAATGTAAGGACTATAAGGGTATTATGACAGGAACAGATGCTCAAAACAACTGGCAAGTAGAGTGAGGAACTTCTGTGGGAAGAGTGATGACTGATGCAAAGAGAGTGACCAAATGCCCCAAGGTTCTTGGGCAGAGCACTGAAGGCCCTGGAGTAGGAAGTGAGAGGAAGAGAGATGTGCTTGATTGACAGGAAGCCCTCTCCAATTAATAGTACTTGATTGCTGCATGATCAATGGCAGTGTAATGGCTGCGTGGCTACAGGTTTAATGATATCACATGAGTGATCAAGATCAGCAAATATCTTTTCAAATGCCATATCATAGGAATTGAATCATGAGCCTCAATTCTCCTGGGGATCCTTGATGCCACACTCAATTATATGCTGCTTTGATGTCATGAGCTGTCACTCTCTCTTTATCTCTTGAATTCAGCTCATTTTTCCATATTTGGACCAATATTTTAATGCAGGACTACCATAAGCAGGGATTGGGCCAACAAGTGGGGTCACAAGCTGAAATTTTGAGGTCATGATCTCTGAGGCAGAGGTGACTGATTATCATTCCCAATACTCATAGGTCTTAGGCAATCTTGTCCTAGAGCCCCACTGCTGACCAAGGGGTCATGGCAATTTTTAAGCCACAAAGTAGGGTCAGAGTGGGAAAAACTTTGGGAAGCACTGCTTTTATGAGTTCTGGAGCTGGGTAACTTTGGCAGAATTGATCCAGGAGTGAGTAAGATTTACTGGGTACTTGATAGCTACTTGAAAGCTCTGACAATGATACCCTATGTTGGTTTCCTGATGATCGTAAGTAGGATTGGGTTTGTCCTACTTATAAAAGACAGGACATAACTGGAGAATCCTCCACAATGTCAGGTAGATGCCAGTGTTGTATCTGTACTGGAACATCTAGACTAAAGAGTCTGCCAGCTTTAGGTTGTAAGTAACATTCAGAAAGTTATGTGGATCGACAGCCTTTGCCATATCTAATACATTCATCTTTTTGTTAATAATACACAATGAATCAAATTGGATGAAGACTAGCATCTGTGCATTTGTGAAACTCAGCAGAAGGTTGAGTTTTATCATTGGTTTTGCACATCTGCTGAAGGTCTTTTCAAATGCCTCAGTTTTAAGTTTTGCACCATGCTAGCTCACTGATCATTGAAAATTGAAGTATTTGTAGAGCCTCCAGCTCTGCTTAGTTAGTTAGTCAGTTATGCATTGCTTTTCATAATTCAATGTTGCAAGATTACAGAACTCAGAACTTGGATCTGAAATGTTGGTTATGGGAGCACTTGGCTTCATGGATTATTTGTTGCTCTTTCACAAACATCTAATCCGCTGTTGTTCTTCACAAGATTGGCACCTCATTTTTCGATATCCCTGGTTCTGCTCCTGGCAAGCTTTATTTTACTCCTCATTGAACTATTAACACTGCTGCAAGTTTCATACCCACACCGTGCAGTTTGCATACATTACATCAGCTATATCTCTAGGCACTGCATCAATCTCCCGCTGAAGTTAAAAGGACTTGGGAAGAAGCCCTAGACAAGTCAAGAATCAAATCACTGTAATTCTGATTTTGGTTCTATCATACTCTGGGGTGGTTCCCGCAGATTGGAAAACAGCCAATGTGATGCCACTGTTTAAAAAAGGAAGTAGACAAAAAGCAGGTAACTATAGGCCAGTTAGCTTAACTTCGGTAGTGGGGAAAATGCTTGAATCTATCATTAAGGAAGAAATAGCAAGGCATCTGGATATAAATTGTCCCATTGGGAACACCCAGCATGGGTTCATGAAGGGTAGGTCATGTTTAACTAATTTGGTGGAATTCTTTGAGTACATTACTTGCATCGTGGACAATGGGAAACCTGTGGATGTGGTGTATCTGAATTTCCAGAAGGCATTTGACAAGGTGCCATGCCAAAGGCTGCTACAAAAGATAAATTTGCACGGTATCACAGGTAATGTATTGGCATGGATAGAGGATTGGTTGACCAGTAGAAAGCAAAGAGTAGGGGTAAATGGGTGTTTTTCTGGTTGGCGATCAGTGGCTAGTGGTGTGCCTCAGGGATCAGTGTTGGGACCACAATTGTTCACAATTTACATAGATGATTTGGAGTTGGGGACTAAGTGTGGTGTGTCAAAATTTACAGATGACACTAAGGTGAGTGGTAGAGCAAAGTGTGCAGAAGACACTGAAAGTCTGCAGAGGGATATAAATAGTCTAATTGAGTGGGCAAAGGTCTGGCAGATGGAGTACAATGTTGATAAGTGTGAGGTCATCCATTTTGGTAGGAATAACAGCAAAATGGACTATGTTTTAAATGGTAAAAAATTGCAGCACACTGCTGTGCAGAGGGACTTGGGTGTCCTTGTGCATGAATCGCTAAAAGTAGGATTGCAGGTGCAGCAGGTGATTAAAAAGGCAAATGGAATTTTGTCTGCCATTGCTCGAGGGATGGAGTTTAAAAACAGGGAGGCTATGCTGCAGCTGTATAGGGTCCTGGTGAGGCCACACCTGGAGTACTGTGTGCAGCTTTGGTCTCCTTACTTGAGAAGAGATATACTAGCACTGGAGGGGGTGCAGAGGAGATTCACTCGGTTGATTCCAGAGTTGAGAGGGTTGGATTATGAGGAGAGACTGAGTAGACTGGGATTATACTCATTGGAATTCAGAAGAATGAGGGGAGATCTTATAGAAACATATAAGATTATGAAGGGAATAGATAAGCTGGAGACAGGGAGATTGTTTCCGCTAGCAGGTGAAACTAGGACTAGAAGGCATCGCCTCAAAATAAAGGGAAGGAGATGTAGGACTGAGGTCAGGAGGAACTTCTTCACCCAAAGGGTTGTGAATCTGTGGAATTCCCTGCCCAGTGAAGTGGTTGAAGCTACCTCGCTGAATGTTTTTAAGGCAAGGCTAGATAAATTTTTGAACTGTAAAGGAATTAAGGGTTATGGTGAGTGGGCAGGTAAGTGGAGCTGAGTCTCAAAAAAATCAGCCATGATCTTATTAAATGGCGGCGCAGGCTTGAGGGGCCGGATGGCCTACTCTTGCTTCTAGTTCTTATGTTCTTATGTTATCATAATAGCCAGATCATTCAGAAAGACTGCATTACACACACTGGGATATTTCTCTCTCTTGCAGGACAAGATTATTCAATATTGATGGCAGCAACACCTACCATGCCTCAATGATCATATTCATACAATAGTGGAACCACAAGCTTGAACTTGTTGCAAATTAATCTGTTTTTGCTGAAAAAACAGTCAGATGCATGGAAGTTTATAGCCACAGTCACCTTCACAGCCACTTGCAATACCATCCACATCTTCTGCTGAGGCTGCAAATGTGGCTACAACAGATACCAGATTTCAGTGAGCTTCCCACGGCTGCCTCACAGAAACTCAGGAAGGCTTCAAGAAATTTGCAGTTCTTGTTTCACTCACATCTGGAAATGAAAGAATATCTGTGGAGCAATCAGTTTGAAAAGGGGGATGGAGCTAGATTTGGAATGTGCGCTAACCATATTTTAAGAGCAACAAAGGAGAGCAGGAAGGACACTGAAAGTATTTTTCTCTCTTTCTCTCAAACTCTCTTTCAATTTCAGAAACCAGCGCCAGTTAAAAATCACGTTCGAAATATCAACATTTGCTGAGAAACTTAAGTTAATTGCAAGTTCTGCCATGCCTAAGGAAACAAGTCAACAGTTATATAATTGGGACACAACTTCCTCTCTTGTAACACAAAGGGTCTAAAATTTTAAACTGCAACTCCCCCATCTATATTTACACTTCCAGCCACATCCTTTTCAAAACTTTTTTACCAGTTTTTGTGTGCATATGTCAGATGTTATATTTTCTTATCTTTCTTGGGTTTGATAAATGAAAAAAAAATACTTCTCTCAAGGTAACACTGAAATTCTCTCTCGTTCATTTTTGATCTGGTTAACTATGTTTAATTGAAACATTATAGTTGCATTCTAAAAGAAGAAAATTAAAAAAAATTGTGATTGACCAAGAGGGTTAAAAAGAGGAAAGTTGATCACCCCTTATCATCTGGTAATAACAAAAGTAATTGGATGCTGCAATGGGATGGTGTTAGGGTTTCACTGCATGGGTTGAGTGCCTTTATTTGTTATTGTTTTGTAATCTCTATCAATCAATAAGCTTAAAGAAAGAGTTAGGAATTTGGAGGGTAAGGTACCGGAACTTGTAAGGAAAACCAACAGTATCGAGAATTCTGAAGGTGAGTAGCTGGTATTAAACCTTAGTGAGTAATTATTAAGTGTGTGAATTGATGGCTGAAAGTGAGTCCTGTTGAATCAGGAACTGTGTTGTGATCATTTGGTGGACTTTGGTAAAGGAGAAAGAATTACAGGTGAGGAAGAACTAGAAATGGTAAGAATGTGGAGAATGATATGAAAGATATGAATAATATGGATTCTGTAGAGAAATGTGGCAGAATGGTGTGAGAACTCTAGCAAGGCCTATTTTAACATCAAGAACAACTTGCTGTAACCTTTAGCTATATTCTGAGTGTTGAGACAATATTTCTTTGAGGTGGTGGTGAATTGCCAGTTAAGAGATTTATTGTTTATTAATGACCTTATTAACTACAGATATTACCTCATTAACATGCAGCTTTCTATTGTACTGTCTGCTGCGAGCAATCTAGATGCTCAGAATTCTCGATATAGAAATCAGAGCAGGTGCCTGGTGACTTAGCCACTTTCCAAAGTCCTCCATGCTGCATACCAACATCATGGGGTACACTCCACAGGCACCAGTTGTGCCCCCCTCTACGTCTGCAGAAATTGACATCCAACCTCTAAAGGCCCTCATGACACATCTCTGATTCACTTACAGTCTGCTACTGCATTTCAACACTGCACATTGGGGCAATTAACATTAGAATGCTGCAGCTAGGATACTTTGCACCCAGACAGATGCCCCCAACTCATGAACTGGACCATGCTGCATATCCAAGCTATTTTCTTGCTCTCTTAGCGCTCACTCACTTTGAATGGAGCTCCTTTGCTGTGCATTTTTATACCTTGCCTCTCAGCCAGAGGTGCCAGGCTCTCAATACTTCTGTGTTGTTTAATGCAGACACAAAGCCAGGTGGTTTTCCATGGTTGTTAGCAGTCCTCTGTCAAGTCAAGGAAAATAGCCTTCAGTCATTGGGTCCTGGCACAATATGCCCAGGGCAGCCTCCAGCACTAGTCAGGGGCTTGGACATGGCCAGTCAGTCGCTTGAGGTGATCAGGGACAGAATCCTCTCCTCATAAGGGACACATCACCTGTCATGGCTATCTTGCCCAAATTTGGGCTGTTTGCCTCCTAGAATGAGAGACAGCCAAGTATTAAGGGAGATGAAAGTGGGTGACATGGCTGTTACCTTTGCTGCAGGTGGGAGGTGTCCCAAGCAAATGAGTAAGCAGTGTAGAGGGCATGCAGGGTTCATGGTGTCAGAGCTTGGGTTGGGTGACAGTGAGCGAGGGAAGATGTTGCAGGCAATAATGAGAGTGAGAGAACATGAGTCTTGATAAGGTGTTGGTACAATACAATACCAGAAATAGTGAGTGTGAGGTACCAGAAAGAAGACAGTGACACTTGTGCTTGTGCAGTGGAGAAGGACATTGATTTTCTTCCTGATTTGCTCAGCCTTTCACCAGGTAGAAACCACACTGACCCAGTTAGCAACCTCAGACCAGGCTGGTATGATCTGGTATGATGACCTCCTCTACTGGTCCTCGGGAATGAGGATGGCCCATTTCTGGACCATCTCATTCACCAGAACATCCAGGTCCCTACCCACAAAACAAGGCACTAATTTTCCCTTCCCTGCCGTGTCTGACGAAATGTCAGATACAGATCATGGCAGCTTCTGGCTAACAGTGTTTGTCTGGGTGTCTTTTAGGAATACTAGAGATGCTGGTCCATTCTGGGATATCCCAGCAGTGACAAATTGTTTGGGATATGGCAAATGGAAGAACATGGCTAGGATATAATGGGTGGAGGGAGTATAGAGAAGGTAGGTAGTTAATAAGGTCAGCTTGGTGAGATACAATGAGAGATTCTGTTAGGTCCTGCAGTGAGGAACCATTCATGAAACTCAATGAAACTAACATTTTGCCAAGAAAAAGTAAGATTCAACAAAATATTTTCAATGATACAAACAAGCTCCATTCAATGAAAAGATTCGTGCTTGATAGTCATTACCAAAGAGGGTAATAAAGATTTAAAAGAAAGGATATCTAGGATACTAAAGAATTAGTTTGGACTAAGAGGTAGGACTGAATTTTACCGTTTTCAGTTCAAGCATTTTGTTGAGTGAGATTTATGGCACTCAGTCCTCATTAACTTGAAGTTACTTCTCTCATGCAACCATACACTTTGAGGTTCTTTTTATGCAAGAAAGATGTATGTACTCACCACTGCCAGGACTTTATGAGGTTCACAGTACCGGGGCCATATTTAAACTCCAGCTAAACACAAATTTAGATGTTGCAAGCCAGGAACTGCCCCTTACAGTGTGGTGTTCCTTCACTGAGGAAATGAACCAATAAGGCAAGTTAGCTCCCTGCTTTGTGGACAGGGATCTCAAGGTGTTGGTGGACAGGGTGATAGAAAGGAGGGCATGGTCTAATCTACTAGCCATTGCAGGAGACTACACTACGGGAAGCAGCCAGCCTAGACTGAGATTGTGGTCCAGGCCAGTGATGTGTCACAAGAAAGGGAGCACACAATAGTGCAGGAAATAGGTCTTCTGTGATTTTCAAGGCTAAGACCTGTAATCTTCACTCTGCTATCTCACAGTTACAAGGCCAGACTTACTTTAACTTTGCCATCTTACTTTGATCTCACCAAGGCTCATGGTCTACAATTCTCAGTATTGTATGCATTATGTGCAGTAAGCAGCTCTTGCTCACATCATCCTCCAAAACCTCTAAACCTTCCTGCCCTCTGCTCTTCCCACCCACTCACTAGGGACACCTAACCACCTTTCCTGATCCTTCATCATTATTAAGACACTTTTATCCATTTTCATCATACCTAATTGCTCCCTTTGTATTATTGCAGGGACATTGGCCCAACCTTCAGACTGATGCCTCTGCAGTATTCAGACTGATATATTTGTAATCCTTAGAATGCTTGCACCTGATCTGCAAAGCCCCATCCCCATACTGGAAGGACATAGATCCCTGAATTCTGGCAAGGCTAAGCACCTGACTGACCATGGCCAACCCCTGTAATTAAACTGAATGAGCCCATTGCCTGATTGTGGCAAAATTCCTGACTTATTATAGATGAAATTACCCTCGTAAGGATTGGTCGTCTTTGACTTCCAGGCATATCCATTTGATTGAAGTACATACAGCGTATTTGCCATGTAAGCTGCTTCCACATGCAGTCCAGCAGCATACAACAACATAACACACTGCTTAAAAGATCAGTGATCCTCACTGTGAAAAGCTGCCTGTCTTTTCTTCTGTGCTAAAAAGCAATGTAAACTATAGAGGCTAGGAGCCTGCAATTGAGCGTTGAAGACCCCATGGGCCAAAAAGCAATGCAAGCTATAGAACCTGAAAACCTCTAATCAAACAATAAAGTGAGTGAGCATTAAGAAACTAAGCTAACGGCCATAAGTACACCGTGTACACATGCATGAGATGTGTTTGTGTGTCCCTGTGGGCAAAGAAATCTGGCAGAAGTATGCAAGTCATGGGTGTCCATGGACTCCAAAGTAAAGTCCCGCAGGGCACAAGTTGTATAAGAGTGAGAGCAAGATCAAAATCAGACACAATGATGAAATGAAGCTGGCGCTTACCCATATTAACTCATGTGAATGAAGGGTGGAGGAGGACTGTGTACTTGGAGAATGCGGGGACATGATGGTGATGACAGGGTAGGATGAAGGCTAGGGCATGCAATTGGCTAGCTGCAGCCCCCCAGCACCCACTGTAATGTACATGTCAGGAATTTCTGCAATCTAATTTCTTGAGGAAGAGGAGCAGAATTAGAAGTTGTGTAGAAATGTGAAGAGAAATGCTTAAAGAAATGCTAATAATAAATGCCAGTAGAAATTGTAATAATAAGGTGCAATTGCACAGAAATAAGGTTGTTATTACTCAAATGTGAGACTTTGATATTATCATTGAAAGCGTAAGAGGGAAGTTGAGAAGGCTTTGCTTGACAACAAAATTCTGATTCTCTCATTCTCTTTGTATTTTCACAACTTTCTTGCGATTGCCCACATTGCTCTGGGCTGCAGAAAATCCAACCCATAATCTTTTGTTTTGTCCAGGGTCATGAAAATAGATAATCATGCATGCAAAAGCCAATTCTTGCAGACACTGGAAATCAGAAATAAAAAAAAAACAGAAAATTCTGGCAATACTCAGCCTTTGTGGAGAGCGAAATAGAGTTAACATTCCAGGCCAATGATTTTCAATCAGAACAAGCACGTCAAAAAATAAGGAGGGTGAACAGTATGCTTGGAGCTTGAGTTGTACACTTTCAGGGTAAAGTACTGGTATGTGCAGGAAAGTCGCTGGAGGATAGGAACTGATTGCTGATTAGAGAACGAGTGTTGGAAATTAATGTTTAGTGTTTGCACTGGGGCCACATTCTTGACACTGTGAATAATCAATACTTGAATGGTCTTCTAATCAGAGTTTGAAAAGAGAAAATTTTACAATAATTTTAAATCAAGATTCAACAATGGCCTAAGTATAATATTTTCTCCTTGTTGATAAATTAAGATGTGCTGAATGGCCTTTCTTATCCATGAATATCTTTTGATCTACCAGGAGTCTGTTGGGAAACCATCAGTTTTAAGGGAAGTCAGATGACTCACCCATCTGTGCATGGCATGTTCTGCAGTATTCCATGAAAGTAGGTTGTACTGGTTGATCTGAGTGAATCTGATAAGGATTGATCTGTGTGTTCACTTGCTGTGAAATAAAGTTATTTAATGATTCCTATCAAGTTTCTCTTCACTGACTACTGACTCACTCTGCCTTCAGAGAGATTAAAAGAGGGCATGCACACAAGACACAAATAACTGATTCAGGTCACCAGACAGTATATTGTTACATCCTTACGTTGCAATACTGTGAAAGTAGATAAAGAGCAGAATGTGTTAATTCCCATAAAGAATTAAATAAACAGGCTGCTTACAAGAATGACTGCTGTCACTAAATAGCTACAAAGAATTGAATTTGTATTATAAGGATTGCTTATCTCAAAGCATTTCGTTAATTTTTAGTTATTCCAATTGTGAGGAAACATTTCTAAAACCTTACTAAAAGGAGGAAAAAAGTTGAAGGCTTTTATCTTGCACTCATCAACACCATGTCGCAAGAAACAGACTTGAATAAACCAGCACCATTTTGTACAGCATAAGAGGATGTTGTTTGGTTGGGCCATCATTTGTCATGGAAGTGACAGTTCCTGTCAATTGGATGCCTTGAACCTGACTCATAAACCAATTGGCCAAAGGCCACAGAACAATTGAGAAGGTCCGGGGTGAGGGGGATGAAAAACACACACCTGGAAGTCACCCCCTCAGCGAAGGCTTGTTGCAAATCTCATGGTAGAACACCGTGCAACAACCCAAGAAGACCCAGGAGAAGATCCATCCTGACCTGTAAGACCCACCTTTGTGGAAGACAGCCAGCCCTACATTGGAGAGGAAAGAAAGTAAATGTTGTGGGAATCTGAGAAATGCTCACATGGTGTTTTTAATAATGAACACTTTGTTAATAAAATTGAGTTGAATTGCAAACTAAGTTATGTGTTCCTTTGTCTGCCTCACCAACAAGAGAATTTGGGTAAACAAGGTGCAGAGCTGGATGAACACAGTAGGCCAAGCAGCATCGTAGGAGCAAAAAGGCAAAAAGATTTTCTGATGAAGGGTCTCGGCCCGAAACGTCAGCCTTTTTGCTCCTATGATGCTGCTTGGCCTGCTGTGTTCATCCAGCTCTGCACCTTGTTGTCTCAGATTCTCCAGCATCTGCAGTTCCTACTATCTCAGAGTTTGGGTAAAGCTCTTTTAATACATAAACTGGTTGAAGTGTCAAAAGGAAGGACAGCATTGGCATGCATGCATGGGGTTTGATTAGATGTGTTTTTATAACGTCCAAAGTCAAACCCCACCAACTTTGAACTCTCAGCTCACCAGTCACTGGAAAGTGTAGCCAACATACCTGGTATCACATCAGCACTTAAATTCTCATATCACATTACTCATTTTGTGGTTGACAATATACCATTTTGCGTTGATGGCAGCACCCTGTTAGTGAATTTGCTGCATGATAGCAGCATGAGACAGCTAGCTTTACCTGTTGTTCAAATGTTTGCAACTACTTCCAGGATAAGCTGAAGTAGACTGGGCAATATTCAGGGCCAAAAGTGCCAGAGGAATGTCGTATTTTGAGTTTTTGAGTGATGATTTGATCAGGGGATAAGCTTTATCAGTTCCAGTGCATTCTTCTGGTTAAATCACATATATGGATTTTGCAGTTTGGCATTAATATAATTTGAGAATAATTCATGTACAAATGAAAGTAAAGAAAGGAACTAGAAATCAGAGGTTGTGTGGACATTAAATATTGTCAGTTTACAAATAAAGTTTACAAAATAATGGAGTGACAAAGATGAATGTTACAAGCATAAGAGACATTATAAAGGATGAGTTTTATGTTTCACAATTGGTAATTTAGTTCTTGTGGAATAATTGTAAGCCAGAATTCATCAAGCATCTTTGTTCCTAATTATTTTTTCAAATCATCATTACTTTACATGTTCACTGATTTGCTTATGTTGCCTCTATCTTGTTCTATTCTCTGACATATTATCATTAAATTATTTTTCACGTTGGACTATTTGATAAATCATAGATTTGAACTAGTCCAAGTGCTTTCTCAATTAGCAAGCCTGAAGCTTTTTATTGGTTTTTTCATTACTTATCCTGTTTTAATGTTAGCTATCTGCAAATCTGACATTTGAATCACTTTCATTTTTTTTGGCAACACAGGATAGTAATGAAGGCAACAGTAAAGAGCTTAAGGGCCTTTAATTTGAGAAGCATTAGAGGATTTATATCTATTATTTTTGTATCAAAGTGAGGTGTATAAAAAATTATTTAATAATTTTCTGTCGGGATAGAAGGATTCCAACTGCAAAGCTAACCTATTTGGACTTTCCAACGGTCTCCATAATTATCGGTATTTCACAAAATCTAGAAACTTGACCAGCTATCATTGTTTCTGAGGCAACCAAGTGCAAAGTAAGTACCCAATAATTTTCATCCTAACATCATGCTAAAGGTGACACATTTTGACTCCTGTCTGTTTAAATTCCTATTAACCTGCATCATAGCAACTTGTTATTTTTACTGGATTTAGATGGGGTTGTACCTTTAGCATTGGAAATTACTGCCATCAAGTTCTGCCCTTTCAAATGCTATCCCAGAAGAAAAAACCAACAAAGCTTAACTGGCCCCATTCACCACAACTAAGATCAGCTCATCTCATTGTTCTATTGTACCCTTCTAGCTTCCATGAACCACCAAGACAAAACCACGAACCACTAGCCATGTGTCAGAAAGTGCCACTGGCTTTGTCCCTTCCCTTGACTTGATCATCTGTTCAGAATGAGTGGTCCAGTTGCTATATCAGTTTGATTTCTGATCTAATGGAAGCTAACAGAGGAAAATATAGCTTATCAACTTTACCTCATGTATTTCTACATCCTGCCTTGGACTTTATTGACCCAACTATCACCATAAGTGAATCAAATTAACAACATGGAGAGGGCTGGGAAAAATATAGAAAATATGTACAGTAAACAATGTAAAAAGAAATAACCTAAACAATTTTTGTGAGAATCTGTAAAAATGCTTAATCAAAATTTATGACAAGGAAAGTCATAAATCTTGTGATGGTTTTGGGGCTTTGGTATGGCCTTACAATGTTATCACTGGGAAAGTTCCCACATAGCATAAAAAGCACAATGTGGAAGGATCCGAATTGGAATATAGAAAAAAGCATTTGTGGATAATAGTCTCTTAACAATGTAACAATAAGGTCAAATTACCATGTATAGCTGTAAACTGGTAAATAAATAATAGATAACTAATTCATGTAATAAATAAATCTTTATAGAAGCCTCAGCTTGAAGTCTGTTCTTGACTTTGCCTTCTCCACAACCACTCTACCTTGAACCCAAACTTACGTGTGACCCAAAAAGCAGACAATGAAGAACCACAACTGACAAAAAGTGTCAGGAAAATGGTTCATTGTGAAGTATCAGTACACAATGATGCAATTACTGTGTGTATGTCTGTGCATGTTGTGTTTGTTTCTTTTGCATCTGAAGATGAAAATCTGGTTTGATATATTCTCACTGCTTGGCAGTTTCATTTGCCTGTATATGACCATCTACCAGTGACAGTCTTAGAGAGTCATAAAGTCTTACAGCATGAATTAGTCCCAGAAAAATGTAAATCAGTGACAATAAATGGCAGAAGAACAGTACCCCAGCAAGGGTCAGTGTTAGGATAGTGCATCCTTGCAAGTACATTTGCTACATAAACTGTAATCCAGCAAGAGTGCGTAGCAGGGGTACTCTACACCAGTGGGAAGAAGTACTAGGCAAACCATTCAACATTGAGAGTTGGTGCTGATAAAATATAATTCAGTCATAGAAGAACTGTAACAGAATGACACTGCCAGGTAAACTGCATTTTTGTGGAATCTGTGTTAGAGGGATCCTACCCTGGTGAAAATCAGTGAAAAGCAAACTATGTTCCAGGGAATGAAAATGCAAAGGAAACTGTATTCTACAATTAGGTCTGGAACATCCTGGAATGTTCTGCAGAAGAGTTATACTGGATTCAACAGCTTAGCTCTATTTTTCTCTCCAGTGATGCTGCCACACCTGCTGAATTTCTCCAGTATGTTCCATGTTGGGAGGCGTCAGTTGAGGTTTGATGGACAAAAGTGTGGGAACCACCTCTGCTGGACACTAAGAAGTGCAGGGGCAAAAGCATGAAGCATGTGTTTGCAAAGTCCACCTACATTTCATTTGTAATCTGTTCTTTGCTCATAAGCAGTGCATGCAGAATGAATATGTTTAACGTTCAAATCCTGGTCAAAGGCAATTTGCACTATGCTATTGGTCCTTGCAAACTGAACATTGGAATCTCAGTCATACAGAAGTAAGCATCAATGACTTAAAAAAGAGGTAAATATTCTTCACCTGCATCCCATGACTTTTAAAACTTCCAAAGTTGGAGTGAGGGGCACATTGCTGCTCATATGTCATTCAATTGTGATGATGGACTATACTGTGTTCAACGATGTTTCGTGGCTGAAGTGGGTCTTGGATGGAAAGAGGACTTGAGCACAGCAGGCACTCCCTTTTAAAAGTAAAAGTTGGTCATCCAGCCAAGACAACACCTTCACCAAGTTGGTGTACATACTGTGACCAGGCTATAATGGAGCGGACTCTAGGGTTGCTGAAGATACAGTTCCACTGCATTTTTCTGGCAAGCTGTGCTATGCACAATTGGAGCAGGCAACAACCAGGTATTGCTATAGCTTCTGAGGAGCTGTAGCAGAAAGATCAGGACATTAAGTTGGAGGAAGCTCTTCTTGTGCATGACAGAACTCAGCTGCATCAGTTGCAACAAGTCAGACAGGATCTGATTGACACCCAATTTCAGTAAGTGAGAGCTGAGTTCAGTAGATAAAATAGTCATTGGTGATCATGCAAACAGTTGGTTGGCACTGTGGAGGAGAGTTGCAGCCTCCATTTGTTTTGTTTACGTTTGCCTTTTGTGATTTTAAATAATCGGTCAGGTCTGCAATTGTATAATTATTTGCCTGTATTTGATCCACTATGGAACAATGACCAGACGTGGGTGCCCAGTAGGCACTGGGGACAAAGTAGCAGTGACTTAGAGAAGGTGCTTAGA
Organism: Rhincodon typus; assembly: GCF_021869965.1. NCBI lineage: Eukaryota > Metazoa > Chordata > Chondrichthyes > Orectolobiformes > Rhincodontidae > Rhincodon > Rhincodon typus. Next base: position 44,143,953 of record NC_063344.1, on the reverse strand, counting down.
CAAGATGTATGTGGTTTGGTGTTCAAACTGTGACTAGGGGAAACAATGGAATGTATGTGTAAGGGTTTGCCAATGATGCTTGATATGTGCAGAATAACTTTGTGGCTGCTTTATTGTTACCTTTCCAGTGAGGGACATCACTGATTTGCTAATGCTTTTCCAGGTTCAAACTTCCCTTTTAAAGATGGGTTGGGTGCAAGGGATATCGGTCTTTCAGCAGATATCTGATAAATGTTGAGTTGTTCAGGAAATGGCGTGCAGTAAGATAGGGAAAAAATTGGAAGTATGAAATGCCATAGAGGTGGGCATGGTAGTTGATGAGGCAAATTTGTTAAGGTATGGCAAGAAATCGAGCTAGGCCACATACAAAAAAACTGGACCCAATTCTCACTTGGCCAAAAATTCATAAAATTCAGCCTGTAGTGTGTGATGTACAGTTCCAGATGCTCACATCGTTTGCAAGAGCTGTAAGTTGCTGATTTGGATTCTACATAATTACACAGAAATTCTGGGTGGAAGGATAATCACTGAAGTGCACTTTGTTTCCAAAATATGTCAGCGCAGTTTAAGTGAGATTCAGGAATGGCCTGTTATTGCACAGGAATTAGTCACGTATAGGCACAACATTCTCACCTACTCAACAACAGAGTAAGTCATTTCCATGGCATGCAGTATGACCACTATGTTGTGACTTCTAACAAGCGAAGCAAGAGGCAACCTCAGATGTAAAATGTACGAGCAGGAAGCACAAATGTGAAATGATGTTCAAAAATTACATTAAATTTGTGTGGACCTTTTTCCATCAACATGACTCTGCCAATGTTCATGCGCCATGTAAGCCTGCTCCCAGTCTACTTCATCTAACAATAGCCACAGGTCCTTCTACACCCATGACCCTCATGTAATTATATAGCTTCCCCTTAAATAGCTCTGTGCCATTCATTTTAACAGCTCCATGGGATATCGGATGCTCACATTCTCACTACTTCATTGGTAAAGAAGTTTCCCTACAATTTCTATTAGCAACTATATTTTATTGAAGGTGCTTTACTTTGGATTCTCCCATAAGTGGAAGCATCTTCAACGCATCTATCCAATCCAACCTTTACATATAGAATTTATTAAGCAATCCTCCATCTTCTCTTTCCTGAAGAGAAAGCAATCTTTTCAGTGTTTCCTGATCATTGCAATCTCTCAGTTATGGTACCACCTGTCTAAATATATTTCTCACTTTTTCCAGCACTGCTGTATCCTTTTTGCCTTATGAAGGCCCAAGTTTCTCCTAGCACTCCAACTGTGGTTGAAGAAAGATTTTATGCTAATTTGACGTAAACTACATTTTTTTTCAAACTGTTTTTTCTCTTGAAATGAACACAAATGTGTTTTTTTTGCGATTTTTAAAGGCCTCATTATCTTGTATTGCTACTTGTGGTGATTTGAAAATGTGTATTCCAGCTTGCTATCATCAATGCCTGGGAAATCAATTTTCTATTGAGGAAAGGTTTGCAACCCCAGCTGTGGGCCATGGGCAATTTCCCTACTATAAACAAAATGTTTCAGAAACCTACGACCAATATCTGTGTGTGAAATTTAATAAATTAATCAGATACAGACCCAGCAAAATATGCACTGTCTCCAAAGAGAGAGACTAATACTTCACACTCGCTAGGGTTGTTAAAGATGGATGCCTGAAACCGCTTATCAAATCAGATGCTGGTAACGAACAACCTGGTTGCATTAAACAAGCAGAATACAAATTGAAAGTTGTAGGGCAATGGTTAATGATGTTACAGAAATAAAAGTTGCTAGGATGTTAGGTGTCATGAAGTTGGGTAGAGTACTTGTGTATTGGGAAGCAGGATGTTAGAATTTGATGTTTATAAAATGTTAGGAGGGAAATAATTGTGTGATCCCTTTAAAAGATGATGTGTTTTATTTGATGATTAGCGATGGAAAATGGATATTTGTGAGCAGCAGCTTGAAAGTTTGCAAGTACACACAGAGCACACAAATTCAAACATTTGTATCAGAAGACCATACAGTTAGCATGCCAAGCAGCAGTTTTTACCAAGACAACAAGTTTTTGAATTTAGCCAATCAATTTGAACCAGGTACTTAGATACCAAAAACCTATGGAATTTAAATCTGATGGTTTTGACAACATTGGACCAATCCTATTGTAAGAAATATTGATATGACATCAAGAGTATAAAAGAAGGGGCAGTTGAGGAAAGACAGCAGAGTGAACTGCCATCCATCAGAATTAACAACCCTTAGCTTTTGAGAGAGAGTCGCTGGCTCTCAACATCTAATGAATAAAGGTACCCACGGCACAACCAGTGAATATTCCTAATATCAAACAAAAGAACTGCAGATGCTGTAAATCAGGAACAAAAACAAAGTTGCTGGAAAAGCTCAGCAGGTCTGGCAGCATCTGTAAAGGAAAAGTTTTGGGTCCGGTGACCCATGTGTTCTGAGGAAGGGTCACCGACCTCAAAAGTTAACTTTGCTTTTTTCCTTCACAGATGCTGCCAGACCTGCTGAGCTTTTCCAGGAATGTTCCTGACCGAAGAATCAACAGAGAAGGCACAGATCATTGTGGAAGACATGTAACCTGGCTGTAAATTCAACAGACAGAATTATATCTTAATTTTATAAAGGTGGGAATTGTATTTATTGGAATAGCATACATTTAGAATCTTGTTTTATTCAGGAGTAGTTAGCAGATAGAAGGAGTTTATTCGGTTTGTTAATAGATTCGTTAATATGTTCACCATTAGAGTTAAAAAAAATTATTACCAATTGATTTTAAAGTGAGTGTCAGCGATTTCTTTTGTTTGCCCACTCGAAGTTGCTGAAAGTCAAGTTACACTACTTTTCACACTCTTTTTACAAATTATAGGGCAAGGTGCTCCTCTTTGGGTGTTTCGATTTTGGTTCTCAGAAGTGGGGGGTAGTCAGCCTCCACTTTACAACATAGGACTGGTTTCCAGTTTAATCCATCTTCAGAAAAACATCAGATCTTTAATTCTAATTCTAAGCAAGATAAGGAGATACGTATTCCTCTTCAAACTTTAAATGTGTGAGACAATAGTTAATTATTAATTGCAGGTGAATGTTTGAATTGGACAAATTATGTTTCTTTAACTCATCAGTAATTCATGTGCAGAATTTCAAAGTATTTTCTCAGTTTAAGTCTACTACTTTATCTGAGATTAAACGATGTTTCTCTAACTAATCCTTAAATAACTGTATGAAAATGGCTAATTCTGAACCCCATGTCTCCAAAGTACAGAGGAACTGGTGATTTACAAGTAATTGTTAATCAATAATAATCTGGAGCCTGATCAATCATTCCCCTTTGAATCTTATTACACATGAACATTTCCAAACATAACTAGTCTCTAATTGACCTTATCAACTAAGTAATTAGAGTCTCTTTCCACAGGTTTTGTCTGGTACTTTCGAGGACATATCAACCCTGATTAGAAATAACGTTCCTCCTGATGCCTATCAGGTAAGGGTTATTAAATATTTATACACCCCTGTACTGGTAGTTGATACAATTAAGGCCTCAAGTGTGGAATTCACAATTTGTGTTCGCTCAAGCCACAGCAATAGAGATTCTCAATAATAGCCTATGAGCAGCCTGGGATAGGGTCAGCACAAATGGTGTAATTCAATTTCATCTACCTTTAAGATTCTTGCTTGCATTCCTTTCATGGGAATAGTAAGCAATGTTTTACTTGGATCAGTTCTTTATTTGTCAGTATGCACTACATATATTACCTTCCTTCATTCCATTATTTAGATCTTAAATACTTGGAGTCTCATTTCTTTGGGGACAAAAACTCTCTGGAGAAAAGGCTGCAAATGTATCAGATTATTTTGGTTAATCAGTTAATTATTACTCGAGCTGCTTCACTGCATTTGTACACAATGCTGTGAAACAGGTAGAGGCTTCCTTCAGGCATATCTCGATAAATTTGACAACTCAGAGTCTCTTATCAATCTTGTGCATCACAATAAGCGCCTGGAGGAAATGGAATATCAGAGGACTTGTCTTAAAGTAATACAATACCATTTCCTTTTCTAATAGTGGCCACAAACAAATAAATGCTGAGAATTCTCGATATGGAATGTCAGAGTGGTTACCTTCCTGATGACTTCAGCTTGCCACTGCTAGAGATGAGCCTGCATTTTTCTCACCACAGGGTTCTTGCTAAACTATGCAAGAATCATAGTAATCATAGTAATCATAGTAATCAGACCAAATCTGTAATAGTGCGAACAGTTTTGATTCCCTTATCTAAGAAAAGATACAGTGGCATTGGACGTGCCCCAGAGAAGGTTCATGAGGTTAATTCTGGGCATGGAGGGATTTTCTTATGAGGTGAGGTTGAGTAGGCTGAACCTGAATTCATTGGAGTTTAGAAGAAGGAGAGGAAACATTTTTGAAACATTCAAGATTCTTATAGTCTTACCAGGTAGCTGCACTGTGGTTGTTTGCCCTTGTGTAAGAGCCGAGGACCATAGCGCATAATTCAGGGTAAGAGGTCACCCATTTAAGACAAAGTGAGGAGGATTTTTCTCTTAGACAGTAGTGAATCTATGCAATTCATTCCTGCAGCGGCCATTTGTGGCTTGCTCATTAAGTACATTCAAGACTGTGATAGCTGTTTAAAAAGTAAAGGAATTAAGAGTTATGAGGATAAGGCAGAAAAGTGAACTTGAGGATTATAAGAGAAACCTTGACCTTATTGAATGATGGAGCAGACTCAATGGGCCAATTTCTGCTTCTATATCTTATAGTCTTATCTCAGGGCATGATCCATGGGCACTAGCTGCATGCACTCCTTTGACCACAGACATTGGTATCCAGTAATTGATAACTCCTCACAATCCTCATGGCACATATTTGATCCACTTACAGTAGGTTGAGGAAGTTAAGACTCATATTTCAAGATGTACTGGAAAATTGCATTAAAAGGCTGCTGCAAGGACATGTTACATGTAGCGACAGGCACTCATCTCACAGATTAGGTGTGCTGCAACTCAGGATTGTTTGCTTGTACTGTTAGTTCTTGCTCACTTAGTGCTTTTCTGGATGCTTACAGCTGTGCTGTGCTGTCCCTATTAGTGCAGTCACACAATCAAACAGCTTGTCTTACTAGTCAACAGTCCTCAGTCAAGGGGACATACATCTTGGTGTACAACACTGGTTGCATCAATCTCATGCTTACACCATGCGCCAGCAGGTTACATGGTAAAGATCCTGCACGTGCAGCAAGTAAACAACCGTGTCTCAAAATCTTAGTGGAATAGTCCTCAAAGCCCATGGAGGAAGCTGTTAGGCAGGAGGACCCAGCACAGTAGGCCAAGTGAATTGACCAATGTCAGGTGTCCAACTGGTGTGCTCTTGTCATGGGGGTTCTGTGCCTCTGCAGGTTAGGGAGTAGATCATACTAAGAGCTGTGGCTCCATAGCAGCCTTTCCGGAGGGATAGGGCTAATGCTTCTGCGGCGATATATAACAGTTAGTTAGGGATCTAGGAACTTCTTGCCCAGGGTTGTGCAGTTAGGTCATTTAAAGGGGTGGACCATTGTAACTCCATCACATCCATCCATAGAAACTAGGGGAATTGGTGTTGGCCAAACAGGATGCCACTGCCACAACAAGGAGATTTGGAGCTATTCATGGGGATTGCAAACTCCAGGTTGGGGAAGGGGGGATGACAATTGTGAAACGGCGGCGGGGGTGGGGGGGTGGTGGTGGGGAAGGGGTGCTATAGTTAAGCATAGATGTAAATGGGGCTCATGTGTGAGGGTGGGGCATTCTCCCTGACTGGGAGAGCCCTTTTTTCAAGGAGGAGGCACAGTGTATGACCACTTCCGGCCATTGTCACGACTGACGAAGGGTTTTAGCCCGGAATATTGACTTCCCTGTTCCTCGGATGCTGTCTGACCTGCTGTGCTTTTTCAGATCCACATTTATTGACTCTAGCTTCCAGCATCTGCAGTCCTTACTGTCTCTTATGCCTGGGACTTGGGGTAGACGAGTGTAGGTGCAGGCCCATATAGATGGTTGGTTAGAACCTGGGGCCTTATGCTTCCTGTGACTTTTCTTGTCACTGCGCTGACCTCCGAGGCCCAGGCACAGCAGTGGCTTCTGGAAACTTAAGTTGATGGTCAATATGTAAATAGATCCTCCGAGAGACTGCAAGGTCACACAGCTCTATGGAAATGTTGCTGGGGCAGTGCAACGCCTGCAGGGTTCATGGGAAGGGCTATCAGAATGGAGATCTGGATGTTCGGGCCTCAGTAACATGTAGAAGTGAAGGCTGAAGCCACTGGACAAAGACCATTCGCCGTTACATTTCATCATGCCAGAAATCAAGCTACATAATGTAAAAGAAAATGGCTCCAACCACATCCAGAGTGGACAGGGTAAGTGTCTCAGCTTGAGGAGGATGGGTCCACCAGACCCTCCAATGTGAAGTCCTTTAAAAGGAAACACTATTTCACAAAGACCCATGCACTACATTGAACACATACCTCTGGTCTCTCTAATCCTGGTGATCCTAATGTATTGTCACACCATGTGTTGTACACCTCCATGCCTCAGATATTGCTGACCACTTCATTCAGCATTAACATTTTTACATATAGAGGTTAGGGAAAGAATAGAAATGCTTGGTTATGAGGGGCACTGGTGCCAATAGAACCCTTTGTTCTATTTGGACATTGTTTATTTTACTTTCACATGCTGCAGCAGGGACTTACACATGATGCATCATGTATACACAAGTGATAGCAAGAACTGCAAATGCTGGAATCAGAGTCAACACTGTGTGGAGCTGGAGGAATACAACAGGTCAGGCAGCATCAGAGGAGCAGGAAAGTCGATGTTTTGAGTCATTTCTTCCGTTCTGAAGTAGAGTCCCTACCTGAAACATCAACTTTTCTGGTCTTCTGATGTTGTCTGACCTGCTGTGTTCCTCCAGCTCCACACTGTGATGTATAAACATGATGTTAGTCATCATGCTGATGCACCTTCATTCAGGAAGACACAAAGAATTGAACACACAGGTTTGTTGCAAAACCAATAACATTTAAGCAAATGTACACTGTCACCCATGACGGCAAAAAGTTATTTTCTTTCTTTCTCTCCCACAACATCTTTGTACCGTTACAGGTACCACAGCTGGAGTGAAAGGACACAGCTCAGGTGTGGAGCCTGTTAGCCCTAGAAGTTTGGTTAGGCCACCCTAGGGGTATTAGTGTCTGAATGGCTGGGACTGCTGAGGGTCTTCTTGCAAGAGGCAAGTGGACTCTTCTTGGTTTGAACTCCCAAGAGTCAGTGAGAGGCAGGCAGAGAGGGACCGTTTCCAGCCACCTCTGGGGTGTTCTGAGAAGAGATATTTTTAGAGTTTGTGCATGTGTTCTTCCTCTGGCTGTGTACCTCCTGGCACCACGCTGTCACCTTGTGAGGATGAGAAACCTGGAGTGAGGGCCAGGTTTTCAATCTCCCTGCCACCTTGGTTTCGGACAGGTGGACCAATGGCTGAAGCAATGGAGTGCAGTTGTGGAGCTGGCATGTGAGGTGACGGGGCGGGAGGGCAGTGGAAAGTGAAAGATGCAGCCTTTCCTGACTTCCTATGAAGCCTCAGATCTCTCTTCCTCAGAGAATGAGAAAGTGCCTTCTGGTGCAGCTGTCCATTTCTTCACAGGGCACATCCTGCTTGTATCTCCAAGAAAAAAGGGACAGAAGGCCCTGGCCAGTGGCTGAAAATGGAGTGTGATGAATGACACTTATTGGGGCATTTGCGGGTGGTGTTAATGTGAGATAATATGATGTTAATGCAGTAGAATGAAGAGTGGTGATGTAGGAGTGAGCAAAAATCCCTGTCATTTAGAATACTGGACCAAAACCCCTCGATTTTTAACAGAACATTTAGAACAAAAAAAAGACAGCTGGGCTATGCTCTGACATACACAATCACAGGGATAGCTGTCTGGAATCATGGTTCAGTTAGAAATCCTTTTCACGCCTTAGCCCTCAAGGAACAATGAACCATGGGGCAGCACGGTGGCTCAATGGTTAGCACTGCTGCCTCACAGCACCAGAGACCCAGGTTCAATTCCACTCTCGGGTGACTGCCTGTGTGGAGTTTGCACATTCTCCCCGTGTCTGTGTGGGTTTCCTCCAGGTGCTCCGGTTTCCTCCCAAAGATGTGCAGGCTAGGTGGATTGGCCATGCCAAATTGCCCCTAGTGTTCAGGGATGTGTAACTTAGGTGGGTTATAGGGGGATGGGTCTGGGTGGGATGCTCTGGGTGTTGGTATGGACTTGTTGGACCAAAGGGCCTGTTTCCACACTGTAGGGATTCTATGATGATCAGACCTGAGGCAACAACTTCAGACATCGTGGACTCTTCAGAGGTACCAAGGCATTCAACTTCAATTAATATTCATTTACAGAAATATTGGACATTCCACTTAATCAAAATATATTTACATCTACTCTAAACCATCAGGAAGCCAATTCATCACAATGGGGACAACAGAAACTCAATGGGTAACACAGATTTGAGAGGCAATAATGGAGCACACAGTCTGCATAACTGCTGGCCTTGATCTCGGAGAGAGAGAGAGAGAGAGCCATCACCGCAGCCACCAACAGAAGATGGATCGCAGACAGTTACTCTCCCTGAGAACTATCTGCACAGCTATCTCCCTGAAACTTATCAACACAGGGCTGTTCCGTACCAGGGGAACCAACGGCAACCGACCGACGACCTCCGAAAACCATCGACACGACTGACAAGGCCTCAGACACATCCTGAGGTGAAAACTGGCTCACAAAACCATCACAAAGTAAGAAAACCCAAGTTCTCAAACCAGACTGAACACCGTCCGAAGTCTTCAGCGAAGCACCAGCTACAGCAAGTGGGAACTGCCAGCTGTATTTCAAACTTGTGTTTATCCCCAGTGGTGAGTCTATTTCCTCAAGACTCAAGGTATCCAACATAGCTAGCAGGGAGGGCCAGTTGGTGATAGTGCAGAGCACCCCCATCGTCAGGAAATATGATTAAAATGGCTGTGTCTGAAACTACTGTTTAGTTTCCAACAGTAATTAGCCTGTGTTAAGTTAATAACTGATTGTGTTAGTTTCACTGTTTTGAATCTGCCTTTTTATCTCTTGTATTTTATTCACCTTTGTGTTATTTCCTTGTTTATTACTTTTGTCTTTTTCTTTTTCTTGTGATATACTGATTTTTGTATTTCATAAACGTAGAGATTCTTTCCGCGGAAATAGCTGTCTACTGCCTTCTTCACTTCACATTCCTAAATTAAGTCCTGTGTCAGAACCAGGCAAAAGGGGGTGATTCAAACCACCTAAAAGTCAGCAGATTACTGATCGCAAACCAGAACCCCTACAGTACTTACTCAGCTCATATGACGTAGAATCATAGAACTGTGAAAGCAGGCCATTTAGCCTGCAGGGTCCACACCAATCCTCCAAACAGCATCCCACTCAGACACACCCCTCTAAGCTTTCCCCTTAAACCTGGCTAACCCACCTAGCTTCTGCATCTGTGGACACTATGGACAATTTAGCATGTCCAATCCACCTAGCCTGCACATCTTTGGACTGTGGGAGGAAACTGGGCCACCTGGAGAAAGCCCATGCAGACACAAGGAGAATGTGCAAATTCCACACAGACAGTCACCTAAGGCTGGAATCGAACTCGGGTCCCTGGTGCAGTGAGGCAGCAGTGATAACCCCTGAGCCACTGTGCCGCCCCCATGCCGAAAGATCATTGTCCAGTGGGCAGGGCGGCTTCAGAATGCTAGTGCACAGCAGCCTTTTTAAAACAGTGCGGGTGCCCATGATGCTGATCTTTCGGTAAATATCCACTGAGTGGCCAGTTCTTCCAGAGTAGTGGGTGATGGAATGGGTCTAGATCCAGGTGTGAGGGGACCATGCAGTGGAATACGTAGTTAAAATGACATGTTTGGGAGATATGTCAAGAGATCTGGAGATGCCTTGTGGAGAGAAATACTCTGTGAAATTCAACAAGAGTGATACTTAGTCAAAAAAATAGTAAAATTTTGCCTTAAGTCTTTGAAAGCTGAGCAGATGCTTACAGTGGAGTTTGATTTTTTAAAAAATCAAGTATTTAGATAAATAGAAGTGTAGCCTGCAATGTTTATAATAATACTTAATTTTAAGACTTAAATAGAGTTGCATAACATTGGAGCAATTATTTCGTAGATGAAAGATAGGAAAACAAATAGATGACACACCCAAAAGGCAATAGTCAAAAGATAACTCACTGCAGAGAATGCCCAAGAAATTCTGAAGGAACCAGAACACCCAATTTCACAGCTTATTACAAATTGGGAAGTTGAATATTAATGCATAATATACAAAGGAACCACGTGAGTACAGGAAACTGGCAATAATATACTGAAGATAGAGATCTAGGTGATCTCTAATGTTGAATATTTCAGTGGTACAGTATTGCTAAAAAAACGCTATCCACAATATAATAATGTATTTCAATAAATTACCCATGATGATTCTAATTCTTCAAAATTATATTACATGTCCAGCAACCAGTTACAATCCTCAACCTGTTTACATTGCATCCATTATCTTATTATAGAGTTAAAACAGTGTGAGTTAATGCCATATCTCTTGTTTAATCTCTGATCCAGCTGTCAAATACAAGTGGGATTACATTTCACCCTGCTGTTAATTTTTCCTGCTTTGAGTATATGGGACAGCCTATAGGCAAATTATTTCACTTGTCTTGTATAAAGTCAAAAGTATGAATGTTAAACTACAGTACCTTATTTTCATATGTATGTGTTGGTAGGTGATATTCACCTTCCCCTAATACTGATTATGTACTGAAATGTGGAATACAGTATTTCTTACATTACTTGAAGTTATTCATCCTTCATAGATGGTCCCCATAAAGACAAAATTGAAATTGATATAATATCTGATCAAGTCACATATAGATAATAGAAGAGAATAATCTAGTTTTACAGAAAACAGTTTATATTTGTGGAACAGCATAAGCCAGGTAACACACACAGTCAGGTCACCTTTGCATGACTAACCATGCTGTAAGTAAAGTGAATGGAATAGAGCTTTCTCTTAGACATAGAAATTCCAATCAGTCTGACCAACAGATCACAAATTATGCATATTTTAGGACATTACATGAAGAGAATAAAAGTCTAATATATTGCCAACCTTATATATAGTAATACAGTAGCTACATTTGTAACGTCCAAGCTTTCCTCTTAGACAAGCAGTAAATAAAGAATATTTGAACAGCCTAGGCATGAGTGAGAGATTTTGTTTTTCTGGTTGTGAAACAGAAACTAGATAATGGGCAGATGTTGAGCTAAAGATGAATAACAGAACTGTTTCCTTTAAACTAAGCATGGGTATTTAATGCAATATTATGCATAAGTCAGTTTACAAAATGTTGCAAAACCTGATAAAATGCAATGTTAATCTAAACTCTACTTTGTCTTTTACTAGATTTTATGACAAAATAATTCATTTCAAATTACTTAGTACTGAGTACTGCCAACTGTTGGCGTTGTTAGGAATATGCCAATACAATCACCATTGTGAAAGAAGATCACACAATTAAAGACAAAAACACAAAGAGATAACATGCTGATTGAGCCTTATTCTGCCCTATAGCAGTTCACTTTTTAAGTTGTGTCTGTTGCTTTGTAAGCAAAGATGGAAATCAATCCATGAGGAGATGTGCTGCTGTAGGGCAGCAAGGTGGTTCAGTGATTAGCACTGCTGCCTCACAGCGTCAGGGGCCTTGGTTCAATTCCACCCTCAGGTGACTGTCTGTGTGGAGCTTGCACATTCTCCCTGTGTCTGTGTGGGTTTCCTCTGGGTGCACTGGTTTCCTCCCACAGTCAAAAGATGTGAAGACTAGGTGGATTGTCTATGTTAAATTGCCCTTGTGTTCAGGGATGTGCATATTGGTTGATGGATCTGGGTGGGATGCTCTGAGGGTCGGTATGGAATGTTGGGCTGAAGGGCCTGTTTCCACACTGTAGGGAATCAATGAATGATCAGTTAATCTGTATCTGGTGTTAGTTGAATGAAGAATGTCACAAGAATTAAACAAATTCCCTGTTCCTTTTCAGGGAGGGGTCTTTGATATCCACCCAAACAGGCCTTATGCTGAAAGATCATGTGAAAGGTAATATCATGATAGGAGGAGTGACAAACCGATACTATGGGTTCAAATCCTGACTAGGTTTGAATCCTGAACCTCTTAGTGGGAAAGCAGAATTCATGAAAAGTAAGCAAATCTAATGTTCATTCTGTTAATAGGTGGATCTCTCAATTATTTTTTGGGGCTACATTGAGCAGAGAAATTTTGTGTAATGAAGACAATGGAGTATCAAACCAATGGGTTTCTTGGTTGATAGTAGTCAAATCAAATGAGTGAGAATATACCTTGCTCCAACATATCTAAACAAAGCTTTGCAAAGAAAAAGTACAGACTTTGGAGGAAATAGTCATTTAATTGCAATGATGTAGGAGACTTGCATTACATAACAGACTGGACTAGGTAATAGAGTGGGTGCAGGCACAATAGGCGAAATGGCATCCTTCTGCCCTATAATAATTCTGTGATGTTGATCAAGCCGTTTGTTGTTGTACATTTTTAACAGTTAATTTGATAAACATAAATCACCTAGAACACCCTTTAAGATCACACAAGCACCAGAATTTTTCCAATGCATTATTTTAGAAATGACAGATTACAGGGTTGGAATAGATTTAAGGTGACATGCTGATTTGAGGATGAATTCAATAGAAATTTGAGCAAATTTTGGAAGAAATCCTACAATGAATAAGGAATATCCATATAAAGCTGTTTAAAATTGACTCAAGTTCAGCATTCAGAAGCAAAAATCAATTACAGAAGTCACACACTTATGATTGAAATACTGAAGTGATGATGCTTGGGGAAATTTTGGTATGGTGAAATTTTTTTGCCAATTTGTGCTGAATACAAAATTACTAAGTTGCTACTTGAACAAGTTATAATATGCCAAAGTGGGAGTTTTCGGGACTTTGTGTCACAAGGGAAATAATGTTGAAACAAATTAATTGGTATGTCATGTTTGAACTAAATAGGTTTGGTCACTGACTGAAAATCCTGAAACTACAGCATTAGGAAGACAGTCACAGCAGACAGGCTGCAGCAGATGAAGAGATGGTTCAGCTGCACCTTTTCACGGACAATTGGACATGCACCAAAGAGTACTCTGTGTTAGTGTATTCCCAGCCTTATGAGAAAGGAAAAGGTGCTGGATCTATTTCTTGGGCATGTTTTAGTGAGAGAGCATTTGGGGAAGCAATGATTGTAATACCTTCATGTTGAAACTAGTAATGGAAAAGGACAAGGTGCAATTAAGCATGACCAGAACCATCTGGACAAAAGTTAATTTCACTGATTTGAAACTTAACTTCATTCAAACACATTGAATTGGAACTGGCTCAGGTGGATTGAAATCGAAAATTGGTGAGCAAAACTTGAACAATGGGAGACCTTCAAAGAAGAGATGGTTCAAGGGGAAAAAGGAGAGCAGCTAAAGCTTGGTAAGTAAAGTCAATAGTCCCAGAGATCCATAGGGCTGTTCGGTCGTTAGAGAGAGACAGAGAAAGATGACTGGTGGTGGCTTAACCTGAGGGTCATCATGCCTCAGGCAAGGGGAGAGATTGTGAATGACAGTCCTTCATGGTAACCTCAGCCAGTGCAGGAATTGAACCAATGTTGTCGATATCATTTTCAGACTAGCCAATTAAGCTAACCCTTAGCTAAATGATGGCTCCCTAGATGTCTAAATATATAAATGTTAGCATGAGAATGGTAAAGGAGGCTTATGACAATTTTGAAATCTATAATACATTAGAAGAGCATGCGAAATAAAGAAAGTACAGAGGAGATCTCAGATAAAGGAAATAGCAGGAAAGAGAGAGTAAGAGAATAGATTAACAGCTGACATAAAACGGAAACCAAAAAACTTGTAAGGATATAAATAATAAAGTAGTTCTAAGGAAGGAGGCAGTTGAAGCAGATCAAATAAAACCTTCCTTTAGAATGAAAAGACAGATGAGATATTAAGTGAATACTTTGCAACTGTCTTTCACAGAAAAGAGAATACTGTAAATGTAGCAATAAGGAAGAGAGTCGTAGGGATAAAAATAATTTTAAAAGGAGGTTCTTAAAAGATTATCAGTCCTCAAAGTAGAAAAAATGCTCCTCATTTAAATTGGATAGATGCAAGATTATGTCAGAAAGTAAGGTCTGAAATTGAATGAACTTTGCTCACAATCTTTCAACCTTCCTTACCTATGAAGTGATGTCAGAAAACTGGAAGACTGAAAATACTGCATGCCATTTTAAGAGGTGGAGAGGGGTAAAAGTGACAACCACAATCTAACATCATTAGTAACACTAATAATCATTTGGAACAATAATCCAAGTCAAAATGAATTGATATTTAGAAATGTATGGACTAATAAATGAAAGCTAAAATGGATGTTAAAAATCAAATTATGCTAGTTAACTTGATAGAGTTACTTAATAAAGTAATGAAGAGGACTAATAAAGATAATGTGGTGGGTATTGTGTATATGGACTTTCACAGGATATTGGCAAAGTAGGCTTTTTAATTCAGTATATTAAAGAGACTGTGATGCCAAGGAATAGTAAGCAGATTAGTTGTGAATCAATGTTTTTTTTTCAAACCAAAGAAATTCTCTCTGTTGCTGGTATTAAGCCTACTACACTTTAATAATTAATGAATTGTACTTAGGTATTCAGGGCATAGTTTTAAAGCTGCAAATGAATCAAAACTCATAAATGTAATAAACAAGAGGTTCAATCCAGATCATAACAATTCACTGCCTTTTTAACAATTTTTTTATATTACCTCAAGTTCATTTGTTAAATGCCTTAAAACTGTCCCCATTAGCTACTGACATTTCTAACACAGGAGACAATTTCACCTCATTTGTACTGGAGACAATGTCAATAATAATTTTCAAAAGGAGATTGCATATATACCTGAAAAGGAAATATGAAATGCTATGAGAAAAGAGCTGTTGAATGTAACTAATTAGATAGCCTTTTAATTGACCCAAAACAGGCACAATGGATCATAAGAGACAACAAGGTGCAGGGCTGGATGAACACAGCAGGCCAAGCAGCATCATAGGAGCAGAGAGGCTGACGTTTCGGGCCTAGACCCTTCATCAGAAAACATAATAATCATAATAATGGATCATAATACTTATTCTGCACGATAAGATTCCATGTTTTAAAACAAAATTAAGGCTTCAAATGTATATAATATTAGTTTCTTTATTTTCACCCCAAGTATTGCACCAAATATGTCTGATATTTTTCATACTCTCAATTTTAGACAGTACTTCAACTGACTACGTTTTGTGGCCTTAAAGCGTAAACTTTACAAAGTTTCATACAATTTAGAGAACATCATGTTTTGAGGGTTCATTTCTAGTGCAGAGCTGTGCCCAAAGAAATGTGAGTTAGAGACTGGGGTTTAACAATGTAGCTTTCTTTGATTTGTGCTTCCTCTAGCATGATTTCAATCTGAAAGTATAGGATCAATGTTTCTCCTAAACTATGCAGATAGGCAGCCACTTTGAACTCTGCCCTGTAACACATAGGGCACAAACAGGCTGTGCACAAGAACCTTTTTACAGTAACATATACTTCACTCTAAGGCCATCTTAAAGTGGCTGCACAATATAGCCAACAGTATGAGCACAGCTAACAGACATTACAGGGAACATTGCTTAGGATCTGTGAATTCGCCATTTTCTAAATACCTTTTCATCCCTCCTGTTGTAATTAAGCAATAAATCAAGTAACAAGTAGCTTGGGGGTGGGTTTGCCTTTCTCTCTTTTTTTAAATGTCCCAATGCAAAGTGGCTGCTCAGAATAGGTTCACAAATAAAAAATTAAGCATTGGTCTGAATTTTACTGAAGGTTTCAGAGTTGTCACGTCAGAATCAAATGGAGCCTGCATTTGCTGCCAGTTGGATAGTCTTCATTTGAAGCACCCTCGAAGAGTAAGCATAAAATTAAAAATCAGAAGGATGAGAGGACAGGCCACTCCAGATGATCCACTGGGCTTGTCTGTTCACTGCCCTTGCTCCAAATCATGAAGATTCCAGCTCCAATGGCCCTATAGACAGCTGCATGGATGACATCTTAAAAAACGGGTAAGATAGAGAGAAATCCAAACCCCTGTTCCTGCTCCATAATATTTGCTGTTCAGTCTGTGCAAAGATGTGCAAGTACATGTAACTGCGCGTTATCATGCAAATAAAACTGACTCAGCCCCAGTGGAAGTGACTCCACTTCCAGGCCGGCTGTCTGCCTTAAACTTCACAAAGGAAGATTCTACCCAATGAGGCAGAAGAAATAATTTGCTTCGCCAGTTATAATTCATGAATTCAAAGTAGTATACATGCAAACTGTACTCGTGCTTCCTGCGACAGGAATGAATAACATTTACAGACTGTCTTTAAACTTCCAATCCTTCAATTCAATTTTTATTCCCAAATGCTATTAACGAAAAAAAATTTTAAAATTCTGACATCATATGCATGTACAATATTGATTGCTTAGGAAATGCAATTGTTAATCATAGAATCCCTACAGTGTGGAAGCAGGCCCTTCAGCCCAACAAGTCCACACTGATCCACAGAGCATCCCACCCAGACCCATCCTCCTATAACCCACCTAATCTACACATCCCTGAACACTTAAAAGCAATTTAACATGGCCAATTCATATCTTTGGACTGTGGGAGGAAACCAGAGCACCCAGAAGAAACCCACACTGACATGGGGAGAATGTACAAACTCCACACAGACATTTGCCTGAGGGTGGAATTGAACCTGGGTCCCTGGTGCTGTGAGGCAGCAGTGCTAACCACTGAGCCACCATGCCATCCCTAATATAATTATCAATTAACTGAAGGGATGGAAAAAGTAATAAGGGCAGGGATAAATAAGGTAGATTTTGCTAAACAGATAAGAGCCCTTCATTGATCAGTTGTAACAGTCACTGAGAAATCACTCCCATCTTCTTGCTTTACTGTGTGAAGGTCTGCCTCTACACCAGCTTGGGCTATTTCCTCTGGAACATTCATATCCAAAACTTTCTGGGCACAGTAGACTATAGCTACACAGAGCTTATGACCTAAGGCATATTGGTGAACCCCTCTAGCTGTTAAGGCACATAACTTTACAACCTCATCTCCAAATGACCACTCAGGTTGAGGCCAATGCTTAATAACAATTTAACTTTTTGAATGCTCATTAAATGTGTTGGTATCTATCTATTCGCATGATGTTCTTTCTTGCAGACTTCAGGAGGGGATGCACACCAATGGATAAACACATCATACCAAACTTGCAAATCACATCTCTCCATGATTGTCTCTTGTACTGTTGCCTGGCATTTTTGCAGCACTAAGCTGATTGGTTTTCTTCCTATTCAAAAGGTTGACAATTAGAATTCACAGAAGGCAACTGGATGTCATCTCTTGCATTCTACATCTTAGGAAAGTCACCAAAGTATTTTAACTGGGTGGCGTAATATTATTATTGCCTTACTGTGATGCCAAATAAATTAATTTGAAAACTACAAAGTGCAGCGACTTAATAAATACTTGTCCAGAAGGCATCTCTAACTCATACTACATAGATCTCTCTCCCATAGCTGCTTGGAATGAATGTGTGGAAGAAACATTGAGAACAGTCATCACTTTCCCAGTCAAAGGCAAAGCTGTTTACACAGATGATCTCAGTCAACTCATAGGATTTATATTGCTTTTATATTCTTTTATAGAGGGGGGTTTATGTATTTAAGGTCACATGCTTTTCAAATAACTTTTCCATCTTCTCAAGCCTCCCCATTATGATGCCAAACAGAGGAATGTACAGTTTGAATTCTATTACGTATTTTGAGAACCTGTGACTGTGAATTGGGATAAAAATATCAAGGGAATCTTCAGTAATACAGTCAGTTTAAAGCAAGACAACCTCCGTCTAGAGCCAAAACATAAAATCTCTTCTGCACCTCCAAGGTTTTTGCACTTTAACATATTATAAGTCCATGATAGCACCAGTAAAAGTGACCACTGCACGGTTCTTTGGAAACAAAGTCTCACCTTCACATTAAGAATAACCTCCATTGTGTTGAGTGGCAATATCACTGCACTAAATGGGACAGAGTTCAACCAATTCTAGCAACTCAAGGCTGGACATCCATGAGGTACTGTGGGCCATCAACAGCAGCATAATTGTACTCTAGCACAATCTGCAACCTTATGGCTCAGCATATCCCCCACTCAACTATTACTATCAAGACCAGGGACCAAACTCAGTTCAATGGAGAATGCAGGAGGATATGCCAGGAGCAGCACCAAGCTTACCTAAAAATAAGGTGTCAATCCCCTGGCAAAGCTACCAAACAGGCCTACTTGCACTCCAAACAGCATGAACAGCAAGTAGACAGAGTTAAGCAATCCCGCAACTGACAGATCAGATCTAAGATCTGCAGTCCTGCCACATCCAGTCGTGAATGGTGGTGGACAATTAAACAACTCACTGGAGGAGGTGGCTCCACAAAACTCCCATCCTCAATGACGAAAGAGCCCAGCACATCAGTGCAAAAGGTGAGGCTGAAGCATTTGCAGCAATCTTCGGCCACAAGTGCCATGTGGATAATCCGTCTCTGCCTCCTTCAGCTGTCCCCAGCATTGCAGGTGCCAGTCTTCAGCCAATTTGATTCACTCCATGTGATATCAAGAAACAGTTGGAGACACTGAATCTATCTACAGCACATGGACTACAATGGTTCAAGAAGACAGCTTACCACCATTTTCTCAAGGGCAACTAGGGACGGGCAATAAATGTTGGCCCAGGCAGTAATGCCCTTGTCCCATGAGTGAATAAATAAAAAATAAAGTTCCTCACTGCAGTTAATCTGAGTTGATTGTAGCAAAAGCTATGCATTATTAATCCAGTTTCAAGTTTCCCTCTTAGTTCAATGAGCAGAATTTCAGTGTAACTGTGGCATTATGTTGTGAGCAGATCCAAAACACAATCAGAAACTTGGGCATAGCTTGCCAGATGTAAAATCGATTAAAATCTTCTGTATGATTCTATAAACCTGGAAAGTGAGACTAATGTATACTTAATGTAACTTTGGCATACAGATTTGATGAGCTGAAGGACCTCTTCTGTACTGTATGATTCTATGAAAATCTCTTCTGACCCTTTTTTCAAATTAATAGCTTGAATTATTCCAAGCCCACGTACAATATTACCTTTCCACAGCCCTCTGGAGAAGGGAATTTCAAACACTCTCAATCCACTGTAAAAACATGTATCCAAATCTCATTTCAAAATAGCCATCCCCTGATCCTAAAATCTTACTCTGTAGTTGTAAACTCTCCAACCTATGGAAGTGGCCTCTTAACACCAAATCTTCTCATCTTTCTCAATCTGTTATGTTTCAATTAAATGATCTCTTGTTCTTCTAAACTTCAGTGAGGACAGATCTATCCTAATGCAGCTCTCTCCATTCAACAACACTTTCATCTCCAGAATTATTGCAGTGAACCATTGTTATGCTCCTTCTAATTCAAGTATATTACTCCTCAGTGACAGATACCATTACTATACACAGTATTCCAGGTGTGGGCTCAACAAAGCAATATTTTCTTACTTCTACTCCCCAGGGCAATTTTCAACAAAAAACAATTTGTCTTTCTAATTGCTTTCCAAACTGACTTCCCATGATTTCTGTCCAAGGACATCCAAATCTTTCTGAACATTTCTTACACATTTCAAAAGAAAATCTATTTTTCTGTTCTTCCTCGAGTCAATAGCTTCACATTTTTCCATATATTTTGAGTGTTGATAAAGTGAGTGACATGTTGCAAAAATGTTTTTTTCTCTACTAATTATCAGCACAAACAGAAAAATGTCAAATTTCAGATAATCACAACAATTTATTCATAAGTAAACTCTGATTGGTCAAGATTGGAAATAAAATGGTAATTATCAGGAGCCCACACTTCCACATGATTCAAAAAGGTTCGAGGCTTGATAATGTTCCTTTTGTTTGCAAAGTCAAGGCCCCTGCATGTGAATGTATGTCATGACCAGCAAGTGAAAATGTGACTTACCATGAGCTCAATTGGTTATTTTAAATTGGTTTTAGTGCAGCTATTTATGCAGTTAGGACTGTTCAGTAAGTACTGACGAATTGTGGAATCACAACTATCAGGGAAGTTATATTGACTTTTGCAAGCATAGATTGGTTGAGTACGGTCTGCACTCTGCTATGAACATGTTCTTTGATTTGATTCAATCATATGAGCTATATACCTGGCATCACATAAAGCACTTGAAACCCAAAACAAATCATCTACTGATAGTTATAATTCCACGATTGGGCTTCACTTGCTGTTTCCAGTTAGATACTTTCTAAAAATGTTTAAAGAATATTATTCACAGCAACAATAATCTTTATTTTAACAGTATTGGTTCATGCACATTACTTCCATGACCTTTAAACTGCTCATTCAATAAGAGTCATACATGCTGAAATTACACATGACAAACCTACACTTCCAAAACTGAATATTGATAAAAGTACAATAGGGCTTACTTTGGTTGGATTGGGGATGTAGTATTGGCAATATTCAAGATTACTGGTTAACCATCCTGAAGTAAATTCTGGACTCATGATCCTCTTGTATTTCATGTAGAAAGGCAAATATATTAAATTGTTACTTTTTAATGCAAATGGAGAATCAAAATACATTTTATTCTGATTACTGTACTGACAGAGCTATTAACAGTTTATTATCATGTTCTGTTGTCATTTGAGGTCAAAAGTGACAACTAAATTACTTAAAAGGAATGATAAAGTGGGCATTGTTATGGCTTGAGAATCAAAAACAAAAATCAAGTGTCAGTTTTCAGACTGAAAATTGTCATGTAAGACACTCAAAGGTAGATACCAAAAAAGCTAAGTAATGCCATTGATTTTTCTAATAAATGCTTTATAATGCTGCCTTTAGGAACTGTGCATAAATTTGCAGTAGATCCTACAGCATTGTACAAAGAAGTCTTTTATTGCTTCCCAGGAAAAAGGTTAAGTAGTGTTTAATAGCTACAGCAGTGCTAGAAGAATATTATGACAAATGACTACTGCATCTGCCGGATTATCTAACAACTTGTAAATATTGCACCACTCAGTACCCATCATAAAAGAGTCTGAATAAGAATTTGGATCATCACTTCAGTTTTCAGTCCTGAACTGGTGTGGTGTAATTTCACATGCAATGTTTAATTGACAATCGTGCATAAGCAAAATATTTTCTCTCACATTGTTACCACTATTTTTCTGAAAGAAAATACAATTTTATTGTATATGAATTGTGCTCAAACAAAAATGGCCCAAATCCATCACAAATGACTTGTCTGACAAAATTCTATGTAACTGTAACTGTGGTGTACAATACATCTTCCACCTCCACTACTTGTCCAAAGACTATATATATTAAATTCATTTTCCTCAGAACTTTTCTTCTATTTGGTTTTGTTAATACCTATTCATCGATTAAGCATGTACAGGAAAATTTTCTTACTCAGTATGTGGATGAACATACTAGAGAAGGAACAACACTTAACCTTCTCTTGGGAAATAAGGCAGGGCAAGTGACTGTGGCATCAGTGGGGGAGTATATTTGGACCAGTGATCATAATTTTATTAGTTTTAAAATATTTATGGAAAAGGATAGACCTGATCTAAAAATTAAAGTTCTAAATTAGAGTAAGGCCAATTTTGACAATATTGGGCAAGAACTTTCAAAAGTTGATTGGGAGAGGCTATTCGCAGGTAAAGGGATGATTAGAAAGCGGAAGGCCTTCATGATAACGAGAGGCAGTATATTCCTGTTACTGTGAGGGACAAGGCTGGTAGGTGCAGGGAATGGTGGATGACTAGAAAAATTGAGGCTCTGGTCAAGAAAAAGAAGACGGCATTTGGGAGGTATAGACAGCTGGGGATCAAGTGATTCCCTCAAGGAGTATAAGGGCAGTCAGAGGATATTCAAGAGGGAAATCAGGAGGGCAAAAAGCAGATATGAGATAGCTTTGGCGAATCGGGTTAAGGAGAATCTAAAGAGATTCTACAAGTACGTTAACAGCAAAAGAGTACGTAGGAAGAGAATAGGGCCCTTAAAGATCAACAAGGCCATCTATGTGTGGAACTGCACAAAATGGGTAAGATACTAAATGAATCGGTATTGAAAGTGGACAAGGATATGGAAGCTGCAGAAATAAACTGTGATATATTTAAACGTGTCCATTTATGGAGGAGGAGGTGTTGGATGTCTCAAAATGCATAAAGTGGCTGAATCCTCAGGACCTGATCAGCTGTATCCCAGACCTTTGTGGGAAGCGAAGGAAGTGATTGCTGGGCCCCTTGCTGAGATATTTGTATCATCAATAGCCACAGGTGAGGTGCCAGAAGACTGGAGGATTGCTAATGTGGTGCCATTGTTTAAGAAAGGTGGTAAGGCAAAGCCAGAGAATTTATTTCAGAATCCCCTTCCCCTCCCCCATTTCTGAAGAAGGGTCTAGGCCTGAAACGTCAGCCTTCCTGCTCCTCTGATGCTGCTTGGCCTGCTGTGTTCATCCAGCTCTACACCTTGTTATCTCAGATTCTCCAGCATCTGCAGTTCCTACTATCTCTGAACTATAGACTGGTGAGACTGATATCAGTGGTGGGTAAGTTGTTGGAGAGGATTCTAAGGGACAGCACCTGCGTGTATTTGGAAAGGCAAGATTAGGGATAGTCAACATGACTTTGTACTTGGGAAATCACTAACTTGATTGAGTTTTTTGAAGAGGTGACAAAGAAGGTTGATGAAGGCAGAGCAGTGGCTGTTGTCTATATGGATTTCTGCAAGGCATTCAACAAGGTTCTGCTTGGTAGACTGGTTAGCAAGGTTGATCACATGGTATGCAGGGAGACCTAGCCATTTGGATACAAAATTGACTTAAAGTAGGAGACAGAGGGTGATCATGGACAGTCTCGGACTGGAGGCCTGTGACCAATCGCATACCGCAGGGATTGGTGCTGGGACCACTGTTTTTTGTTATTCATGTAAATGATTTGAATGTGAATATAGGAGGAATGGTTAGTAAGTTTGTAGATGGCACCAAAACTGGTGATTTTCAGAGTACAACGGGACCTTGATCAGATGGGCTGATGGGCTGAGGAGTGACACATGGGGTTTAATTTAGATAAACGTGAGGTGTTGCATTTTGGTAAGGCAAATCAGGGCAGGATGTGTACGCTTAATGGTAGTGCCCTCGAGAGTGTTGCTGAACCAAGACACCTTGGGGTACAGGGTTATTGTTCCTTGAAAGTGGAATCGCAGGTGGACAGGATAGTGAAGAAAGCATTTGATATGCTTTCTTTATTGGTCAATGCATTGAGTATAGAAGTTGGGGTGCCATGTTGCGGCTGTACATGACATCGGCTAAGCTACTTTTGGAGTTCTGCATTCAATTCTGATCTGCCTGCTATAGGAAACATATGAAAGAGTACAAAAAGTATTTACAAGGATATTGCCAAGTTTGGAGGGTTTGAGCTCTAGGGAGAGGCTGAATAGGCTGGGGCTATTTTCCTTGGAGCATCGGAGGCTGAAGGGTGACCTTGTAGAGGTTTATAATATCATGAGGAGCATGGATAGGGTGAATAGCCAGGCTAGGGGAGTCCAAAATGAGAGGGCATGGGTTTAATGTGAGAAAGGAAAGATATAAAAGGGACCTAAAGGGCAACATTTTCATGCAGAAGGTGGTGCACATATGCAATGAGTTGCCAGAGGAAACGGTGGAGGCTGGCACAATTACAACATTTAAAAGGCATCTACATAGGTACATGAATAGGAAGGGTTTAAAGGGATATGGGCCAAGTGCTGGCAAATGGGACTAGATTTATTTAGAATATGGACGAGTCGGACTGAATGATCTATTTCCATGCTGTACAAATCTATGACTCCTTGACTCTACTTTTTGTCAAATGTCTCCCGCTATCTCCATCTCTTCCTTTACCTGCACATTACTTCTAGAGTCCCTGGAGGATTCTTGGCCTACATCTCATCTTTCGCCATCTCACAACTATTCTCAGTGAAGTTATGGAAAAATTCAATTGCAGGCTCCAGTGTATACTAATAATAGCCTTATACAGCTCTATCTCACAAACAACTCTCTTAAACTCTCCACAGCTTCTTGGAAAACTGACATCCAGTCTTGGATAGAACATAGAACATAGAACATTACAGCGCAGTACAGGCCCTTCGGCCCTCGATGTTGCGCCGACCTGTGAAACCAATCTGAAGCCCATCTAACCTAAACTATTCCATTATCATCCATATGTTTATCCAATGACCATTTCAATGCTCTTAAAGTTGGCGAGTCTACTACATTTGCAGGCAGGGCATTCCACGCCCTTACTACTCTCTGAGTAAAGAACCTACCTCTGACATCTGTCCTATATCTATCACCCCTCAATATTTTGAGTACATTTCAATCTGGTGTGATAAGCTGAATTTTGCTGCAATTAACCATTAGGGAAGCCAATATAATTGTCTTTAGTCACTATTGCATTCTTCATTCATTAACTCGATCTCCCTCCTCCATGACTGTGTCAAATTGAATAGGATGCTCACAATTTCAGAACCTGTTTTTTCCCTAATGTCCTTTTCATCACTACCTACATCAATTTTATATACTGTACAGCCAACCAAGCAACAACTTTGCTGCCACCATCCTCTTTAATTGTAGGGATCTACATGTGTTGTCTGATAGGGGAAAGCCACTTACCAGTTCAAGTAGAAGGAGCTCTTGTATTGAACATGAAGTTGTTTATTGTGTATTAGCATCTAGTTACAGGTTACATTGATATGATGGCTGTTGTTAAGAGACTATTAGGGACACCTGGGCTTACTCTGAGATCCAACGCTGTTTCAATGTCAAGTTCATATAACACCATCATAATGAGGTACTCCTCAGTATGAATCCTTTCAGACCAATATACAACAACTCCCATCTCAACGATATAACCTATCTACACTCCTGACTCAGCCCATCTGTAGCTGAAGTCTTCATCTATGCTTCAGCTACCTCCATATTCAACTATACCAATTCTCTACAGCCTGGTATCCAATTCCCTACCTTCAACACATTTAGGTTCATCCAAAACTTTGCTGTTCATGCCTTAACTCATGTCAAGTCTTGTTTATTCATCAAATTGTGCTCATTGACCAATTTTGTCTCCAAGTTCCCAAACACATCAGTTTAAATCTACCATCCTCTTGTTCAAATCTCTCAACAGCCTTGCCTCTTCTGACTCTACATGTTTCTCCGATCCCACACCTCTCTGGAAAAACTGCATTCCTCTGGTTCTGGCCTCTTGCCCACTCTACATTTCCTCTATTCCACTATTAATAACTGTGTCTTCAGTTTTTTTTTGAGGCTCTTACCTTTGGAATTCTCTTAGTAAACATTTCAATCTCTCTCTCTTTTTCTATACTTTTGTGACATTTTTAATCCTCTCTTTGACTAAGATTTTGGTCACCTAATTTCCTGTACTTAGACTGGTTGCATTTTTTTTACCTCATTATACTCAAATGAAGTGTATTGCAAAATTTTACGAAGTTATATTTATAAACCCTCAGCTGTTATACCTAGTATATAAATAAAACAATTCTGCAGAAGCAGAACTTCTGTCTTGCTTTGGTCTGGTCGTAGATTTTGTGTGAACGGAGGGATAGAAGGTAAACAGTATCAGGAAAATTTTATCATTTTGTTATACGAAAACATTCCCATTGTCAATTCTTGGACTTCAGTCTCAACTCTGTATTGCATTTTGAATACATTTAAATCTGGTGTGATAAGATTATTTTGCATTTGATTTTAACAAGCAATGTAATCATGGGTTTAGTAATTGGCCGAATCTGTTCTTGGCATTTACAGAAGTCGACGTGCATAATGACAGAGAACCAGATGTAATGATCTAACATCACTTGGGCAGTTTTCCTGTGAGTCAGTCACAGGCTATCCTAGGGGATTGGGCATCATTGTCTATAACCTCAAATCGACTCTTTCACATTGCAAAAATAAAGTTCTTTTTGATTCATGTACAGAATTGCATTTCTGACTGTACTCATTTAAGCAGTGCTTTTTCATCATATTCTGTTGTTCATTTTTCCCAACCTGAGCTGGAATTCACAGGAAGTTAAAATTTGTACAATTGAGGAAACACTTTATGACATCTCATAGAATTATTTGGTCTTTCCATCAGAGTAACAGACTACCAATTAAATGATGTTAGAATTTTTCTGGTATCTTTAGCAGAGATAAGTTGCTTTGTGAGAATTAAAGCTGCAGTTTGTGCTGCATTCTGCATTATCACTGGGAACAAAACCCATATTTGGAACAACCATTTCATACATTACAGGCAACAAATGATCCTAAGGCAGTGTGCATCAGCCAAAAAGTCACTCCTAGAGAAGCAACAGCAGATCCTAGGGCTGGACCTGTTGAGGAATCTGGTTTTCAATCTGTACTGTCTTTGGAACTCCAAGGTGTCGGGAAGTCTTCAATCAGTGCTATTATGAGCAGTCAAGCTAAAGAAAGTTATACATTTCTAACCTATTAGTATCACCCAAGTCCCAGTAGAATACGTCACATTGGTCAACTGTGATTTAGCTTAGGAACCAATAAAACAGTGAGTTAGGCACTGTTTACTCATGTCCACCAGAACATTGACTTTAATACAGAGCTGCACATACAGTCCCCCAGGTAACAGAACTCCAATTAAACAGTTCCTTAGAGTTTAGGGAATGATTGAGTCCAAGTACAGACAGTAATACCTTGTGTACTAAAATCAAAAAGGCCTTTACTCCACCAATGTAAAGGTGTCAATTCAGTGTTATACACAATGATGCCTGATCCCTTGGGATTGATCTATCCTGTGGGTACGCATTATTAACAAGCTTGTTTTAAGCAGCAGTCAGAGAAGCTTGAAATATAATTCAATGTATTTTCAGGCCAGAACCTTTTTAGGATCTTGTGCAGCAATATTGGGCATCATTGTGTTCCTGTTTCTAACATCACTTTGGGCACAAAAAGCGCATGTTTTTATGTAGAAAGTTTTTAAAAAATGAATCTTCACACATGCAGAACTATACATGAAAAATAATTTAATTGAAGCCATAATGTTCAGTTCTGCTTCTCCCATTCTTAATTTTGCAGCTACATTGATTGAATACTTTAAATTCCTGTCAGCTGAGTGCGACATTGCTGCAGATTGGGAAATCTCATGTGAGGTCTTTAAATATATTCGAACATAGAACGTAGAACAGTAAAGCACAGGAACGGGCCCTTTGGCCTGTGGTGTTGTGCTGAACATAATACCAAATTAAACTAATCCCTTCTGCCTGCCCTTGCTCCATATCCTTTACTTCCTTGCATATTCATGAACTTATTGAAAAGCCCCTATCCCATCTTCCTCCATCACCAACCCGGGCAGTGCTTTCCAGACACTTACTACTCTCTGAATAAAAATATTTTAATGTTTTATTGCCTGACATTAAAAAAACATCTTTTTTTTAAACTTAGTCTACTTAAATTTTTATTTCCCATTATCAGGTTAACCTGTTATCAAAATTTGGGATAGTTACTCTGATTTATGGTTCCTTTCCTGCTGTCATATTTTTGTAATCTGACTTACGGCACCTCATGATTTATTAATTTACTTCACTGACATATGTGTCACATGTTATTGAATTCAATTTTCTATTTTTAGATTTCCATTTGGTTTCTAGTCTGCTGTAATGTTTGAACATTGATCAGTGTGCACCATAGCTTGAAATTATTGCCAGTCTTCTTGATGATTGTCCAGAGAATCCATTCAAGTGTATTTTGTTGCATAATTGGTATTGCTATATTAGAGAAGTAAAAACTAATGATGTGCAAATAGTTACTGGTAGGTAACTTTAAAAAATCTTCAGTTTCCTACTCTGTCACAATACTCAGTATAGATATGGAAGTTGTCAGAAAATATTATTCCACCTATGCTGTTTGCTTAAGGCACTTATTGTAATCGACATTGTCATTTGAGTAAGAATAAACTGCCGGCATGCAGCATTGTTCATCCTGTTATTTTCTAGGGTAAATTGATAGAGAATATCAATATTAAGCCAAAAAATTGAATTCATTCTTAGTTGAATGTTTGAATCAGCAAACAGGCTTCTAACCAAGGCGTGATGCAAACTGGCATTACTTTTCATGATTACTTTACTTAGAATTTTGTGTTGTTTCATTTTCAGTTTTATTAAATGTTTGAATTTCTGCAACAATTAGGGTTGGAATTCAACTTTGGTAGTATTTAAAACTGGTAGTAAAGATTGTTGATCTGGTGTACTGTTCTATTCAGTTCAAAGAAAGGGAACATCAGATAGGATGTGGAATGGGGCAGTCAATTTGGTAATGCTACATGTGATAGCTTGAAAATTTGAACATATTTGCATGAAACTCCTTTAAATTATGGTATTTTAACAAAGCATAGTGCTAGAATTTCTGAGGACTGGGAATCACACGGAGATTGCCATTCTGCTCCTTCTATTTTACATTGAGAGAAAGCTCTACATTTCTGACAGAAGTTTCTGGTCAAGCACTATCAGAAATGCATGCCATACTTTATATCTAGTTGGGCCCTGGTATTCCGCATGGTTTCCACAGGCTTCTCCCATGAATGCTGTAGAAATTACAATCTAGCCATCAGAAAATCTGGGTCAATATTTAAATAGATTAAGACCTCAGTTACAATGGACGAATGAGCTTCATGTAAACATGTGCACATTTTTTTTCAATCTCAGAGAGGGCAGTTTTACAGCCTTGTTTCAAAATATGGTGGATAACATGATTAAACCTGCAAATCTGCTCTAACAAGAGTCACACTAAGTCATGTTGCAATTCGCAATATATAACTTGTGACATATTTTATCTTAAAAAGGTTATTGTCACCATTTCTTCATTTTGACTCTTCATATATTGTAATTTATTCCAACAATAAATATTTCAATTAATACATTAAATTTTAATTCAATTCTGTGCAAATGAAATTTGAATAAGTTATATCAGGCATATAGTAGTGGACTCTGTAATAAAAGCAGAAATGAGAATTTTGTGGATTTTATGCCAGGAGAGTTCAGGCTTTCAAATTTATAAATTATTTGACAATAGAACTCTTAACCTGAATTAGGTTTAAATTGTATTACACCACTATAGAATGTACAAAAATAGAAGAGTAATAACCTAACTTTTAAAGAAACAGTGCATATTTATAATGAAGCAGATGCAAGCTTTGCAATGGAACGTAAAAGCATTTGTAATGTCATTGTTCTCAGGTACTACAGTTTTGACTTTGCACACCTTAGTGATTTCCTGATCTGAAGAAAAGGCTGCTCAACAGTTCTAAATTGGAGGAAATTTAGCAAAAGTCATAAGGTGGCAGGTCAACTCACCATCCTTTACAAAACCAAAATACTCTGGGTGCAGCAAATCTTAAGTAAAACAGAGAATGCTAAAAATATTCAGCTGAACCAATAACATATCTGAAGAAGCAGCAGTGTTAAAATTTCCCATTATTGAAATTTTATCAGAGTGGGATAAGTTAGAAATGTATGAAATTTTAAGCACATGAAAAGGGGGAGATATAAAAAGAACAAAGGGAAACAAAGGCTAGCAGACAGGAGAGATTAAATAACAGGGGATTTGAAAAGGCAAACCCAAAGACAGTAATAATGGGAAAAGTACAGAGGCAAAATAAAAAAAGAGTTCAAAGGAGATGTGGATGTACAGCAGCCAAAAATCAAATGCTGCAATGGAAATGGAAAAAAATAATGAAGGCAGAGATTATGGACTGAAATTATTGAACTTAGATCAAATTTTGAGTGCAGAAGGCTGTAAATTGCTGAGTTAAAGGATGAGGTGTTGCTCTTCAAACTTATGTTGAGCTTCATTGGAACACTGCAAAGGTTTTAGTAAAAAGAGGTGAGAACAGAATGCAGGTTTTATACCCTCCCTTGATCAATGACAACAAATATTTTTGTTTTCTTTGCAGCCTGCAGCTGTCAGACTTCAATTAAAGTGGATTTTCATGTAAGGTGATGAAGCCAATTACCATTTTTTTGAATTAAAAAAGAAGGAATTTTATTACTTCCTAACATCATGAAAAACACATTAAAAATTGCAATGTTAAACACACTCACGAACATAGCGAATAAGTTTAAAAGGGAGAGAAAGGGAGAAATAAGACTACACAGTTTATAATTTCTTAGAGTCTTTGTGGCAATAGATTTTAGACCTGAAGACACAGTTGATTCATTATTGACTCATATGTACTGCAGCAGGAGAATCTATAGACATCTTCAGACCTTGGTAAATGTTTGTTTCTCAAGTTGCATTTTCACCAGGTGCATTCTTTTTCGAGATGACGAAAGAGCCAACCAGGAAGAGAGAACAAGAGCAATCCTTTAAGACTCTAATGTTATGAATCCATGTTATACATTTAAATACAGGACAATGTATATTCCAGAGTCTAGTTCCATTGTCTTTCTAAGCTGATTATCTGACAGGTGGGCCTTTCATCTTCAAATATGTAAATTTATTATACGTGAGTGTAAAATAAAATAGGATATCTTGACACTGATTCAGTCTCTGTGGTGTTTTTATTCCATATGGCTCTCCCAAAGCTTGCATCACAATAGTCAGTTCAGGTCCATGATTCTGCCTTAGAAAAAAAAGTCATCTGTTAACGGTTTCAGATATTAGAATTAGATGATGGAAGTTCAAATTCTATAGTCCATCTTTATTGCTAATGTAATTCTATTCAATATTCATATAAATACCAAAAATATTTTTTTCCCAGTATTATGTAGTGGGAAAATAGTCAAAAGCCTAGCATTCCTTTTGAAATAGAGGCAAGTCTGCATTTTAATGCTGAACATTCATGACATTGTACTTGAGTGAGTATTTCAAAACATTGATGCACTGACAAAGAACACAAAATGGATTATACAAGCACTCAGCTCAGTTTGTGCAAATACTTTAACGCCAAGATGCTACATGAGAGATTATTGAAGACAGAAGATAGATATTATTTTCAGTCCAAAATCATTTTTGTTCAAGCACCTTGGTTTCACAGTGCAGACAATAATAGCATCTAATAGGATTTACATGCACACGAATCACATCTTCTGAAGTCAGGTTTACATGAATAATCCATGACATCAAGATCTCACCAAATCAGAGCAGAACATCTGGCACTCCTGGAGAAATTTAAAGGGCTACAAAACCAGTTTTAAGAATGATATGGGTTTTGTTGAAATTTCTCTATGAGCCATGCCGCTTGAACAAAAGGTAGCTGAGAAGATCTGGAGTAGTCAGGTTCACTGATGCGTTTAGAATAATGCTGTTGTTCAAAACATTGCATGGAGGATAGCCTTCTGAAACATAGAAAAACAACATGAAGAAAGGCTGAAAACATTGGAACTTTTTTCACTAGAGCATAGGAGGTTGAGAGATGACCTGAAAGGAGTTTATAAAATAGTGAGGGGTTTAGATAGTGTTAACGGTGGTTGTCTTTTCCCTAAGGTGGAGTTTTTCAAGACTAGGGAGCACATTTTTAAGGAGAGAGATTTTTAAAAAGACACAAAGGCAATTTTGTTTTTTACAAATAAGGTACTTTGCATGTGGAATCAACTTCCTGTGGAAGTGGTGGATGTGGGTACAATTACAACAGTTAGAAGACATTTGGATAAGTACATGAATGGGAAAGGTTTGGAGGGACATGGGCCAGGAGCAGGCAAGTGGGGTTAGTTTAGTTTGGGGTTATGTTTGGCATGGAGTGATTGGACTGAAGGGTCTGTTTCCATGCCGTATGACTCAATGACCTTATACAGAATATATTGAAGCTGAAAAAATGCATTTATGACAGATTTCTGGTTAGTTATACTAGTTAGAACCTGGCTGAATAGAGAAAGTACAGAGTGGAAGTGAAAAATAAATAAGAAAAACAGAGGAATGTATGAGATGAGAGTGGCAGTTATCATTAAAACAAATCTGAAGTCTTCAAAAGGCATGTAAAGAGTAAAAGAATCGTAAGAGGAAGAATTGAGCCATCTAGGGGCCAAAAAGCAAAAGGATGGAAGCAGAGGAAATGATGGGTACTAAATGACTACTTTTCATTTGTCTTCACCAAGAAAGAAGTAGTGTATGACAAAGTAGCTGAGAGACTCAATCGGCTAAAAATTACTAAAGAGGAAGCATTAGATATTTTAGCTATAATTGAAGTTGATAAGTCAGCGGGATCAAATAAAATGTGTCCAAAAGCATGGGAAAATTAAGGGAGAGAATTGCAGAGATGCCTTTCAAACCTCCTTAGATGTTGAGGGGCTGCCAGAGAGCTGTAGGATTTTAAATGCTGCACCCTTGTTCAAGAAAAGATACAACAGTAAGATCAGTAAGTATATTTTAATCTCAGTGGTGGATTATCTTACCAAAGTGATAATTTGAAACAAAATTAACATTCAATTGGACAAATGGGAATTAAGTAGCGAAAGTAGGCATGAACTCATTAAGGACAAATGATGTTTCACTAACTTGATTATGTTTTTTAATGAGGGAACAGCAAGGGTTGATGAGTATAATGCTGTGAGCATGACGTATAAGAGCTTCAAAAAGACTTTTGATAAAGTATCACATTATGGACTTGTCAGCAAAGTTAAAGAGACTGGAATAAAAGGGAATGCGATAGCAGATATATGAAGTAGGCTGAGTGGCAAGTAATTGAGTGGTGGTGAGCAGTTGATTTTGGAACTAGATGAAAATACATATACATATTTTATTTGCTTATAGGATGTGGGTGTTACTGGCCTGCCAGCATTTATTGCTTATCCCTAATTGTCCAAGAGTAGGTGGTGGTAAGCTGCCTTCTTCAATCATTGCAATCCTTGGAGCATAGGAAGAGACATCCAGGAAGCTGACACAGCAAAAATTGAAGGACGGTTATATAGTTCCAAGTCAAATTGGTTCATCACTTAAAGGGGAGTTTGTAGGTGGTGTGTTCCCGTACATCAACTGCCTTTGTGCTTTTAGATGGAGAGGTTGTGGGTTTTGCAAGAAACTGTTGAAGGAGCCGTGGTGAATTACTGAAATGCATTTATATATAGTATACACAGATGCACTGTGTATTGTTGGTGAAGAGAATGAATGTTAAAAGTGGTAGATGTGGTACGAATCAAGTAAGCTGCTTTGTCCTGGACAGTGTCAAAATTGTTAAGTGTTATTGGAGATATATTCATCAAGACAAGTGAACGGCTTTCCATCACACTCCTGACTTGTGCTTGAAGATGGTGAATAGAAGCTGGGAGGTGGATTGGGAGGTGGGGACAGGAACTGGAAGTGAGTTACTTGACACAGATTTGAAACTAAATTCCCAGTAACCAATGTAAAGGTATTATGTGGCAAGATTACAAGTTCTAATTAAAATCAACATCAATTAAACAATTAAGCTCATTAAGGAACTTCTTGAGAGATCATCGTGGATCATATGAGATTTTAGTGGAACCACACAGGCCGCACTCTGCGTCAGCAGCTGCCCATAGATATAAAGGTGTTGGAAGCAGTTCAGAGAAGATTTATCAGCCTAATACCTGGAATGGACAGGTTGCCTTATGAGGAAAGATTGGAGAGGTTAAGCTGCCACCAGTTTAGATTAGGAGTTGAAGAGCTGGCACAAAAAAGGAGTTGAAGTCTGGCACAGATTAGACGTGATCTAATAAAATTGTGCGACAGTCTTGAGGGGAAGAATTTCCTATTCCTGATCCAATTTCTTATATTCTTTATGTATGAGTTTTTTATGGTTGTATCCTGAAATCAGGTGAGTTGCTAAATTGGAGCACAGTTGAAAGGAACACTAAGCCATTGATAGTTAACTCCATGTGTGCCCATTTTGTACAAAGAGTGATCCAAATATATTTTGGCAGTGGAGGGGTCATCATTCTCTTCACTTCATGGGACATGAAAAAAAAAAGTATTAAGGCTTCCAGATTTTATTGAAAGTCCAAGTGAGTACAAGGAGATAAGAAACTGTTAATAGGAGCTGGACTCTCAGATTTTAGATCGAGTGGCAATGAGGAGTACCATCCCCGCAGAAGAGGCATAAACCTTGGCTGAAGAAGGGCATAAGAGTGAAACAAGGTGCAGGAAGTAAACAAATGTCATATCGAAGTATAGGATCTATCACCATAAACAAAACTCTTGGAGATGTTTGAACAGTAGCATTGCAATAGACTATGATTGCCCAAGGACATGATTGCGGGGAT
This sequence comes from Rhincodon typus, assembly GCF_021869965.1. Lineage (NCBI taxonomy): Eukaryota > Metazoa > Chordata > Chondrichthyes > Orectolobiformes > Rhincodontidae > Rhincodon > Rhincodon typus. Next base: position 44,109,365 of record NC_063344.1, on the reverse strand, counting down.
TTGGGTTCTTGTGGAAGATCTCATACCTCGCAGCAGATCTCAATTGTGTCCTGTATGTAATCATCAAAAGTCATTGCAGCCTTGAATAAACTTGTTACTGGCTCCTTCCAAGTATCAACTGTGGATCTTGGTGTCCTATCTCAAAAGGCTTAACACCATTGCATCTTGCAAGTGGTATGTTCCCCAGGAGACTGATACATATTCAAAAAATAAATTTTCAGTGAACAACTAGAGCAACTTCATGACAAGATTATAAGTTATAAATATTTAACCGTAATAAATTCAAATCAACATCAATTGAACAATAAAAGCCAAAAGAACTGCGGATGCGGTAAATGAGGAATGAAAACAAAGTTGCTGGAAAAGCCCAGCAGGTCTGACAGCATCTGTGAAGGAAAAAACAGAATCAATGTTTCAATTAAACAATACTTAGTAGATAACCATATCTTTGTGGGTGACATGATGGCTCAGTCATTAACACTGCTGCATCATAGAGCCAGGGACGTGGGTTCGATTGCATTCTGTGTGCATTTTGCACATTTCTCCCCATATCTCCTCTCACAGTCCAAAGGTGTGCAGATTAGGTGGATTGGCTGTGCTAAATTGCCCCATAGTGTGCAGGTTATGTGTATTAGCCATGGGAAAACATAGGGTTACAGGGATAAGATAGGGAGTGAGTCTGGGTGGGTGTGGACTCAATAGGCCAAATGGCCTGCTTCCACACTGTAGGGATTCTCTGACCTACAGAAGAAATAATCATTATTAGTATTCTCCTTTTTTTTGATAATTCATTCATGGTGTATGGGCTGTGCTGACTAGGCCAGAAGTCATTGCTCATCCCTAGTTACCCTTGCGAAGATGATGCCGAGCTGCCTACTTGAATTGCTGCAGTACATGCCCTGGAGGTAGACCCACAATGCTGTTAGGGAGGAATTCCAGGATTCCAAGGGAGCAATGGCCGACTGGTATTATGGCTAGACTATTAATCGAGAAAGTTGGTTATTGTCCTGGGGACCTGAGTTCAAATCCTGCCACACCAGATAGTGGAATTTGAATTCAATAAAGAGCTGGAATTAAGAGTCGAATGATGACCATAAATTCATTGTCTATTGTCACAAAAATACCCATCTGGTTCACTAATGTCCTTGAGGGAAGGAAATCTGCCACCCTTACCTGGTCTTGCCTACATGTGGTTCAGTCTTAACTGTCTTCTGGGCAATTAGGGATGGCCAATAAATATTTGCCTAGCCAGTGATGCCCACATCCCATGAGTAATAAAAAAAAAGTTTTGAACCAGCAACACTGAAGGAAGGATGATATATTTTCATGTTGGAATGGTGAATGACATGGAAGAGAACTTGCAGGCAATGATGTTTACATATATCTGTCACCTTGGTCATTCTAGGTAGTAGTGGTTATGGATTTGGAAGCTTTGTCTAAGGAAGTCATTGTGAATTGATGCAGTCCATTTGTAGTCAATGCACATTGCACCCCTGCATTGGTGGGGAGAGTGTGAGTTCTGGTGGATGTGATGTCGATCAACTGGATTGTTTTATGCTTAAGTTTTACAGAATTCTTGAAGTGTATTTGGGATAGTTTCCCTGTAAATTATGTTATCAATACAACCAAGGATCTGTTATATTGTATCTGAAGTTGTGTAGTGAGAGAGGTTTAAAAAATAATCCAAGGAAAAAGCCCCATTGAAACAATAGCCATAACATGCTAACGTTTAACATTCATTTGAGAATGAGGAAAGAAGTTTGGAAACAAATGTACTAAACATAAATTAGTGTAATTCTAAAGGCATAAGAGCAGAGTTGAGTGAAGTGGACTGGGAAAAAAATTTTGCAGAAGAGACGGTTGATAAGCAAAGACAAATATTTAGAAAATAGTTCATGACTCACAACAACAATATATTCCAGTGAGGAGGAGGGCCTATAGGAAGCGGATAAACTGACCATAGTTAACCAAGGAGTTTAAGAATAGTATAAAATTAAAAGAAAAACACATACAATGTGAGAAAGATTAGTGATAGCGCAGAGGATTGAGAAAGCTTTTAAACCAACAAAAGACGACAAAAAAAAAATGGAGGGAGAATATAAATCTTGACTATAAGCTATCAATTAATAGATAGTAATAACTTATTTTAATATATAAAAAAATCACAGAATTTTTATAGAAAAAAAGGAGATCATATGTCCTCTATCATGATTAGAATGGTTAATTGTAGGAAAGACGTTCGCATTGACTGGGGAGCTCAGAATGGGGTCAAAGTTTAAGGATACTGGGTAAGCCTTTAGAACTGAAATCAAGAGAAATATCTTCACCCAGAGAATCGTGCATCAGTGGAATTCTCTGCCACAAATACGGTTGAGGCCAAACCATTACAAGTTTTCAAGAAGGTGTTAGATATAGTTCTCAGGCCTGAAGAGATCAAAGGATATGGAGAGAAAGCCATATATCTGAACACCATTTCTATCCAAATAATTATCCAATGCCTCAATTGAAACTGCCTCCACCACATTTCCAGGCATTGTATTCAATACACTAACTACTTACTGTGTGGAAAGGTTTTTCTCTCACATCATCCTTACTTTGTTTGCACATCACTTTGATTCAATACCCCCTTGTTCTTTTTTTCCTTTCACAAGCAGCAATAGCTTCTCCATAAGATTCTTTTGCTCATGATTCTGAACTCCTCTTTCAAATCTCCTCTCAGCCTCCATCTCTCCAAGGGGAACAGTCTCAATTTCTTCAATCTAGCCTCATAAATTTCTCTCATTCCTGGAGCATTCTTGTAAATTGCATTTACATTCTCTCTAATGCATTCACATCATTCCTATAATGTGCTGCCTCCAACAGTACACAGTACTCCAGCTGAGGTCTAACAAGTGTCTTGTACAAATTCAATATTGTCTCCTTGATCATGTACTCTAACAAAGCTGAGAATACTGTATGCTTTATTCACTGCTCTCTCCACCTGTCCTGCAACCTTCAATGATCTATGCACTTATACATCCAGGTCCATCTGCTCCTGCATTCCTTTAGAATTGTAACCCCTATTTGATATTGTCTTTTAATGTTTTTCCGATTAAAGTGTATCACTTTATTCTTCTCTGCATCGGATCTCATCTGGCACCTATCCACCTAATCCACCAACTTGTCAATGTCCTTTTAGAGTTCCCTGATTCCTATTTACTTGATGCCATACTCAACCGAAAGCTGTCTTGATGTCAAAGGCTATCACTATAACCTGACCTCTGGAATTCAACATCTTTGTCCATGTTTGAACCGAATCTGGATTAAAGTCAAAATCTGAATGGCTCTGACAGAACCTAAACTGGGTATCAGTGAGCAGATTATTGCTGTGCAGATGCTGCTGGATTACATTGTTTGGGTAGTGGTACACAAACATATATCACCAACAATGAGGAAAAAAAACAATTTGTAGGAATTTGTATATAGTTCTGAAAGAGTTAATACTAAGAAGAGCCATAAGTATTACTTATTACGATGATGCCACATGGACTTGTAGACAGAGGGACTTATGTTGCCAAAGAAGTGAGGCTCAACATCTGGTTCTATTCAAAGTCTTTGTAACAATATCTATCATTATCAATCTGTAACTAGTTGCTAACATGGAGTAAACTATATCTTATTGACAAAAAAGGCTCTTTTGGTTAGACCAGAACATGATTTTCCTCTGCACACTCAACCAAGCTGACTTTGTCGTTTCCTATGGTGGCAAAGCCTTCACATTGAACAGCAGCTCAGGCAGTGTAATGAGTTGGCAATCCATGCAATAGATGTTTCAGAATTGCATTCTTCAAGAGCCCCAGCTTCCTTTTCATATCTCACTGTTAAAGAACGGAAGCTTATAAATCTGGCATCATGAATTTTTGTTATACAGTGTTGGGAAGGAAAATGCATATTTATAGGTGCAGAAAATACCAGTGAGTCAATCAGTGTGTGCCCAATGCAGTGTTGTCTACTCTCAGCCTCTCATTTATGGATTTCCCTTTTGGCATTAGATGAGGTGGAATCAGTCTGCTAACTTGTTTCTACTTGTACCATGTAGTGCATCTTAAAACTGTTTTTCATCATGGAGGTGCCTGTGGATAATCTCTATTATGGGGTCCTATGCATGAATGGCTCCTCAATTAGAGGTGCCAAAGAAGTCTTTGATAATAATGGTACCTCAAAAATGGTAACACCCTCACCCTCCTTGCCAACTGCCTCAGCCCTTGGCTGCCATGCTGCATGGGAACACCAGCTGGTAAACAACAGGCATCCAGTCCAAACATATACCAGCCATCAGCCCCAGTGACTGGCCAATGCTACAGAGTTTAGAATGCATCCTGTCCCTGCCAGTGTACTGATCCTGTGCCACACTGCATGCTGCTATATGTGGCTCTCCATGAGATTAGGCACTTTCACAAAGGCAGAGTTCATTCAAATCTCTTAGCCAGAATCGGGCACATGAGTTGATTGAATTCCTTCATTCTCAGACAATAACTTTGCACTGCCTCAGGGACTTCTGACATACAGGGCACATCTATTGTTGCTGGCCAAAGTCAAGCTGTCTTTCTGAAGTCCTGCATCTGCTATCTGTTGAGAATGGCCGTTTCTCTCTTCCACTCTCTAAGAAAACTGCTCAGAGCTGCTTCTACCTCTCTCATCTTCAGCTCACACATATCATGCTTTTAACCCTTGTTGTGTAGATTGATCAACCCAGGTGACTGTACCAGCATTGGTAGAGGGTATAGATGCTAGTTGCTCTGATAATTCTGATGCTGACACAAGGATCTCTCCTCACTGCCTGAGCTCAATTTCAGAACCTATGAGGGAAGGGAAATAGGTCATAAGATCCAGTCTTGGTTTGCACTCCATCCTCTTTTTTATGAATTGTAATATACTTTCTTCCACTCTACCAGGAATGTCCATTGTGCCTTCCATACTGCCAATCCCCAAAGATCCCTTCATATTGGTAGACTTGATGTGCAAATGGAATGCCCCTCTTCCTGTTAATACACTTTCTCATGCCCTTTGCTGCTACAAGTTTGGAGGACAGGAGAGGGAAAGCACTGATGGTCCATGTGATCAATATTATCAGCTCATTTTCACAGGAATTGTATATATCAATGTTGGCAAATCTTCATCGGTAGCAGAATTCTGGGTCTCGTATGGTGAGTAGTGACCTGGATACACAGCTCTCCTACATGCAGGAGAAGCAGGTGCCCTCAGATTCCTCCATTGCTGTGTCTCCTGGATATTGATTACCTAGATGTAATCCAGATGGTACCCTAATGATGCCAACTTAAATAGCGAAAGAACAAGAGGCGACTTGAGGAAAATCTTTTCATATCCACAAGTATTTAAGATTTAGAATGAGTGTTGAGAAGCTAGTCTTAATCATGCTTTTCAAAAAGTAAGTTGAGAATTATCTGAAGAGACATTTGCAGGACTGGGGGAAATGGCAGGGAGGAGGATTAGCTGACCTCCTCACAGACAGCAGGCATTAGCCTAATGGGCCAAATGACATATCCTGTGCTATATGAGAGCCTTCAGCTTGCTGAGTAAAACATGCATTCCATAAAGTATTCTCTTATCATCAAACTAACTTGGAATTAATTGAATAAGATGTTAGCGCAAACATAATGCTACAAAACAGCTACTAGTAACTTCTCAACTCAACAGGCTAGTCGCTCCTGTCCGAAGAGAAATAAAATAGGTACATCCATCCCAGGGAGATAGCACTAGTGAGAGAAAGTTGGGTGCTATGTATTTGAATATTGGTTAATTTAATGATGCCAGTAAGTTTGAATTCAATTAATAATTAATTTTGTTTAATGGAACACAATTTCAGGTGTATTTTCATTTTTCTCAATAGATCAGGATATATATCTCTTCAATTTGCAAAAATGTTCAACAAACGTTTATACTAACTGTATGTATCATAGACTCAAAAATAGCCTATCGCAGATTGAAAAAACCCATTGCAAAGACCTCAACCCTTGAGAAACGGTATTTTGTGAATCTCATCTTTTCTTTCTATCTTTTGCACCATTTCCCACTCATAGTCATAGAGTCATAGAGTCACACGACACAAAAACGCAGTGGCTCAGTGTAGCACTGCTGCCTCACAGTGCCAGGGACCTGGGTTTGATTCCAGCCTTGGGTGACTGTCTGTGTGGAGTTTGCACATTCTCCTTGTGTCTGTGTGGGTTTCCTCTGGGTGGTTTGGTTTCCTCCCACAGTCCAAAAATGTGCAGGCTAGGTGAATTGGCTATGCTAAATTGCCCATAGTGTTCAGGGATGTTTAGGTTAGGTTGGTTAGACAAGGGAAATGCAGGAGTATTGAGTCTGGGTGGGCTGCTCTTCAGAGGGGTGGTGTGGACTTGTTGGGCTGAATGGCCTATTTCCACACTGTAGGAATTCTATGATGAAAAGAAAACAGACCCTTTGGTCCAACCAGTCCATGCCGAACATAACCCCAAACTAAACTAGTCCCAAACCTTCCCAATTCAGATATCCATTCAAATGTTGTAATTGTACCCACGTTATCACACACGAGTGACCCTCTGTATAAAAAATTTGCCTTTTACCTCTATTTTTAATCTCTCTCTTCTCACCTTAAAAATGTACCTCCAGTCTCAAAATTCCCCATCTTAGGGAAAAGATGATGACCATCAACTCTATCTATATCCCTCATTATTTGATAAACTTAACAGGTCACTTCTCAATCTCCTACGCTCCAGTGAAAGTAGTCCCAGCCTATCCAGCCTTTCCTTATAACTTAAATGTTCCATACCCAGCAACATCCTGGTAAATCTCTTCTGAACCTTCTCCAGCTTGATAATATTCTTCCTAAAACTGGATGACCAGAACTGGACACAGTATCCCAGAAGAGGCCTCAACAATGTCCTGTACAAACTCAACATAATGTCCCAACTCCTATACTCAAAGGACTGAACAGTGAAGGCAAGCGTCCCAAATGCCTTTCTAACTATCCTGCCTATATATGACGCAAACACTGAAGAATTATGCACCTACTCCCCTTGGTCCCTCTGTTTTACAACACCACCCAAGTCCCTCCTATTAATTATATAAGCTCTACCCTTGTTTGTTGTACCAAAATGCAATAACTTGCATTAATCCAGATTGAACTCCATCTGCCATTTTTCAGCCCATTGACCCATTTGATCAAGATCCCTTTGTAATCTTAGAAAATGTTCTTCACTGTCTACAATCACAATGTGTAGTTAAATTTTCCTATTGTGATGAAGAATCATAATACATTATTATTTGGAAACTTGGGTTCTAAAGTAGACAGAACCATGAAAATCTTTAAGTTTGATTTCTATTTCTATATTGTGCATATTAGCAGAGAACATGAGACAACATAGGATCAGATTTTTTGAGTATGGCAATCCCATGCAGATTGCCACATTGGCTTTTTTTTTAACGAAGGAAGAGAGCTCCGCATTTCAGGGAAGAGTTTCCAATCAGGGCTACCTCAGAAATATGGAGTCTCACTTCTCTCTGACAGTTCTTTCATTGCATAGAACTGTCAGAGAACAGCAAACTATACCTCCTTTTCAGAGCAGTCCACTGCCATATTCTAAAATTTAAAGGTCATGACATCCACTTGACAGCTGTTGTCAAACCATGAGTACGCAAAATAATCACGGGGGCAACTCCATGGTGGTACGGTGGCTTAGTGGTTAACACTGCTGCCTCATAGCGCTATGAACCCCGGTTCTATTCCAGCCTTGGGGAACTATCTGTGTGGTTTTTTACATTATCCCCGTGTCTGCGTGGGTTTCCTCAGTATGCTCCGGTTTCCTCTCACAGTCACAAAGATGTGCACGTTAGTTGGATTTGCTATGCTAAATTGTCCATAATATCCAGGGATGAGCAGGCAAGATGGATTAAACATGGGAATTGCAGGGTTATGCGTAAGTTGGGGTGGGAGGATCTGGGTGGGATGCTCTTCAGATGGTTGGTGTGGACTCGATAGGCCGAATGGCCAGTTTCCACACTGCAGGGTTTCTGTGGTAATGTAGGATGCTGAAAGGGAATAGGGTGTGAAGTAAGTAGAATGCTGGCAGGGAAGTGTGCCAGCTGAGGGGGTGGTTGGATGGAAGATGAGTAAGGGGGTAGGGTGCCATGTAAGTAGGTACCAACTGGATAGAATGTAGGATACCACAGGGATGGAATGCGAAGGAGCAAAGTAGCAAAGTAAGTGTTGGATCAGGACTGGTGCAACTAATGTCAGGTTAGGTTTGGATCAGGCCTGGGAGGGTAGCTTTGGGCCAGGTCTGGAGGGCATAGGGATTTTAGGTTGGATTGGATCTGGGAGTGTAGATTCTGTTGCCAATGCAACAGTGAGGTGAGGGGTGGGCTGGTTGGAGAGTCAGTTTGGGTCCTAGGGTTGTGAGAGAAAGGGCATGGGTCTTTCAAATCAGGTTTCACACTGGGGTCTGACTTTCCCTGTCTTACCAACAATTGGGATCATAGCACTCTGTGATTACATTATATCTGAATTGAACCAAGCAACTTGTATACTTAAATTAGCTTAGAGGTTTATTCATTTAATCACAGTGCTGAATGGCTGCAAATTTCTTTTAAAACTCAATAACATTTGCATGAAATTGTATTTATACCCATAATAGCTCTATTGATATGCTTTTACGTACCCTCAGTGACATTGTCTATTATCAACAAAAGCTTGGAGGGAAAAGTTTCTCCTAATTCCTGTGTAAGTGGTATGCAATTTAAACTGGTGCTAAAAATAGATTCCAAGTTTGCATTGAAAAGGAATTTGAAATTCATGGCTACTGTTCAGTGAGCTTTAATTCTTGAAATCCTGATATTCACTGTTTCAAGGTCTTAGCAATTTCTCTCACATTTTGTCTCGACTTCTGATTTGCAAGTATACCATTTTAAACCAAACTGAAAGAATAAGTCGATCATTTGTCAGACCTGCTTTAGTTTCTAATATCTGCAGTGATCTTCCGGATTCTGGCAAAAAAAATGTTACTTCTCTAACGTCTAATATTGCTACAGATTCTGGCCAGTGATGAGACCTAAGTGTTCTGCAAAATGTAAAATCCAAATTATTTAATCTGCAAAAAATTCCCCACAGACTTTTCTCTGTCCGTACTTTACTAAGGGCACACTGAAACCTTCTTTTGTGCTGGGAATTGCAAAATGTTTCTTAATGAGGTCTTAATGGGATAGATCATTCAATTTGCAATCTTCATCCTGTTTCTTATTAACACTTCACTTAAATCAGTATTACTACTAAGCACTAACCTATCTCCATCATCCCCTATGCAACTACCAATGGGACTTCTGTTATTTGCCAAAGCCTTTAGCCATTATACAATGAATGAATCCATAAGGGATGTTATACAGAAATGTTTTGCTGATAAATATGAGCGAATGCATATGCTCAGCTTTCAAACTACCAAATCTTTTTAATAAGTGTTATCATTTGGAAAGAATAATTTTCTGTGCAACTTCTTTTGCATAAGATCAAATTTAATTTAATGCCTTCCATAGGGAAACAAAGGTAGTTGTTAAAAATGGACATATGACGTCCTATTCATTTATAAACCAGTAGTTTTAGTGATAAAACGGAATAATAAATCCAGTATCATTTTTGTAAAACAAAATTAAGCAGACATAAATGTGATTTATTAATGCATTGTTTGTTAAAACCTTTGTTGATTATAGACAACAGAATACAAAATATCCTGGAGGTTATCACTGACTAGTAACTGAACAGGACTAGCTAGACAGCAGATTAGAGCCTAGAAATTCTGCAGCAAGTAGCAGCCTGTCCATTATCTACAAGACACCAAGTAAGAGGCGTGATGGAATGCTCTTCACTATCTTGGATGAGTTACACTTCCAACAACAATTAAGAAGCATAATACTACACTATATGGCACGGTGGCCCAGTGTTTTTTGGGCAGCACGGTGGCTCAGTGGTTAGCACTGCTGCCTCACAGTGCCAGGGACCCGGGTTTGATTCCAACCTCAGGTGACTGTCTGTGTGGAGTTTGCGTATTCTCCCCATGTCTGTGTGTGTTTCCTCTGGGTGCTCTGGTTTCCTGCCACAGTCCAAAGATGTGCAAGTTAGGTGGCTTGGCCATGCTAAATTGCCCATAGTTCCCAGGGATGTGTAGGTTAAGTGCATTAGTGACGGGAAATGCAGGGTTACAGGGATAGGGATAGGGATAGGGAAGGGGGAGGGGGATGGGGATGGGTCTGGATGGGATTCTCTTTGGAGGATCGGTGCGGATTTGTTGGGCCAAATGGCCTGTTTCCATACTGTAGGGATTCTATGATCCTATGACAATCCAGCTCACTGGATAGGCATCCCAACCACAGCCTTCAACATTCACTTCCTTTTACCATCAACACATAATGAGAGCAATATGTGCCATTGTTCAAATTCATTGCAATGACTCACCCAATCTCCTTTGTTAGCATTACCACCAACAAAGTACAAGACATAACAGGCTAACAAGTGAATTTGAACAGAATCACAGGCAACAATACATCCCTAGCTGACAAACTCAATGCATTCTACTGCCACTTTGAACAGAAGGTCAGTGAAACAATGTCACCTAATCCAACAGCCTCGATCCATCTGTACCCACAGTCACGGCCGCAGACATTAGATCTGCCTTCTTCAGAGTGAACCCACAGAAAGTGAATGGCCCGGATGGAGTCCCAGCTATGCACTCAGATCCTGTGCAGACCAGCTGGCCGGAGTATGCACAGACAGCTTTAGCGTCTTGTTACTATGATTTGAAGACCCTTCCTGCTTCAAGAAGACCACCATCATCACAGTGCCAAAGAAAAATCATGAAGCGTGCCTCAAAGACTACAGCCCAGTGGCTCTGACCTCCAAAATTATAAAGTGCTTCGAGAGGCTAGTCATGGCTCACATCAACTCCAGCCTACCAGACTGCCTTGATCCTTTGTAATTTACCTACTGGCACAACAGGTCCATGGGAGACTCCATTTCCATGGCCTTACGTTCATCCCTAGAAAATCTGGATAACAAGGATACCTATGTCAGGACCCTACTTATTGACTACAGTTACACCTTCAATAGCATAATTCCAAATAAACTCGTCTCTAACCTCCAACACCTCAGTCCCGACTCCCTCCTCTGTAATCGGATCTTCAACTTCTGGACCCATAGATCACAATCAGTAGAAAAGGCGATAACACCTCCTCCACCATAATCCCCAATACCAGTGCTCTGCAAGGCTACATATTCAACCCCCTACTATACTCCTTATACACTCATGACTGTATGGCCAAGATCCACCCAACCTCCATTTGCAAGTTTGCTGACACCACCGCTGTTGTGTGAGATCCAACCTACAATGACGAGACAGAATACAGGAAAGATTTTGAGCGCTTAGTGGTATGATTTAAAGGTAACAATCACTCCATCAAAGTCACCAAACGAAAGGGGTGGAATTGACTTCAGGAAGTGGAGTGGCAGGCATACGCCCGTCTGTAATAAGGTGGAGATGGTCGAGACGATCAAATTATTGTGAGTGATGATCGCCAGTAATCTGTCCTGATCCATCCACATCAATGCAACGGTCAAGAAAGCACAACAACATCTCACTTCCTCAGGAGGCTAAGGAAATTCAGCATGTACACGAGGATTTTTATCAATTTTTATAGATGCACCTTGGAAAATATCCTATTTGGATGCATCATAGTGTGGTATGGCAACTGCTCCTCCCAAGACCGCAAGAAACTACAGAAAGTTATGAACACATCCCAGTCCATCACACAAACCAGCTTCCATCCATGGAGTCCATCTATACTTCCTGCTGCCTCAGAAAAGCAACCAATATAATCAAAGATCCCTCCCACCCTGGTTATATTTTCTTCCACCCTCTGTTCTTGGGCAGAAGATATGAAAGTTTGAATACGGGTATGAATAGATTCAAGAACAGCTCTTTTTCTCTGCTGTTATAAGACTTTTGAATGGACCTCTCCAATATTAATTCTGATCTCTATCTTTGTACCTCCTCTGCAGCTGTAACGCTGTATTCTGCACTCTGTTGTCCTACCCTGATGCACTTTGTATGATTTGATCTACCTGTAGAGCGTGGAAAACAATACTTTTCACTGTTTCTTGCTACATGTAACAATAATAAATCAATTAGTCGAGGAGAGGAGGGCAGATGATATGGGAATATTATCAGCTGTAAATTCCCCTTCAAATCACACACCATCCTGACTTGGAAATATATTCATGTTTCATTATTGTTGTTGAACGAAAATCCTAGAACTCCCATTCTAACAGTATTATAGGCATCCCTATAACTGAAGGAATAAGTGTTTTAACAAGGCAGTTCACCATTACCTTCTCCTGAACAACTATGAATAGATAATAAATGCTGACCTAGCCAGCGATGCTCATATTCCAGTGCGAATGTAAGAAACAGCAGACTCAATCGAGCACTGCCATTACAAAATATACCACAGTCAGAACCTTATAATTGTCAGCATTCATTATTGTACAATATACCGAGTCACACGGTCATACAGCAGGGAAACAGACCCTTCGGCCCAACTCACCCATGCTGAGCAGGTTTTCTAAACTGAACTAGTCTTGCATTTAACCCATACCCCTCTAAACCTTTCTTATCCATTTACCTGTCCAAATGTCTTTTAAATGTTGTAATTGTACCAGCTTCTACCACTTCCTCTGCCAGATCGTTCCATACATGCACCACCCTCTGTGTGAAAAAGTTACCCCTCAGATCCCTTTTAAATCTTTCCCCTCTCATTTTAAACTTCTGCCCTCTAGTTTTGAACTCCCCTACCCTGGGAAAAGACCTTTGCTATTCACCTTATTTATGCCCCTCATGATTTTATAAACCTCTATAAGGTCACCTCTCAGCCTCCTACCCTTCAGGGAAAAAAGTCCCAGCCTATCCAGCTTCTCCTTATAACTCAAATCTTCCAGTCTCAGTAACATCCTTATAAATCTTTTTTACACCCTTTCCAGTTTAATAACATCCTTCCTATAGCAGGATGACCAGAATTGTACATAGTACTCCAAATGTGGCCTTACAAGTATCTTGTGCAGCTGTCACATGATTTCCAACTCAATGCTCTGACCGATGAAGTTATGTACGAAAAAAAGAACGCATTTTTTGTCTTTGCAAAACTATGAAATTTTATATTTGACAACAAGTCTGTGCTAAAGCATTGTGGAAATTAAAAAATTACAGGCTGAATTTTCCCAACCCCTCAACGACAGGGGCAATGGCTGTCAGTTGGGAAAATGTGGTAGGTATGGAAAAATGAGATTTTTGACATCAAGAAAATAAAAACCCAATTTTTCAATCAAGTTTTGAACAGTGACACAAGAATCTCATTAGTGAGTGACAAGCAGTCTATTGGCATGCATTTCCATCCCATTAGTTCCCAGTCTTGCCTCAGTTATAGCTAGTTCTCTCTCCTCCATGTACCGAGGGAAACTAAGCAGTGAAAATACCATCACGAATGTCAAAGGAAACATTGGCAGCTTCTGCTTGCAGTTTGCTGCTCTGGGTCTCCATCTTTGACAGCTGTCTCTGTCTTCTCAGGTTATGCTCCATTAATATGCTTTTTCGTCTCCACGGTGACATTGTCTATTACCAACAAAAGCTCAGAAGGAAAAGTTTATCCTAAATTTTGTGCAAGTGATAAGCACTGCACCTCCCTTCACAAAGCTGATATCCGACGTGCACCGGTTGCCACATTTTCATGGCACTTGTGACTGACTTCAAGGGCAGCTCTCCACTTCCATGTTGCACTTTTGAGTGCATTGACACCTTTCATTAGAATATTGCTATTAGGAATAGTTTACACTCAGGGATGTACCTCATGAATTGGCCAGAGTGCCACCTCAGGCCTTCTCATTTGCTCCCTTAGCACTCACACATGTTGTGCCTATTTGGATGCTCACAGCATCTTCACCTTGTTTTTTGTGCTTTATTGCTTCATTCGCAATTTACAAGCTTGCTGTACTTCTGACTTGTCTTGCCATTCAGCACAGACTCAAAGCCAGGCAGCTTGTTAAGGTTGTCAGCAGTGATCAGTCAAGGGGGTTGACATGTTGTTGTGTTGGCAGCATGCTATGTCAATGTCACATCTAGACTACATGCCAGCAGCTTACATGGCAAACACAATGAATGTGTTTCAATCAAATGGCCATCATTCCAAGTGTAAGGCAAACAGTCCTCCGTCAAATCAAAGGGAACTGTCTTCAGTCAAGTCTATTGCATCCAGTCCAAGGATTTGTGGTAAGTTAGTAAGGGAGCTGCGCAGAGATCAGTCAGGGGTTCGGTCACTCATCAGTCAGGACTGCCATTATAAGTCAGTCGGTGGTGGGGGTCAAGCCATGGTCACTCCTGGATTGAAGCATTGTGCTGGAATGCTGAGAGAGCAATATTATGAAGGGATGCAAGTCAACATTCAAGGGTGGAAGATGATAGAGCCTTTGAGACTATGGAAAATGGACAAGGGGAGTCACTGACTGTAACAAGCAGAGGCTCCTAGGGTGGGAAAATGTAGCTGGGACTAGGCTTAATACTGAGAGATCAAGACTAAAAGGAAGACTTGTATGAGAACATGCAGAAGCTAAGGACTACTGATGAGGTTGACAGGGAGTACAAGTAAGAACAAACATGGGGACTTGGGGGTTGGGGAGCCCCTTGATTACCAAACTGAGCCTGCAGCTCACTCTGTTCAATACAACCTGTGCTGCCCTCAAATATATACTCAGGTCTCATAAATATACAATGAAAATGGAAAAAAGGCTGCAACCACACTCAGGGTGGACAAAATACATGCTTTTTCTCTGCCTGATCACCTGGGCTGTACTAGTGAGTGAGGTGAAGTCCTTCAAGGGCCAACTACATTAATACAATATTTACACAGTGCAGGCTGAAGATACAAAAACAAACATTGCTGGCAGGTCTGGCAGCATCTGTGGGCAGAAAGCAGAGTTAACCTTTTGAGTCCAAATTGACAGAAGTTCTGAAATGGAGTCACTGGACTCAAAAGGTTAACTCTGTTTTCTTCCCACACGTGCCGTCCGACCTGTTGAGTTTTTCCAGAAATTTCTGGTTTTGTTTCAGATCTCCAGCATCAGCAGTTCTTTGCTTTGTATAAGTTGAAGTTATCCATAATCTGAATTAAGGGGAAGTGATGGCCTAGTGGCATTATTGCTGGACTGTTGATGCAAGTGATGTTTTGAGGACCCAGGTTCGAACCCCTTCATAGTAGATGGTGGAATTTGAATTCAATAAACGTTTGGAATTGTGTTTGATGATTGCTGATTATTGAGGAAAAAAAATTTCATTCATGAATGTCCTTTAGGGAAGGAAACTACCATCCTTGCTTGGTGTGGCCTACATGTGACTCCAGACCCACAGCAACGTGGTTGAATCTTAACTGCAAGCAGTATCCAAATATGTAGGATGCAAAGCCTCTTCTCAAGTAATCTTGACCATATCATAACTCATTACAGGTTGATCATAGTCACCTCTGTGAAGCAGAAGTAAATCACAGATGACCTTAAAAATCTTGTCTTTGTGCCCTGATTCACAGAGACAATCGGAGATCTCATAGGCTGTACAAGGACACAAAGCTAATTTCCCCTCACTTTGAACTGACATGCTCTCACTTTGAATCACGCAATGCTGCTTTTCTTCGGTGATGTGGGGATGGGGTTGAAGGACAAAACGCTTTGAATAATTCCATCTGACTTATGATCTCTTTCTGTATTTGCACTGTACTGCTCGTGCTGCATACATCAGAATAAGATCCCCAATGTCAAAGATCTGTGTAGAGACATTCCATGTCAGACTCCTCCATGTCCCATTGTAGTGAGGGCTATGATAAGCTATTGACTGTGCATGGTATAAATACTGACTGGTCACATTATAAGGACCTGTTCTGTTTCTGATATGCTAATGGATTCAGCCACTACAGGGGTCATCTTCACTGTGGCCGCTGTTAAACAGTCTCCACATGAAGAAGTCACAGCTGAAGGTCTGCTCAGGGTGTGGAGAAACTATAGGATGCACAGAATCTGTTGTCCGCAATGTCATTTCCTCTAGCACAGTACAAGGCACAGTGTCGCTGCAGACTGAGGTTACATATTTGTCAATTGTTGAATCAGGAGAATTCGTTAATTCCAAGAATCCACTGGGGACCTGTGTGAGATCACATAGCCCTCAATCCACAATTGTGTCATGGCTGTTAACATTGCAATTTGTGCCAGATCGCTCTCTTCATATTTTCCCATGGCGAGGTCAATGCTACAGCCTGGACAGTAGGCTGTACCAACATAACTGTTCCCCCCACCCAGTGCAGGGGACTACAGACTGTACACAGGTTGTGTCAAGAGCATCATATCATAAAGTCTACTACACTATCAACAGAAAAGGGTTGCATTCCATCAAACTATGTCATCTGTGAGCATCGGTACTACATCTTAGAAGCCTGTGTTGGGTACTTGGTAAACTGCCATGATACCTCTATCCTTGACAACTTTCATATTTCAGCTTTGTTTCAAGGGCTGGATGCCTGACAAGGACGGTTACTGGATCACAAGGACTACCTTCTATGACCACAGCTGATACGTTTATTACACAAGTGCCTGACCGAGTCCGAGTATAGATATAATGCAGCCCATTCTATGACCAGGGACATGGTAGACCAGATAAGCTTCTGAATATGAGGCTATGATGTTTGGATCAGTCAGGGAGAGCCCTGTAGAGCTGTCCAAACAGAATTTTTAACTTGTTACAGCATGCTGTGCTCTGCACAACTGGAGTAGGCAAAGAGGGGGTGTGATGGATGCTGAGAACTGGGAGACCGGCAGCAACAACCTTCTAAGGAGGGAGATGAGGACATTGAGCAGGATTAACATCACCTTCAGTATGCAGAGTTGGGTGTGACAATTCAAACATGGCTTAAGTGACAACTGGTTCCAATAGAATTATCTCGGCGTAGTGGTCCCATCAACACCTCTTTGCTTACTCCAGTTGTGCAGAGCACAGCATGCTGAAATAAGTTAAAAATTCTGTTTGGACCGCACTGCAAGGCCCTCCCTGACTGATTAAAGCATCAAAGCTTTCTATCATGTGGCCTCCAAAATCCATCTGCCTGTAGGCCTGCAAATTTCTCCTTCTATATAGATTCCCAGCCTAAGTGGGGGGTCTCCCACCTGCCTCGCCATGAGGCTTCCATTATATGATCTTTCATCCCAATACACACCCCTGCCCATCATGGATGACAATTGGTTCCTGTCTGTGCCCAAAACAAATGCTGCTTTTCTGCTTTTTTTAATTAAACTTTAACTGTTGTTGAATAAAAAAGAATGCTTTCAACTATTTGAAGACTTCCTCGCATCCGATGCCTCACATTGATCAACAAAACGTATCATGTTAGGCTGGATATTAAGTAAAATGTAATACTGCCTCAAAGGTTAAATTGTTATGGTACAATGGATAGGCAACCAGTGTAGCTTGGTTTCTAAGTAACTAAGTGACCAAAAAAAAAAATGCAGGTATCTTCTTAGTACTTCAAATTATCAATGTTTATAAAACTTCAGACATGAGCCCTAAAAGAAATGAAAGTGTCTTCAAGACATTATGAACCTTACTGACAATTAAGTTTTCAACTTGAAGTCTGAGAGACTTTTTGAATGTTTGAATTATTGAAGAAAATACTTGCTGGACCTGGGAGGTTAGTACATTTTCACCAACCTCCTGGATCTAGTGTAGCAGCTGAAGGCGTTCCCATAATTGGATACCTCCCTAAGACTTTTCCCCTGAGGTCTTTCATCGCATCGTGTTTCCTCCAAACCCTACCTGCCTACTGGTCTCTGAAATTCTCCACCCACTCCTGGTCTCTGTTGCCCTCATCATGAGACCTCCATTACCCTACCTTAAAGCTGGATCATATACACTATCCCATCACATGATTGACAGTCCAGTCAATCACCTCCTTACTGTCCATAATCGTTCCACACTGCTATGGATATATTTGGTCCTGAACCCTTCACCAACTAGTTTCCCTAACTCTCTCCCTCTCTCCTCTCTACCAAAATTGATGTTGTACAATTTTTTGCATGTACAACACATTTGAAGTCCTGAGCAAGGATATTCACATGCATCAAAATTTGATTCTTCACAGTGCATCAATAGAAATATATTTTCTGAAGGAAAGTGTTCAAATACGGATTTGCAGCATCCATCCGAAGAAGCATGCAGTTCAAATATGTACATTTTATTTTAAACAACTTAGTAATAATTTAAAATGATATTAAATGTAATCATCTCTTAATTTTAAATTGATCTTAAAAATTTTACTTGAGTTGAATTTATTAGAAAATGCAAAAATATTCATAATATTTATGATTAATATTTCTTAAAATATTTTAGTTTCTTACTTCGCACATTGCAACAATATAATACACAATTTAAACTTCATTAATTCTACTGATATTGTGAGTTGTACACAAATTCTGATGTGGTACAAAATCAATAGGTTCAGCTAATCTTTCTAACGTGATTAATTTATTAAAATGTGGATTTTGTTGAACTTTTTTGAACCTCTATTCCTCATTTATCTTGTATTAATGTCTTAAAATGTTGTCAACTGTTTTCAAATGTTCAGTCTTCGTGAAATATACTTTTACTCCTTTCCAAATTTATTTTATTAATAAATATTACTGATGGGCAAATATATGACTGGCAGAATGTAAGGATACAAGGATACAGAATGCACACAAACTGGCAATTCACTGTTAATTCATTCACATTGACTACTTTATAATTTATATCTGACTTGTGTATGAAACTGTCACTTTAATTTTTCTCACACTTTGACATTTAAGCATATCTGTCCGAGGCAGCATTCAAAAACATAGTAAGTTATGTTGATAACACAGGAGCCAGGATCTTTTGAACAGATACAACATCCAAATAAATTGAACAAGGCTTCTGTAGAACCAATAATCACATAAGTTGTTTTGTACTATGTACCTGCCCTTTCAGTTCAAAGGCCAGTAGTATGTGAATAATAAATGGCACCTTATTCCTTTGAAGAAACATTTTCCAAAAAAAAGGAATTTGAATTGACTTTGAAGGATTTACTAACACTTGCTTTTTACAGCGAAAAGATTCAAATGTCGTAACAATCCAACAAATTCTGAATAGTTTAAAAATAAAAAGAGTCATAAGATATAACGGGAAGAGAGTCTATCTTTGTTCTGCCACCTCCACCATGAGTCTTGACTTGACTCACCAACGGCACCCGCACACCACTGCTCCTCCTCCATTGCCTCGCTGACGTCTGCATTGGACCCAACATCGTAGGGGTTGCCACTCTTTAGGTGCCGACTCTCTACCACTAGGACAACCTTGGTAACACTGTTGCTGAGTTCCACGCTGAACCAATGCTCACCTCGCAACCAGGAGTCCCCTTCTCCACTGCTACTTTGCCCACGCCAGGAGTTCCTGCTCTGGGCCTACTGCAACCAGGAGTCCCCAGCTCCACTGCCACTTCACCCACACCAGGAGTTCCTGCTCTGGGCCTACTGCAACCAGGAGTCCCCGGATCCACTGCCACTTCATCCACGCCAGGAGTTCCTGCTCTGGGCCTACTGCAACCAGGAGTCCCTGGCTCCACTGTAAAGCCAGGCTGTCACCAAGAGTCCTGCTCTGGCTGCCCTCTTCCAAGGTATCACTCCGCTAGCACTGCCATCTTGAAGAGTTTGCTGCTGCTGTTGCCTCCAATCACTGGAGGACTTTTGCTGCCACTGCCAGCCCCGAACACTGGGATGACATCCTTGTTACTGCTGCTGCTGCCTCCAATCACCGGGAAGGGCCAAGTCCGCCGACACATCCGACCGGCAGGAGACGGCTGGTATTCCATGCACAGCCTGCTATCACTCCTGCACCCATGCCTCTGAAGGAAAGAGAAACAAAAAAAAATGAAAGAAAATGAGTAGAAGGGAAAAGAAAAAGAAAGAAAGCAAGCAGATGGGAGTGGATGAGCCCTGGGCAAGAGGCCACATGCAGCCCCGCTACCCCACCGCCATCTTGAACAGAAGTGTTTTTGCCTGGGTTTTCACACTCACCATCACTTCAGCTTCCACCATCTCCCAGAACTCACCTCATCCTTGCATGGATGAGACTGGTCCTATGCCTTATGGTTGCTTCCAAATCAACTGATAGCCAAACCTTTCAATCAGGCTTGGCCTCCAGGTAGGGAATTGATAGGTAACAACAGGTAAATTTGGTGAAATTAAAACATTTTGCAGCATTTAAGCATGGCCTGGCTTTTAGGCTTGCTGCATTTCTCTGACCCATTCATTCATTGACCATAAGACCAAAAGATATAGGAGTTGACTTAGGCAATTCGACCCATCAAGTTTGCTCCACCATTCAATCATGGCTGACATGTTTCTCAACCCCATTCTCCTGCCATTCTCCTCGTAACCCTTAATCCCCTTACTAATCAAGGGCCTATCTATCTTTAAATAAAAACTGAAAGAACTGCGGATGTTCCAAATCAGAAACAAAAACAGAAATTGCTGTCAAAGCTCAGTAGGTCTAGCAACATCCGTGGAGAGAAATCAGAGTTAATGTTCCGGGTCGAATGACCCTTCCTGAAATGTTAAAGCTGATTTCTCTCCAGAGATGCTGCCATATCAGCCAAGCTTTTCCAGCAATTTCTGCTTTTCTTTCTTAAATACATTCAATGACTTGGCCTCCACAGCCTGCTGCTGTAATGATTTCCAAAATAACCACCCTCCGGCTGAAGAAATTCCTCCTCATCTTAGGGCTGAAGGGCAACCCCTTCACTCTGAGGCTGTGCCCTAAGGTCCTATTCTTTCCTGCTAGCAGTAACATCTTCTCCACGTCCAATCTATCCAGGCCTTCAGTTTTCTGTAAGTTTCAACAAGCTCCCCCGTCATCCATCTAAACTCCATACGGTACAGACCCAGAGTCCTTAACCGCTCCTCATATGAGAAGGTCTTCAACCCCAGGATCATCTTCTTATCCTCCTCTGGACCTCATCCAAGACCAGCACATCCTTCCTTAGATAACTTACCAACAACCAAGATCAGGCTAACCAACCTGTAGTTTCCTGTTTTCTGCCTCCCTTCTTTCTTAAACAGGAGTACTATATGAGTCATCTTCCAGTCCCTGGCACCCTCCCTGATCTCAGTAATGTCTGAAAGATCACAACTAATGCCTCTACAGCATCCTCAGCTATCTCCTTCAGAACTATGGGCTGTAGTCCAAAAGGTCTGGGTGATTTATTTACCTTCAGACTTTTCAGCTTCCCCAGCATCTTCTCCATAGTGATGACTATTACACTCATCTCTGCCCCATGACTCAATCGAAGTTCTGGTATGCTGCTGGTCTCTGCCACCATGAAAACTGATGCAAAGTACCTACTCAGTTCATCCCCCATTTCTTTCTTCCTCATTATTACTTCTCCAGCCTCATTCTCCAGTGTTCCTTTGTCCAATCTTGTCTATTTCCTCTTTTCTATTACTAGCTAGCTTATCCCCATATTTCATCTTCTCCCCCCTAGCTTTTTAGTTGTCCTTTGCTGGTTTTTAAAGGCTTCCCAATCCTCTGACTTCCCACTAAACTTCACCACATTGTATGCTTTCTCTTTTGCTTTTATGCTAATCCTGACTTCCACTGTAAGCCATGGTTGCCTCATCCTCCCCTTAGTATGTTTCTTCTTCCTTGGGATGAGTTTCTGCTGTGCCTCCCGAATTACCCCAGAAAGCCTAGCCATTACTGCTTCATTGACTTCCCTGATAGGTTCCCCTTCTAATTAACTCTGGCCAGCTCCTAAGCAAAGTCTTCGTAGTTACCTTTACTCAAATGTACTATCATTACATCCAATTCCAGCTTCTCCCTCTCAAACTGCAGGGTGAATTTTATAATATTATGATCATCGTTCCCTAGAGTTTCCTTCACCTTAAGCTCCCTAATCAAGTCTGCCTCCTTACATACCATCAAATCCAGAATTGCTAGTTTCCTAGTGGGCTCTATCACAAGCTTCCTCAAAAGACTATCCATAGAGATTCCACAAATTCCTTTTCTTGACATCTGCTACCAACCTGATTTTCCCAGTCCATCTGCACATTGAATATCCTATTATTATTTTTACAGTGCCTTTCTTACGTACCTTTTATACCTCCTGATTTATTTTCCTTCCCTACATCCTGACTACTGCTAGAAGACTTGTGTGCAACTGTCATGAGGGTCTTTATCCTTTGTGGTTCCTTAACTCTACCCACCCAGATTCTACACCTTCTACATCACCCCTTGATATTGATTCAATTTCATTTCTATCTAATAGGCAACCCCTCCCCCTCTGCCTCTTCTTTTGACTTGTATCTTTTGATTTTTTGTTCCCAGCCTTGATCTCCTTGCAGCCACGTGTCTGTGATAGCCAAAACATTGTACCTGCCAATTTTGAATCTGCACTAGAAGCTCATTTACCCTGTTTTGTATCTTGCTTGCATTTAAGTACAACACTCTCAGTCCTCTGTTGACTGTCCCCCTTCTCAAATTTGTCCTCTTATCTGCTGTGCCTTAAGTTAGAATCATGATGCATCCCATACTCTGTCCTAGTACTTGTTCTGAAAACTTTAATAACATATCCTGTTCCACACAAAACCCCCACCCCTTTTGAGTTTTTCTATGCTACTATACCCACCACCATCCCCACTCTATCTCTCCCTCCCCTACAAGATTCAAGTGGAGCATAGCCATTGGAACAGCCTCAAACTTCCCCAGTACCGGCACCAATGTCACATGAATTCAAATCCACTTCTCCCACACCAATCTTTGAGTCACGTGTTGACTTTTAATCTTGTTGACCCTGTGCCAATTGGCTCGTGGCTCAGGCAGTAATCCAGAGATAATTACCCTTTCATTCTGCTTTATAATTTAGCCCCTAGCAGGTTATATTCCCTCAGCAGAACCTCTTTACTCTTACCCGCTTACATAATTGTTCCCTGCGTTGAACAAAACGATTAGACCTTTCCCATCCCACTCCAAGTTCCTCTGCAGCCCAAATGAGATTTTCCAAACCTGCGCACACGGCAGTCTACACAGTCTCCTGTCTGCATCTCTGGCTTGGAAACAGTTCAAGAAGAAACTCCCCAAAGTGCATACTAATCCTTTCTAACTGATTAAAGATTTAACAGCCATCTTAGGTTTGTTCAACACTGCATCAGTTCTTTGACCCTTTGATCTTTTTGCTTATAAATTCTGTGCCTGATGCTACCTCTCTCACGGACACCTGAAGGAGGAGTGAGACTCCGAAAGCTTGCGTCTTCAAGTAAACCTGCTGGACTGTAACCTGGCGTCATGTGATTTTTGACCTTGTCCACATCATGAACTATATTGTTACTGTGTCCTTCCCTAGCAGACTCAATACTGAGGCAAGGCAAAAGAGGCAGTTAATTTTCCTTTAAATGGTCTCAATCGTCCTAAGGGCAGGTGGGATATTTGACATCTCCGCATCCCTACCAACTCCCACTGCAAAATAGGGGACAGATTTTATTGTATATTCTGTTTTTGTTTCTGATTTACAGCATCTGCAGTTCTTTTCATTTTTATTGAGTTATTCACATATCCATTATACAAATGTACTTTCCCTGGATTGTGAAATGGTTCAGTCAGAGATGGCGAGAAATGGGTAAGGGTTCAACAAGGAATTGTAAAGCAGTATCCAAATACTTAGCAGATCTACTTAACAGAGTAAAATATACAAAGTGTTTTAGTATTTGGAAATGATATCCAATATCAACCTTTTAATGAACACTTCTTTGATTTTCTAATGAGCTATAAATATAACAAAATATGAATTTGGGCTGTGCCCATTATATTTATATAGTGTGATAATTTCTCAAATTAAAATGACTATGAAATTAGCAAAAGAAAATTGAGTATCAGGTCACAATTTGCAAAATGTGTTATCCATATACTAGACATTAATTTGAACATTTTGGAGCCATTTAATTAGGTCAAAACTAAGCTTTAGAAGCATACCCTCAGGTTCAGAAGCAAACATTTTTTGCAAGCAAAGTAAAGTAATGTCTTTGTATTAAAGTACTTATTACCAGGACTGTGTAGTATCATTGCCTTTTGAGAATTGTATATTTATTGAGCTGTGAAAGAATGAGTGTTGATCCTTCAATTTCTCTTATACCAGATGAGACTCAGGTTGTTTTGTTTAAATGTTTATTTGTGTATTCACAGGAGATGTATACATCAAGAAAATGGCATATAACTCAAACTTTATTTTGGAAAACAAAAATTTCAAACCATTTCTACAGGTAACCAGCTTCCAACTGACTGTTACTACAGATACTAATTTCTAATTGAACTTACTCACTCCTATATCTACGCAACCCTGGTTCTCAAACAAACACACATGATTATATTGTCCAATCATATCGTTGCAGTGATTATATTGTCCAATCATATCATTGCATGCCAACTGTTAACACGTAATTGTTGATACAAAGAAGCTACGTTGTTTATTTCTCTTCCCTTATCAGCCCTTCCTAATGCCTGAACTGTCTAGTGACCTTCTCAAGATGCATTTCAGATTTCATTTGAAAAATATTTAGAAGACTGAAGTAAGACAGAAAAAAATATCATTATACGTTATCACATTTATCAGTATTTTCTCGGATAAATGTTTACCAGGACACCATGTTTCTGTTCTTTTCTAATATTACCATGGGATATTTTCAGTTAATTACAAAACAGGTTAAAACATTTGAGATCCTGAGGTGTCTTGATAGCGTAGAAGTGGAAAAAAGTTTCCTGTTATGGGAGAATCTAGAATTAAGGGTCACTATTTAAAAATTAACTGTCACCCATTTAAAACAGCTAAGATAAGTGATCTATTTCTTCTCTTAAAGGGTCATAAATCATTGGAACTCTCTTCCTGAAAGGGTGATGGAGTTGGAGTCCCTGGATAGTTTTAGTTCAGATGGAGGTAGATTTCTGATAATCAAGGGAGTAAAAGCTTCTCAGGGATAGGCAGGAGTGCAGATTTGAGATTGCCATCAGATCAGTCATGATCATATTGAATATTGTTGCAGCTATGACGGGCTGAATGAAGTGGAACTGCTTTTACTTCACATAAAGGTACGTTAAACAGGCAGAGTGGCCTGAAATTCAAAGACATTTTTTTCTCTTTTTGAAAGATGATTTGCCTGGACAACTTTCCAAGCTACAGTAAGGGTTCACATATCAAGGACATTTTGGAACACAACTAGGAATCTGCAATATCCTGCTTCCTTTAAAACTCTGGTATTGAAATCATCTGGTCTTGCATTTTTATCATTCTTGAATATCATTCTTTCCTACTATTTTGCTTAGATTAAATTTTGGTGACCTTCTATCCCTGATTTAATATTAAGTTTGTGAGCCAGCGTACATTCGTCTTCCTTTACTGTGAACACTGACGCAAAGTAATTGCTAAGCAAGACTGCCATTGCCTCGTGTTCTGGTTCAGTTCCATTATTATTAGTTCTGAAGGGACCTATATTGTTCCTGTGAGCTTTGCAATTATCTTAGGAAGAAAAGAATTCTTATATTTACTTCAATATCTCTTGTAACTCTTTTCATAATTCCTGTTTCTAGCTCTAATTATTTCTTTTTCTTTTACCTTTTGTTGTTCTCCCAGCTGTCAGGAACTCTGCTAATTCAACAAAAATCCATGAACAAGGGTCATCGGACCCGAAACGTTAACTCTGTTTTTTCTTTCACAGATGCTGCCAGACCTGCTGAGCTTTTCCAGCAACTTTGTTTTTGTTCCTGATTTACAACATTTGCAGTTCTTTCAGTTTTCCTCTGCTAACTCATGCCTTTTTAATATTTTTTTTATTACATGTTGCCCCTTGCCTGTTCAGTCATTTGTAACTGATTTTTTCTAGGGGCTAATTGTGCACCCATCCCTTTGTGATGTCATCTGCTCTGCATCACATTAAATGCTTTATTGAATATCTTTCACTGATTTTATCCATTAATCGATTTGATCAGGCTACTATGTAGTTTCTGCCTCATCATGGTGAAGTCAGCCTTATCTAAATTTTAAACACTGAGCAGTTTCATGCTTCTCCATTCCAAACAGCGCATTGAACTTGATCATATTATGATCACTACTATATAAAATGTTCACACATCATTAGATAGGTAACTAAATTAGACAAGCTACTCAGTTTAATACAGTATGCCCATTTATTTGTTCCAGGACATATTGTTGCAGAAAACATCTTGTACATGAAAAATTCATCACTTTTCTGATTATGTGATAGCTTGTTGATATAATACAAAACAAAATAACAATTCTGTATGAAAAATGCACTGCCTTGTATGTCTAAATATATTTATGTACTTTCCCACTTTTCAACTTCTGTGACTAGGTCTATATAAAACTTAAATCCTTTTCCATTTCTTAATTCTACCCATAAAGCCTCTAACATAAAACAAAGAACGGTAATCGCTAGAGAAATTAAACAAAAAAACCCAGAAATTTCTGGAGAGACTCTGCTAATCTGGCAGCATCTGTGGAGAGAAAACAGAGCAAATGTTTTGAGTCCAGAGTCCCTTCTTCAGAACTTCTTCTGAAACGATAACTCTGTTTTCTTTCCACAGATCGTGCCAGACCTGCTGAGTTTCTCCAGCAATTTCTGTTTTTGTTATATAAAACTTCAAATACTTGCTCATTTCTTATGTCCTTTAACATCATTGATGTAATTTCACTCTTAATCACAAAGGCTATCATTCCTGCGTCTTGTAGTTCCTGACTGTTTTACAACCATGCCTCAGTAACGGTACTATTCCATACCTTCAATATGGAATTAGAACATGCAGCTCATTCCAGTTTGTTTCTTGTACTTATTGGTCCAATGTGGTAAAGGAAAACCATTTGATAGTCTAATGAGAGGAGGCTCTTATCTTAAATGAGATGTACTTTATTTGATTATAGCATCTAGATACAATTACAGTGGTGCGATAGGCATTAGATGAA
Source organism: Rhincodon typus (assembly GCF_021869965.1). NCBI lineage: Eukaryota > Metazoa > Chordata > Chondrichthyes > Orectolobiformes > Rhincodontidae > Rhincodon > Rhincodon typus. The sequence continues at coordinate 44,082,224 of NC_063344.1, read as the reverse complement.
ATTTTCCCAGCCTCTGAAGGATATAAGCAATAATGAGTCAGTTGGGAAAATACGGCAAGATTGGAATAATGAGATTCTCGACATTGAGAAAATAAATTCTGATTTTCTATGCAAGGTTTTAATGTTAACATAAGAATTTCATTACTTAATAGTCAGGGCTCATTTTGAGTACTAACGTCTCATTATTACCTATTCTCATCTCTTTTATATGCAAGTTGTTTTTTTGCCAGGCAGTAGTTCCTGCTTCATTTCAAAAACCATATGTCACATAAGGCTGGCTGCTGCTAGACAAGGGTAATGCTCTGCAACCATGGCTGGTGACTCCATTTTGCAATCCCCTGATTGAGGTGGAATGTAGATACAGTGCTTCCTTTTCTTCTACTGGGGCTATCTCATGGAGCAGACAATAGGCAACCTGAATGTATGGTTCTGATGCTTGGATCAGTCTGGATAGCCTTGCAGTACACACCAGACAGAATATGCCATGTGTCCTTGAGTGCTGTACACTGCACAACTGGAGCAGGTAAAGGGGAGACGTGATGAGCAGCAGCAGCAGCATTCTATTGAAGAGGAGGAGTAAGCAGGAGGAACATTATATTCACCATGATACAGCAGTGCAGCACCAGGTACAAAAAGCCAGAAAGGGTTTAATTGAGACCTGGTTCCAACAGATGTGAATAAAACAAAGAACTGTGGATGCTAAAGATCTAGACTTGAAATGTTAACTATGTTTTTCTCTCCATAGGTGCTGTCAGACTTGCTGAGTTTCTCCAGCAGTTTGTTTGTTCTGGCAGAGGTGATTCGGTTGAAATAATCATTCATTGACTATAACTATGTTTTAGTCAAAATGACAGTGGCACCTGTTAAACCCAGAAGAAAATGAAACTGAGATAACAAGATGTAGAGCTGGATGAACACAACAGGCCAAGCAGCATCAGAGGAGCAGGAAAGCTAGCGTTTCAGGTCTGGATCCATCTTCAGAAAAAAAAATGAAGGGTCTAGACCGGAAACGTCAGCTTTCCTGCTCCTCTGATGTTGCTTGGCCTGCTGTGTTCATCCAGCTCTACACCTTGTTATCTCAGATTCTCCAGCATCGGCAGTTCCTACTATGTCTGAAAGAAAATGCAATTTTTGTGTTTGTTGTTTCTTTGATTTGCCTGTGATTTAATTAATGTTAAAATCAACAACTGTTTGAAGGCTTGACGCCATACTTCAGCACCATTCATCCAGGATGACTTCCAGGGACATGCCTGCAAAATGGGACACCAATTTACCCCATACTGCAATGTTTGGGGCAAATCTCATGTTTCATGCAGGACAATTCTGGACTGATAGGCTGCTGTGCACCTGGATACAAACTTTCAAATACTATGCCAGTGCCAGGGATTCCAGTCAATCCAGGATATCTGCTGAGTGGTGAGTTGCTCTGGGCATGGAGTGTGATAAAATGGGGCGGAAATCGGACACAATTCTCACCATTCTGGCTGAAACACCAATTTATCATGAGTTTGGTAAGATACAGTGAGAAAACCTGTTTGGCCTTACAACAAGAATCACTCTGCCATCACTTGCACATTGCCAAAAATTATAATTCAGCCCAGCACTTAATTTTGTTCTCCTTATTTAATGAAGGAAGCCAAATGTATTGGAGGCAGTTCATGGAAGATTTATTTGATTGATACCTGAAATGAGCAGAGTGTCACATGAGGAAGGGTTCAACAGACCAGGCTTGTTTCAAATGGAATTAAAAGAGTGAAGGATGACTTCTCCAAACTGTATAAGACATTGAGCAATCTTTACAAGATGGACATGGAAAAGATAGTGAGAATTGCCATTGCTGGAGGCAGAGATAACACAGTGTGGAGCTGGAGGAGCACAGAGGGCCAGGCAGCATCAGAGGAGCAAGAAAGTTGAAGTTTCAGGTTGGGTCCCTTCATCAGACATGGAAAAGATGTTTTCTCTTGTTAATGAGTCCAGTATGAGAACGCACTGTTTTAAAATTAGAGGTTACCATTTTAGGGTGAGGAATGATTTTTCTTCCCTCTGAGAGGTTTATGCAACATTTATATTGCCTATCTCAGAACACAGGGAAGGTGGGCAGGTCATTGAATAGTTTTAAGATAGGTGTAGATAGAGTCTTGTTCGGCAGGAGAATTGAGGGTTATAGAATGTAGTTGGCAATGTGGAATTTGAAACACAAACAGATCAACTACGATCTTATTGAATAGCAGAACAGGTTTGAGGGACTAAATGATCACCTTTTGTTTCTAATTTGTATGTTCAGGACATTTTTATTCAATCAGACTTTGCCCAATTATGCTTATAAATTACCCCTTTTCTATTTAATTCTGACTTTACGATGTTCCCATGTCTGTGACCTCACTTTAAATTACTTTACATAGCTGTCAATGTCCGTTCATTCACAACCTAAATTTTGACTCAGGACTACTCCTACAGATCACCAATGTCTGATACAATCTATAAATGCCCAAATGTGACTCATGTTCCAACAATATGGAGCTTGCAGCTCAAACTCATGTCCCTAACAAATTCTAAAATGCTTTTTAAATTAGCTGTAGATTCTACCTTGTAGATTCTTGACACAAATTTCTCCTCTGCAGGGAACAAGAATGTTCAGCTCTTTTAACATCAGTGTGTCACATAAAGCAGTATTCCCAAAGCTGTGTTTGAAAATTCTTCAGAACTTAGCCACTTGCTATTGAGTTGTAAGATAAAGTAATGCTGACTGTTGTCAACATACAGTCTCATGAATCCTCACCAGAACTCATCTTGGTGAAAAATACATAATAGCATTGCTGCCACTATCCTGTTTCCTAATGGGATTTATAGGGTGTAGTTGGCCTAGTTTGGTGAAGCAAGACCACTTGGCATTCTAATAAGAAGTCGATCTTGTCTTAAAGAAGATATATTAATTGAATGACAGCAATCAGGTATTACATTGGTATGATAAACATTGTTACAGAGAGACTAGAAAGGAGACTTACATGGTGGGTCTTACTTTCGAAAGCTGTTTCCCCCACCTGGGTCAAAATGACATTTTCATATTTTACTTTGTTTACAGCTTAATGCATGGCTCTGCATTCATCCTTTCAGACTGTCAGGCTTTATTCATACCCTTCCTGATCCATCATGTTCACTCTGGACATAAATATCCTCAGGCAGTTCTAACAATGGAATATATCCAATGTCCTTTGAGGGCAAAATAAACTACTAAAACACTGCAAAAAAAATTACTCAAAAAATGCTTAGAGTCACATATGAACCAGTTTTCATTGACTTGTTTGAGGATCAGACTGAAACAGGTAATCAGCTTATTCTGTGCCAACCTCAAACCGCTTGTCGGACAACCCAACCTGCACCAGTTAACTATGCTCTGAGGCAAGATTTATTTATACTCTTTCCATACAAACAAAGCAATGTGTTCAAACCCTGACACAATCCAGTCTCCAGCAAATGATTTGTTTGAACACTGGCAAACATCACAAACATTTGTGAAAACGTTGCATATTTTTCTTGTCAATTTAATCAATTATTTCATTAGAATTTGCTTATGTGTCCCTAGAGGTTTACCTTTCATTCTTAACACACTGAGCTCAGGTCAGCTTGTTCAGGTTGCTCACACAAGCCATTTCCTTGCAGCTTTTGTGTCATCTAACCAACCATATGATATTTACACACCCTGTACGACCACAACTGATCAATAGACCACTTTATCACATCTGATTCACTTTGTCTAGTTTAAACAGAACTTCAACCAGACAGTCTGTGACAGTTCAGTCATCACTACTCAGTTTAAAGCACTTGATTTAAGCACACACATTCCTTCATCAAATCACAGAACAATTAGGTCATTAGCAGTCTTCGTATGTTTTTCCTTCTCAATTGATTTCATTTCATTTCAACTAACCCAGCAGATTTTAGGTTAATTTCTAGACCTTGCACTCTCATGCAACAGTATCTTACTGTCTTTTCTGAGTTATCCTCCACTCAAGAGAACATCAATTACCTCAATTATTTTTATTGCAAACTCATGTATCTTCTCCTTGTTGTTTTGATCTCAGTAATTGATAGATCAAGTTTTTAACAGCATGAAATACACAACATATTCTTCCAAATCATTTTTTGTATGTAAACTGACAGGATGCAAGGCTGAATTTCTATATTTATGCATACATTGATGTCAGCCTGAATGTATTTTAGTTTCTGGCAAAATAGATTCCTTGTTGTTTCCCAAAAAATCAGGTAAAAACAATAGCAAATGTCTGGTATTCTTTCTCCAGTTCTGCATAAAGATTGTTCATAGCTTATGTATTGAAACTCTGGCACTCTGTTCTTGGGTAATTAGAGGTAGCTGTGCTCATTACAGATGTTGGGCAGTGCACTGGGCATCATGGTGCAGTGTTCCTGAGGTGGAGAACTGCTTAGTAATTGTTAGTGTTACTGATTGCAAGGAACAACATTAAACATTTTTTCTACACTTTAAGGATTGTTTGAATATTACAGTGCAAGGCCATGTGATACAGTAATTATTTTATGTTAGTGTGCTAAAGAAGACCTGTGACCTTTTTTTAAGAATGTAATAATATTAAGTAGTCTCAGATGGGCAGAGTTTAATTGTTTGAGTAAAGTGTTCTACAGATTACTAGTCTTAAATTGTGAATTAAAGCCATTGGTCAGAAGCACCAAGTGATTTTAAATTGTTCTGCCTCTGTACCAAGTATGACATTGGGACATGTTGACCCTGAAATAGAATCCTTACAGTGTGGTAATAGGCCCTTTGGCCCAACAAGTCCTAATCTACACATCCCTAGACACTGGGCAATTTAGCATGGCCAATCCACCTAATGTGCACATCTTTGGACTGTGGGAGGAAGCCAGAGCACCTAGAGGAAACCCATGCAGTCATAGGGAGAATGTGCAAACTCCACATAGACAGTCACCCAAGGCTGGAATTGAACCTGGGTCCCTGGCACTACAAGGCAGCAGTGCTAACCACTGAGCCACTGACCCACCATGCCACCCCTACTGAAGTCCAGTTGTGAAAGTATGATGGAATGGGACATTTATACCCTTGGGACAGAACTCATCCCAAATCATGGCAAGCTGTTTTCAAACAGATGAGGTACGTATGTTGCTGCAGTTCTGCAGGAGTGATTCTCTCCAGCATTTAATCAGTCAGCTGTTCTTTACTCTGAAAGGAGAAAAACATTGCAATATCAAAAATAAATCATTAGAGAAAATTGAGGTAGGACAAATTTGCTGAGAGTGATGCAAATGTTTGTACTCCTTTCACTGCTTCTCAGAATCATTCAGATTATGGAGCCATTTTGTTTTTTTTAAACCAGGGAATAAGTCTTCCCATGGTACACAGTTTAAGAAAATAAACTCTCTACTTTTTTTCTTGCATACTCAATGAAATCATTACTCCTTTACAAATGGAATTGATTACAATTTTAATTACTGCAATCCTAAATCATTAACATGTCATTACTTGTACTATTTTTTGATTACAGTGCTAACAGGCTGTTTAGAAATAACATGAGTGAGCTTTGTTCTAAACATAAACTACCAACTTAAGATTGATAAGGAAATATTGAAATACATCAAAGTACATCATTGGTTATCAAGCAAGTTGGGGGAATCCTGAGGTAGTAATTTTTTTTAAACTAAATTTTTCTTTTTAAGAATTACTTCTGTTGGACTTCTTTGCATAATTGACTGAATTATCTTGTTTGCTTGGCCAACTGTTGGCTTTACTATAGTTTGGTTTACGTCTAGAGGAATGAAAGTGAAATTTTCTGAACTTGTTAAGAGTTCGTGCAATTTGTGATAGTTTAGGGTCCGATCTCATAAGTTGTACAGTTCCATCAGAAAAAAAAAATTGACAGATTTGATCTGTGCATAATCTGACATGTTCTCACTGTAGACATTGAATTGGAAATGGTTTCCATGTTGTCATTTCCATTTACTTCTGATCTCTTGTACTATTTTTAAGCTAATTGTTATAATGTATTTTTTTTCCCTGATCCCCTGTGAGAATTAACACCAGGCATTTGAAGAAAGGAAATTCAGTGCAGAATTAATTCCATTAGAAAGGGTGCTGAGTACCTCATAACCATGCTAAATTCAATTAAATTAATATTCCAGCTCACAGCTGTGAAACATTTCATTTTCAATGGCTTAACAACAAGGATCTTTTAATATATATATTTGCAGAAACCTACATGGACTGGAATTATAGGGCTGTATCTTGCATGTTATTGGCTAGGTCTAAGTTGCATCAAGATTTTCAGAGAGTTTCTTGTCACGAGGCCTAGTGAGTTTTCTCACCATATCTTACCAACTTGCCTTGTTAGTTACCCACCCCACTCAAATGGGCATCCTCATGGCTGATTTCCTTATCGCCTGGGACAATTCTCCACTCAGCAGATATCCATTGAAAAGCTGGCATCCTTTGCACCCACACTGTCTTTAAAAAGCCAAACGGTACATAGGCATGTACTGGCATTTCCCCTGCTCTGTGCACATGTCCTTGACAAGGTGTTGAAGGGTTGGGTTGGGAAAAAGGTGGCACACATTTCTCTGAAAGGCCCTTTGAGGTCCTGGTAGTCAGGGCACAGTAAAAAAGAGGTCTCCTCTTCCTGGTGGACTGACCAAGGAGGCCAAGCCACCACAATGTGCCTGGCGAGTCCAAGGTAACCACTCGGGTCAGTGTCATTACACTGCCCATGACTTCATCGCTTCTGGTATCCTCCCCTCCACCACCTCCAGCCTTATAGTCCACCAGCCCTGCACTACCCGGTTCTACCTGCTCCCCAAGATCCACAAGCCGACCCATCATCTCCACATGCTCCTGTCCCATCGAGCTCATCACCTCCCACCTTGATTCCATTCTCTCCCCCCTGGTCCACACACTCTGCACCTACATCCGGAACACAAACCACACCTTCCACTTCTTCGGAAACTTCCAGTTCCCTGGCCTCCAATGCTTCACCTTTACTATGGGTGTGCAATCCCTATACACGTCCATACACCACAAGGCCCTCAGTTTTGTTCCTCTCCAACAGACCCATCTAGTCACCACTCCTCCCTCCCACCTCCCACCAATACCCTCCTCTGCTTTGCTGAACTGGTCCTCACCCTCGACAACATTTCCTTCAATTCTTCCCACTTTCGCTAAATCCAGGGGGTGGCCATGGGCACTTGCATGGACCCCAGCTATGCCTGCCTCTTTGTCAGTAATGTTGAACAGTCCCTCTTCAGTATGTACACTGGCACTGCTCCCCAACTCTTCTACTGTTATATCGCTGACTGCATCAGCGCTGCATCCTGCACCCAGGCTGAACTGGAGCAGTTCATCCACTTCGCTTACAACTTCCACCCTGCCCTCAAACTCACTTGGTCTATCTCAGGCACCTCCCTCCCCATTCTTGACCTCTCTGTTTCCATTTCTGGTGACAGTTTATGGACCGACATTTACAATAAACTTACACACTCCCAAAGCTACCTACACTACACCTCCTCCCACCCTGTATCCTGCAAAAACGCCATCCCGTTTTCTCCATTCCTCCACCTCCATTGCATCTGCTCTGACGAGGAGATGTCCCACTCCCAAGCATCCCGGATGTCCTCCTTTTTCAAATAATGCCCTTTCCCCACTGTCATCCAGACAGCCCTCCACTGCACCTCCTCCATTCCCTGCTCCACAGCTCTAAACCATCCCCCACCAAACATAATAAAGATAGGGTCCCCCTTGTCCTCACTTTCCATCCTACCAGCCTCCACATCCAACGTATCATCCTCAAACACTTCCACCAACTTCAATTAGACCCCATCACCCAGAACATCTTCCACTCCCCACCTCTCTCTGCCTTCCACAAGAACCATTCCCTTTGCCACTCCTTAGTTCCCACCACACTCCCCACCAACCACTCCAACCCACGCGGTACCTTCCCTTGTAACCGTAAAAGATGCAACAGCTGCCCACAGACCACCTCCCTCACCTCCATCCAGGGCCCTAAACAGTCCTTCCAGGTGAGACAGAACTTCAGCTGCATCTCCTCTAATCTAGTGTATTGCATCCGGTGCTCCCAATGTAGTCTTCTCTCCATCAGTGAGACCAAATGTAGACTAGGTGACCGTTTTGCTGAGCATCTTTGCCTGACAGTAACGGCCAACCTAACCTCCCGGTCACCATCCATTTCAGCTCTCCTCCCCACTCTCCCTCTGTCATGTTTGTCCACGGTCTCCTCCAGTGTCGCAGCGATTCAGAACGCAAATTTGAAGAACAACACCTTATCTTCCACCTGGGTATCCTACAGCCCGGAGGACTCAACATTGAGTTCTCCAATTTCAAGTAACTTTGCCACCCATCCTCCAGCTCCCTTTCCAGCCCTACCTCCTCCCTTCCATTCCACCAACCGGATTCATCCCTCCCATTGACCAACTACGTTGTACCCACTACCAGTGTCCACCTATCACCGCCATTCCGCTAGTCCCCTCCCTGCTCTCCTTTATCTGCAGCTCCCCCTACCCCCACATCCAGTCCTGGTAATACCTGAAACATTGACTTCTCCTTTTTCCAGATGCTATCTGGCTTGTTGTGTTCTTCCAGCCTCCAGTTCGTCTACACCAGACAATTTCAGTACCTTATTAGAAGGCTGAACTAGTCTCTGGTTGGAATAAGTGCTTCTATTGTAAGGCTAATTAAGCTTCTAGATTGCTTCAACTCTTTAAATGCCTCAGCCATGTATCACTACTTAAACCTCCCAGCCGACTCTACCTTCTGAAGGTGGTCACTGGATTCGAAATGCTAACTCTGTTTCTCTTTTTACAGAAGCTGCTGATGTGATGAGTTCCTCCAGCAATTATTCAGCCTGTCAACAATCCACTCACACCGTTTGTATGACCTCTTGATCTCTCTGTCTTTAAATTATGTATCTGTATGCTTCTCTGCACTCCGCCTGATGAAGGAGCAGCATTTTGAAAGCTTGTCATTTCAAATAAACCTATTAGACTACAGGCTGGTGTCGTGTGACTTCTGACGTTGTCCACCCAGTCCAAAACTAGCACCTCCATATCACTTAACAGATGATTGAGAGGATTCTGACGGTACAGTAACTGGTGAGGTTATATCTGTCTTGATTTTTGTCTGCAGGATAGTCTTATGCAATTTTCCACATTAGTATCAACCAAACAATGTTAGAGCTATACTGGAACAGTTTGGCTGGACTGTGGTTGCAGCAATGTTGTAAGTATCCATAGTTTTTGCTGCATCCATTACTTCCAACCATTTCTTGATATCACCTGGAGTGAATTGGTTAGAATCTATTATAAAGGATGTGTTGCCTAACTTAGAAAAGAATATTAAGATTAGGCAGAGCCAATGTGGATTTGTGAAAGTGAAATTGTGTTGGACAAACTTGGAATTTTTTCATGATGTTACTTATAAATAGATAAAGGGGAAATCAGCAGGCGTGGCTTATTTGGCTTTGAAGTCTTTTGATGAAGTTCCATGTAGGAACATATAGGTCAACATTCCATTCACGCCATTTGTACAATCATTTTATCTCTCTGCCTATGTGCTTCTCTTCACTCCAACTGATGAAGGAACACAGCTATGAAAGCTTGTGATTTCAAATAAACCTATTGGATTACAACCTGGTGTCATGTGACTTCTGACCAAATGAGTAAAGTGAAGAAAGTTTTTTGTATATCAACCTGGGTTAGCACTGGCCTCAAACTGGACGGGACTAATCATATAAATAAAAAAAGGTGAAGTTGCCATAGTCCTGTTGGACCATAGAGGTGCTCTTTCATTAGAGAGAGATGACTGGTGATAGTTGAACCTGAATTGCTGCAAGAACAGGTCAGAGGCTAGGAATTCTGCAACAAGAAACTCACTTCCTGAGTCCCTAAAGCCTGCCTACGATCTATAAGACACAAGAGAGGAGTGTAATGGAATACTCCCCTTTTGCCTGGATTAGTGCAACTCCAACAACCCTGACAAAAACTGATACCATCCAGGACAAAGCAATTCACTTGATTGGTACCACATCCATAAAAATCCATTTCTTCCTTCACTGACACTCAATAACAGCAGTGTGTACTATCTACAAAACGTACTGCAGCAAGTCTCCAAAATTCCTTGGACAGTACATCCAAACTTTTGGCCACTTCCATCGAAAAGGACAAGGGCAGCAAGTACATGAGAACTCCACCACCTGCAAATTCTCCTCCGCACCACTTACCATCCTGACTTAGAAATAGATCACCTTTCCTTCGTGATTTTCCTCCCTAATAGCATTATGGGCCTACCTACAGCATGTGGATTTAGCAATTCAAGAAAGAAGCTCACCACAATCTTCTCAAGGGCATCTTGGGACGGGCAATAAATGCTTGCCCAGCCGGCAATACCCACGTCCTGAAAGTAAATTTTAAAAAAAATTCCCCTGCTATTGACATCAAACTATCAAGCCTGTAGTTCTTCTCTCTCCCTAAATAGTGGGGTTTGTGTGTTACTTTCCAGGTTACAGGGGCGTCTGTAAATATGAAAGTGTGTTTTCATAAAAATGTATCATTTTAATTTGATGAGTGTTATCTTGATTTGTCAGTCAACTTTCAAAATCTTTGAAACTTAAAGTCAGGTTTGAAAGGAAAATATGTGCTGATAATGTGGACAGAATCTTGCTTTGTGACCTATTGCAGTTCCAAATACTGTTTGTGGCAATATATGGAAGTATTTTTAACTGCAATTAACAATGGCACAACCCCTACTCGGCAAACGTTTCAAATTGCTGTTTTTTTTTTAAATATAATTGCATTAATTGATTTGCTAGCACATTGAGATAGGAATTTAAACAGCCTTAGGCATGTTTTCAATAGTGTTTGCATCATTGCTGAAAATAATTTTTCAATTTGAATGGAATGGAAAAATTAATTCCAATCCCCGAAACAAAGGAAATATTTGAATTATATTGTTATAATATCCAAAATAAATTGGCGGTTTACTCCATATGAATGGTTCAATTCATGAAGTTATCAAGCACATAGGAAGGCCATTCAACCCATCATTCCTGTGTAAGCACTTTTAAAGAGCTATCCAATCAGTCTAATTAGCCTGCCCTTTTCTTGTTAGCATGCAGATTTTCTCCTTCCCTGTATTCAATTAATTTATTTTTGAAGGCTATAGTCTGTATTGAATATGTCTGCACCATCCCTGAAAGGAATACATACAAGATCATTATTACTCCTTACATTAGAAAAAAAATGGCATTTCACCTCTAGTTCTTTACCCAATAATCTTAAACATAAGAACATAAGAACTAGGAGCAGGAGTATGCCATCTGGCCTCGAGACTGCCCCGCCATTAATAAGATCATGGCTGATCTTTTTGAGACTCCACTTACCCACCCATTCACCATAACCCTTAATTCCTTTACTGTTCAAAAATTTATCTAGCCTTGCCTTAAAAACATTCAGCAAGGTAGCTTTAACCGCTTCACTGGGCAGGGAATTCCACAGATTCACAACCCTTTGGGTGAAGAAGTTCCTCCTGACCTCAGTCCTACATCTCCTTCCCTTTATTTTGAGGTGATGCCCTCTAGTCCTAGTTTCACCTGCTAGCGGAAACAACCTCCCTGCCTCCACCTTATCTATTCCCTTCATAATCTTATATGTTTCTATAAGATCTCCCCTCATCCCCCATCAAAGTAAACCTTTGATGTCTTGTTACCAACCCTTTTGTCCAATTCTTACTCTATCAATGCTCTTCATGATTTTGAGTCCTTCTATTAAATTTCACTTTTAAAGTTTCTAGCCTCACTCCAAGCAAAGGGAGCTGGTGATTTTTTTTGATGAGACTTTGTCCACTTAAGTGGACAGAAGAGATTCCATGATGTTATGTCAAGGAGGAGCAGGGGAATTATCTTCTAAGTCATGACAAATATTTATCTCTTATTCAACATCACAAAAACAGATTACAAAAGCAAATACTGCAAATGCTCAAGATCTCCAGAACAAAAATTGCCAGAAATACTCAAGGGAATCTGTAGAGAGAAACTGAGTTAATTGCTTGGATTTAGTGAAGCTCATTGGAAAAGGCATGATTGCAGGGGAGTCAGAAAATGCAGACAGAGTTATCTACACTGAAATTTGGAACACTGTCACGAATGAAGTTGGCCTGTGAAGACCCTAATGTTGGAAAACTTATCTGCCAGTGCCACATGAATTTGATGTTTGTTCAGGGATTTAATAGGACCTGCAAGATTCTCCCGTGTCTCCTTGATGACATCTGTTGCTAGATACGAGAGATACCGCACAGCTGACATCAGAATTAAATTAACAATAAGAGAAAACCCATTAGCCCCTACAGCAATGTCGCAGAGATGGCTATATCTGTGTGATTGGCTTTCTTCGAAATCAATGGTCAGTACCATTGCATTGCTATGGACAGCAAAAGCTGAGCCTTTTTTTCTTCTATAATATTTCTTGTATTTTACCTACTTTGATGAGTAAAGTCAATATCAAGTGAGGCATCTACTCCATTTCTTTGTCTCTGAAATTCAAACCATCCATCCTGTTAATCTTTCATGATTGTGCCTTCTTCTTCCTTCACCTCTCTTCTAAACTCTGAATTTCATCAACATTTGTCCTGATTTAATATCACCCTGTTGTTTTCTCCATTTTTCCCATTCTCTCTCAATTGCTTATGTGAGTTATAAGATCCAGATGATGCTGTCTTGATTTGTCTTCCCATTCAATTTATGACTACTCAACTCATCTGTCTCCATCTCAGCTGACATTTATAAGTAACTTGTTTTCCTTTATCAGAACTGCAGTCTTAACCCTTATTTGTCAAAAAGCCCATTCTCAATCTTGGCAATTACTACTTTTTTTTTCCTTAATCCTTCTTTATTCTGTAAAGGTGTTGTCGCCTTCCAGCTCTGTGCTGATCTTTTCAGAAGAGTGTCGCTTGGCCCTATAGTATTATTGTAGGCCTCTGTTGGTTAGTACTCAATCTCATCAGGTTCACCTCCACTACCTCCTCCCACCTCACACACAACTCATGCTATTCCACGATGATGTACAACTATTTCCAGTTTAAGTGAAAATATTGGCAAACTGCAGAGCCTAATACGGCACAGAACTCATCTACTATATGGCTGCTGGCACTGGAAAATCAGATGCCATTTCAGCCACCTCCAACGAGATGCCACCACCAGGCACATATTCCCCTCCCCTCCCTTGTCCGCCTTCTGCAGGGACCATTCCAACCTGGACACTCTGGTTCACTCTTCTTTCATCCCCAATACCACCACCCCGCCACCCCCACCTCCCACAGCCCTATGGTACCTTCCCCTGTAACCGGCAACAATACAACACCTATTCATTTACCTCCTCCCTCCCCAGTATCCAAGGGCCCAAACATACCTTCCAGGTGAAGCAATACTTCACCTGCACGTCCCAGAATCTAGTCTACTGCATTCGCTGCTCACAATGTGGTCTCCTCTACATTGGGGAAATGCAGGCTTGGCGACCACTTTGCAGAACACCTACGTTCTGCTCGCAAAAAAGATCCTGAACTACCTGTTGCCTGCCACTTCAATGCACCACCCTGCTCCCTGGCCAACATCTCTGTCTCAGGCTTGCTGTACTGTTCCAGTGAAACCCAACACAAGCTGGAGGAACAACACCTCATTTTCCACTTGGGGCCCCTGCAGCCCTCTGGACTCAATATTGATTTCAATAATTTTAGGGCCTAAACTCTCCCATGTTCCAGCCTCCTACCCCACACATCAGGTCATGTTATCACATAACCTGCCATTACACACCCCCTGTTGTTAGTCACTAACAGTCCCCATTAACAACTATTCACCCTCCCAGCCTGATCGTTAGCAACTCCTTTGTCTGTCCAACTGTTCTTCTCTCTCTTTGGGCTCTATCCTATCATTTAAAATCCCACCCCGCCTCCCCAGCCCCTCCCCATTTTCTGCATATAAACTGATTTTTCCCAGCAACCATCAGTTCTGAGGAAAGGTTACCGGATCCAAAACGTTAGCTCTGTTTTTTCCTTCACAGGTGCTGTCAGGCCTGATGAGCTTTTCCAGCAAATTTGTTTTTGTTCATGAAGTCAGCCAGATTGGCTTGCTTTACTGTTCAAGTCTCTAGGAAAGTTGCAAATAATTGCTTAACTTGAAAATGTTCTTAATGACCTTTCAAATCCATTTGTTCATTTCTCATAAAATAAAACAAAGAACTGCAGATTCTCAACATCAAAACAATACGTGCTGGAGAAACTCAGATCTGGTAACGTCTGTTGAGAGAAAGAAACAGAGGGTTAATATTTTGAATCCAGTGGCCCCTCATCGGAACTGAAACCAGCTATGAAATGGTGTTTATACAGGTGGGGAGTGGGGTGATGTCTGAAAGGAATGAGTTGAATAGATGGAGATGGCACCCAGAGAGAGCGGGAGAGTGAATGGGTAAATGGATTGGCTCAATTGTAAGCAAGTTCTTCACTGTTTGTTCTTTTAAATGCAAGCTTTTATAATTGTAGGGAGACTGTAATTGTAAAATTAGCTTCCATCAATAGTTGTTTTTAGAATCAGTGAAACTGTAACAATTCACTTGGTTCATTAGTGGTAAAATGTACATTAATTGCCTTGAAAGATATATTGGTTTCAGAAAGCAAGGTAATGGAAATTTAATTAAAATCCCTACTCCACAGTTTGAGGTTGCTTAAGTTCTACAGCTGCACAATTGTCTTCTCTATTTCAGTTTATGCTACAGAAGGTAAATCGCTGCCGCAGTCAAAGACTAGCAAATATACACATATGCTACACTAAATTTACAGTTTGAAACAATCCACTTTCCTTTGCAGTTCTTCTCCAGCAAATTTAAAGTAGCTTCCTTCTTTAAATGACAATTCTGAGGCAAGTCATTAGGATGGCACAGTGGCCCAGTGGTTAGCACTGCTGCTGCACAGTACCAGGGACCTGGGTTCAATTCCACCCTCAGGTGATGGTCAGTGTGGAGTTTGCACATTCTGCATGGGTCTCCTCCCACAGTCCAAAGTTGTGCAGGCTAGGTAGATTGGCCATGCTAAATTGCCTGTAGTGTTCAGGATGTGTGGGTTATAGGGGATGGGTCTGGGTGGGATGCTCTGAGGGTTGGTGTGGACTTGTTAGGCAAAAGGGCCTGTTTCCACACTGTCAGGATTCTATGGAAACTTCCTTACTCATTACAGCAGCCACTAAAGACAGTCAAATATTAGTCAACACCAATAAGTAAGCAGTGCTTTTTTTTCTTCTGAGCTCAATATTCAAATATATAGCTGTGCAAAGCAAGAGTTTACTTAATGATGTAGTAAAGGTTGCTGACTGCACACTGTACAGATAAAGGCAGCCTGTGCATGATTTGAACTGAAGGGTCTTTAATTGTGACTATGGAAAAGCACTTTTACAATTTAAAACTGCATGATAATTGATGCATAACAGAGAGTGAAAATGTAACCTTGTGCCAGAGCATGTAGAAGACATTGTCAAATGTCAGGATGCTTTGTTGATAAATTGTAGGTCTAACATGTTTTATGATTTGGATCTGGAATATCACAACAGTAAGCAATTTTATCCAATTACATTTAGATCAAGCATCTTTTTTTTTAAATGCTGTTTAGTAAATATAGAAATAAACAATCTAAAATAATACAACTGAGAATGACCCTGTTGTTAACATTAACACTGACAGTGCCAAAGCATTTAATTTCAGTTTGTTAAAGAGATAAATCCTATTTACATCATTTAACTGCTGGATTATTTGCAGTTGTTCATGAAGTCATGTAAAAAAAAATTCTCTGTAGACTCAGTTGCTGTATGTGAAATAATTACTGAATGCAAATTGTGAGTTTACAACTTACAATGACCTTTTGGCGCAGTGAAAGTACAAACAACAAATAGATATTGTACCAATGTGATCGGCATACAACCTACTGACATAAAGAACAATTATAATTTTGCCAAGTGGTGATCACCTCAAGAAGTATACTTGTGTTCAATACGTGTAACATTTTAAAATATCTCAGGTGGTCCATAAGCTAGTTTAATGTTATTTAAGAGATTGATGGGTCATATCTTTCCTAATGTTAAAAATGTTGCCAGTAGCTCAACAATGCTAAGTGTAACTTTATGCATATCTTCAAATATTGCTGGTCAGATTTCCATTTTGCCTGAATACAGAGCAGTGAGGAACTGGCATAACCCAACATTTTCCCACACAGTTGTAAAGTTGGTACTTCCAGCATAAAAACACTTTTCATTAAGAAAAAAAGACACATTAAGACCTTTACCCAGAATATAGGAATACTTTAATAAGAGAGCGCCTGGTAGAAATATCCACTGTTGCTTTAAATGAAGTGCCACAATGAGCAAAATAACTCAGTTTCAATCCTGGTATCTTCTATATTCTTAACCCAGGCAGCACTGTGTAGGTCTTTTCAACAATCCACAAGAGAACTGGTGAATCATAGAAGGAATGATATTTTTATGTACCCTTTTAGAACTAGTAAGTGTTTTTAGAATTGTTTGCTATTATCTGTATAAAAGTTGTTTGACACAAACTGCAAACAGAAATAAATGATGTAATTGTTTCAGACTTCCTACATGTAAGATATAATTCTTCACTCTCCCTCTGACTGAGATGCTCATGAATCTGCTATGTCTAAAGTGTACACAGTATACAAGGTAATGCTTTAGTTTTATTAAATGCAAGTAACTTTGATCTCCCTTTTGAAATTAAAGCTTACTGCTGCAATATCGTTCTCCTTCATTTCATGCACATAGTCTGATCTTTGGTCTTCTGATCTTGTCTTCCACCATTACTTTTGACTATGTCTTGACTGACTTGATTTTAATATTTATCTTTCTAAGTTTTGGCCCGAAGCTATTCAAAGACAATTTATCAGATGCATATTTTTATCTCCTAACTTTTTACTCAGCCTTCTTGATCCAAGAGCTCTACTGGTCCTGATGCCACTTTTCTGTTCCTTTTGTAGTTACTTATTTCCTTTTTGGTCCTACTTGTCAGCTCTTGTCTAGCTGGAACTGGTTATAGACTATACAAGGAATCCGATTGGTTCATTTAACACAATATGCTATCTGTTGTTATTTAAAGTTTTGGCAAAGATCTGTAGCTCGGGTTGTGGGTGATCTTGTTGACTTGCTTGCCGAGCTGGCTTGTTCTCATTCAGACGTTTCATCACCATGCTCGGTGACATCATCAGTGGAGCCTCCGATGAAGCAACGCTATTCTACTCCACTTGGAATTTACACTGTCTGGTCCATTATGGTGAGTACTGTCATTTCCCGTTTTGATTTGTATGGGTTTGTATATGGGGCCCAATTCTATGTGTTCATTGATTGCATTACAGGTAGAGAACCATGCCCCTCGGAATTCCCATGCATGTCTATGTTTGGCTTGGGCTACTATGGTTACCTTGTCCCAGTTAAACTGATGGCCTTCATTGTCTGAGTGTACCGATATTAAGGAGAATTCATCATGCCGTTTTACTGCTGGCTGATGTTCATTTATTGTGATGGCTAGTTTCCTTCCTGTATGTCCAATGTAATGTTTGTGGCAGTCGTTGCATGGTATTTTGTAAACCACATTTACTCTGCATGTTGTGGGAATGGGGTCTTTAATCCTTGTAAGTGTTTACCATAGAGTGGCTGTGGGCTTGTGGGCTACCAACATTCCTAGTGGTCTTAGGAGTCTTGTTGTCTGTTTCAATATGTTTTTGATGTAGGGCAGTGTGGCCAGTGTGTTAGGGCGTATTGTTTCTTCCTGTTGTTATCTGTTTAGTAGGCATCTGTGGATGAAGTTGCGGGGATAAATTCCAAGTGGAGTAGAATAACATCGCTTCATCAGAGGCTCCACTGACGATGTCACCTAGCATGGTGACAAAACATCTGAACAAGAATAAGCCAGTTCGGCAAGCAAGTCAACAACCTTATCTGCTGTCATGATTACCAAAATATTCAAACAGTTTGCCTGTATAATCAAATTGCCTTCAAATGAAAGATCCATTCTCAGTCACTTCCCTTGCAGATTTTTAATTGCCCTCTTTTCTTATTTAGGGCAGTTCAATATTACAAAGAACTGTAACGTTGAGAGTTTTGTTGTCATTGTTAACTATTTCTAAGCCATGAACTTTAAACCAAGTATGAATTTCACTATTTGTTTTAATTTTTCATTAATATAGCCTATGTCACAAGAATGAGTGTATGATTGTGTTTCATTGTCAACATTCATTCTTGTGTTTTGCATATTTTTCTGTTCTTCACATTCCTATTGTAAATTTCAGCATGAGAAGTTGCCTTCCATCAGCAAAGCTAACAGCACAAGTTTCCCACAGTCACCTCTCAATTCAAATCAGTCAGCACTCCTTGCCTGCAGCTGTTGATCTCATTTTGAACTCATTTAAATCCCATTAACATATCATTATAATATCCTCATCTCAATTAATGAGGGGCAGAACTGCATTCTGGTTGTCTATAAAAGCCCTTTCAATTATAGAGCTAGGAGCCAATTAAACATCTATAACCACCTGCAGATAATTTACTTAAGTGCTTTGCAGATTGTTATAGCAAATGGACTATTCTGGTATAGAAAATATGCACTCTGTCCTATCCCTAATGACTGGAAGTTTGCTAGTGTTGTACCTTTTGTTTAAGAAAGGTTGTAAGAAGAAATTGGGGAACTACAGACCTATGATTCTGACTTCAGTTGTGGGTAACTTGGAGGTGATTATAAGAGATATGATTAATGGACAGTTAGAGAGGCAAAAATTGATTAGGGATAGTCAACATGGTTTTGTGTAAGGAAAATAGTGTCTCTCAAACTTGATTGAGTTTTTTTTTGAGGAAGTTACCAAAAAGATTGATGTTGGCAGAGCAGTAGATGTTGTTGATTGGGATTTTAGTAAAGCCTTTGATAAAGTTCCACATAGGATTTGGGGTGAGAGTTTGCCAATTGGATACATAATTGGTTTAACATTAGGAGAGAGAGAGAGGGTAATGGTAGAGGGTTGCTTTTTGGGCTGGAGGCCTGTGACCAGTGGTGTTCCACAGGGATCGGTTCTGGGTCCTTTTTTTTTTGTCATTACTATAAATGATTTGGATGAGAATATAGAAGACATGGTTAGTAAGTTTGGGGATGACACCAAAATTGGTGGCATAGTAGACAGTGAAGAAGGTTTTCTAAGATTACAAAGGGATCATGATCAAATAGATCAATGGACTGAAAAATGGCACATGGAATTCAATCTGGATAAATGTGTGCTATTGAATTTTGGTACAAACAAGAGTGGGGCTTACACAATTAATGGTAGGGCCTTGGGTAGTGTTGTAGTATGAAGGGACCTGGGGGAGCAGGTACATAATTCTTTGAAGTTTGCTTCACGTGTAGATAGGTTTGTTAAAAAGCTGTTTAGCATGCTTGCCTTCATTGCTCAGTCCTTTGAGTATAGAAGTTAGGAAGTCATGCTGAGGGTATACAGGACATTGGTGAGGCCTCTTCTAGAATACTCTGTCCAGTTCTGGTTGCCAAATTATAGGGAGGATATTACCAAGCTAGGGATGGTTCAGAAGAGATTTACCAGGTTTTTGCTGGGTATGGTAGGTTTTCAGTTACATTTAAAAAAAAAAAAAAAAAATTGGATAGGCTGGGACTTTCTTCACTGGTGCGTAGGAGATTGAGAGGTAACCTGCTAAAAGTTTATAAAGTAGCGAGAGTTAACGGTAGTTGTCTTTTCCCTAGCATAGGGGATTTCAAGAGTTGGGGGCACATTATTTTAAGATGAGAAGAGAGAGATATTTTAAAAAAAAGTCATGAGAGGCAATTTTTGTTTTACACAGGGTGATTTCCATGCTCAATTAACTTTGAGGAAATGGTGGATGTAGGTACAATTACAATGTTTAAAAGACATTTGGATAGATACCTGAATAGGACAAGTTTGGAGGGATGTGGGACTAGTTGAGTTTGGGATTATGTTCGGAATGGACTGGTTAGATTAAAGGGCCTATTTCCATGCTATATGACTATAACTCTATGAATGCAATATGGCTGTCACATTGCAGGGTCAACCATGATAGCGAATTCATGCATAACCATAACAAATGACAGCTGAAGTTAATTAAATTGCAGATTTTAATCTGTCAAGAAACAAAATCAAACAATATTACAAAAATGTTTAGGGTCTAATTAGAAGAGGTGCATAATGTCTTCTGTAGAAAGCATAATATTGTAATAAAATTAGTGCTAATAATGGAAACCCATGATACTTCCTGTGTTATTTCTTTTCAAGATAGCTTGCATGACAGGAGTGTAGGTAGGCCAAACAGAAATTATTAAATAGTGAATGCTGATTATTTGTCATTCAGACTTTTCAATTTAGCTGTACATGATTTTCCATTAAATAAAAGAAAATTAACTGAAATAACTGAGCACATGGACTCATTTATGGTGCAAAACATATTATACAATGAAGAATGATGGTCAGAACTGGCATTCATAGGTGGTAAACCCCATCAGACCAAATATTGTATCCTTGATGCTACAAATGGAATATTGGACTATTCTTTCTTTTATCTGTGTTACTATTTTCATTTGAGGAAAGAAATGGTGACTGGCATTGATCCTTTTCCTCTTTGCTATAAAACACTGCTGTTGCATTTCACTTAATAGTTCATATGAACATCATTACAATATTGACAAAATATGCTACCAAATGTGAGCTTTAATCATCCCATTGTTACACCTTTCATGGACTAAAATTGTTTTAGAAAATGAAAAAAGTGCTGAAATAAAATAGCTGCCATGATCTTTTGACCACAGAGGAAGCAAGTCCACGATACCAATTGGAATAAATGAAACTGCACTGAAATTACCATTTCAATGAAAACATTAAAATCAGCCAAGTGAGTCAGTGTCAGAGAAATTGAACCTCCTGTTTTCATTTACAGTTGTATGAAAAGTACTGTTATGGAACAGACTAAATCCCCCCAAAATATATTACAAAGAAACCTATACTCCAACTTTTTCTTATTTTTAAAAGGCAAGTATAAGACGTTGTGTTTTAGATGCAATCCAATTGGTTAAATGCCAGGCTTGTAGGAAAATACGATTTATTCACACCAGAGTTAAATACAAATGAAAGAAAAAAGAATTGGAATAACTTAACTATTGGAAAACTTAACTGAATAATTGATTATTTAACCATTAAACAGCAAATGTTCTAAAATAATAACATCTCATAAACATACCCTTGGCAAAGGCCATTTCAGTAAAATAGATTGTCTCGCGAGCAATTTTCCAGTCTAGGAGGAAAGAACATCAAGAGAAAACTCAAAGATAGAGAGAGAAAGAACTCAAGCATTTTGCTAAAGCAAGGGGAGATGAAAAGTAGCTTCCAAACCCCAACAGCTACTGAAAGATAAACATGAATCCTGGTTCTGTGGGAGCTTGACCACACCCTTTCATTCTGCTGCTATTGTTCCAACTTTAAAATAAAACAAAGCTAGCTGGGCTCTGAGCAGATTGCTCAGCTCCACTTACTTTCAAAAGAAACATAACAGAACAAAAGGCATCGTTCAGTGAAAAGGCACAATAATTTAAAAATGAACAATGGCATGACCCGCTTGGAAAAGAGCAGTGATAGTTGAGCCCCACTTTCTCCAAGAGGTCAAAGGCACCTACGAATCTCATCACTGCTAAGTGTACAAATCAACAATTAAACAACTGTGTTCTCAGGTTAAAAATCTAACACCTCAAGGATAGTAAGAACTTTTAAATTGTAAAATCTTTATTAATTTTCTCAGTATCAGATACTCTGTTGCAAAAACCACATCATTTTATTTTTCGTTATTCCTAATTCTGGACTAAAATGAAAAAAAATGCCAATTTGACCAAGGACCATGGAACAAACTGCTGCACTTTTAAAAACATTACTAGAAATCATTGTGACTTTTGTTTAGACTGCTGCCCT
This sequence comes from Rhincodon typus, assembly GCF_021869965.1. Taxonomy (NCBI): domain Eukaryota; kingdom Metazoa; phylum Chordata; class Chondrichthyes; order Orectolobiformes; family Rhincodontidae; genus Rhincodon; species Rhincodon typus. The sequence goes on along the minus strand of NC_063344.1, from coordinate 44,060,164 downwards.
GCAAAGTGTTAGAGAGTGATGCACCAGATTGTTGATTGGTTGTGTAATTGTGACCAGTTTTGGATGCCATAAATCATCAGCCTAATGACAACTCAGTGATTTGTTTCTTGGTAGGTGTACAGCTCGAATGTTTACAGTAGGGGGAAACTAGACAGAGCAAATTTCTGAACTGCAGAAAGAGCAGATGCTGTGTCTTCATCTCTGAGGTAAAGTAACTGAAACACAAGTAAAACTGATTACGTTCTCCTAACAGTTGCTGCAAGCTATTGTCTTTAATCAGTAATCTAAAAAGACTTAATAATTAGTGCACCAATTGCCGTGTGCCTCCTGAGAAGAATTGAAAGAACTTGGAAAAATGACATTAGAAGACAGAAGGTCTTGTGAAGCAAAGGAACATTTCATCAAATCGTGTGCACCAGTACTATCGAACAATAGTCTCTTGGTCATTTCACCTTCACTTTTAACGCCAATGTTTTCTTATTATTTGTCTATATTTGTATGTGTGTTTGGAGGTTGGAGTTTAAACAAGTAGATTAAGTGTTGATCATCCATAGTTTTGTTTTGCATGTGGATAGGATTTATTTATTTAGAATAAATAGTGTGTTAAGTACACATTGGTAGAATCAGGTTAACAGAAATCAAAAAAGGTAAGTTGGGAATTTGCATACTTTGCTTAAATTATTATCTTTAGTTACAACGCCTGAAAAAGTGGGGCTCAACTATCACTGCTCTTTTCCCAGCGGGTCATGCCATTGTTCATTTTTAAATTATTGTCTGTTCTTAAGCGTGCTTAATGTCTTCTCTTACTTTTTGGGAATGACTTGGAAATTGAATTCTTCATTCTTTCACTCAAGAAAGCATGGTAATTGACTTCCACATTTTGATCTGGTGAATTACATCTTTAATTGAAGTGAGCACCAAGTTAAAACAAAGATTTGCGGATGCTGAAGATCAAAAACAAAAACAGAAAGCTCTGGAGAAACTCAGCAGGTCTGGCAGCATCTGTGGAGAGGAAGCAGAATTAATGGTTTGAGCCCAGTGACCCTTCTTCAGAGTGTAAGTTCAAAATGTTACGTCTGCTTTCTCTCCATAGATGTTGTCAGACCTGCTGAGTTTCTCCAGCAATTTCTGTTTTTATTTTATTGAACTGTGATAGCTGTATGTCAAAAATAAGTAAAAATATTTCTTGCCACTGACCAACAGGGGTTTAAAAAGAAGGGAACTGGTTCTTGTTCTCGCCTGGTCGTAACAATATTTTGGGGTGTTAAATGCACAGCCCCTGAAAATAGATACAGCGATAACAATTCAAGATTAACTCATCATTATGTCAACATGTAGGCAACATGTCAAATCCATATTGTTTGCTTATTATCATGATTACTGCATGCAGCAAAAACTCTCACCACATTACATTTGGCTGCAGACATCAACAAGGGACTTGATATTATCAGTAACTAAATTTAGCAAGCACTGTTTACAAGGGACATGTATTATGGCTGGTATACTTATAGGACATCATTGTAGAAGTAGATCTTATCTGGGGAACCAAGTTGAAAGGGCTGACCAGAAGTAAGAAAGAGTGTCTCAGTTTCTGGACTGCAGCACTGAAGCTCTTAGTTAAATAAATGGAAATAAGGAGAAATGTCCTGAGGAGTCTGGCAGCTATTCAAGTAGCTACTAAGGAGGCAGCAGTAGGAGATAATAGAGGAACTCAATACCAAGAAGATAGCTCTAAAAACACAGATTCGAGATCAGGGAAGTTTACTTAGATCACATGTGCTGAGTTCATTGAATGCATCCTCAAATTCCATATTTTAGGAACTATCAAACTAGGCTCAAATACCTCCATTCATCAGAACCCCATAATTTACCTTCCAGCAATATTAATTTGTTAGGGCTAAACTTTAAGATTCAGACCATCTTACCTCTTGTATATTTACCTCTATTGAAAGCCTCAGTCTCACATCTCTTTGTATGCACACACTGGCAGCTCCCAAACCATGAAGGCTGCATCTCCAAATTGAATGATATTTACTGATACACAATTTCTGGCATGAGGAGGTGATCTATAACTGGTTCAAATGAAAAATAACCAGAATGGGAGCAATACGTCTGCATGCTTTAATCCGCATGGAAAAGGCGCTGGCTAATATTGGAAGGGCCATTGTTGACTCCATTAAAGATGAAAGTATCTGCATACCTGATACTTCATCATCTATTCTACTTCTCAATTCCTAATCCCTTTTTATTGAGGGGCTGATGATGGTGTAGGCATGCACTTCTTATTTTCCTCTTCTCATCACAACCCACCTTTGAGCCTTTACCCTTCCAGATATCCAAGATTTACAACCTACTCAGGTCATGGGAAAGGGCAAGCAGACAGTTAAGATGGAGATATATCATTGGATCCATCAGCTCAGATGCTGAAACTGAATGCAATTTAAAGGATGGTATAGAAGTGGAATGTGCATGTAGTGAGGTACTAGGCATAACTACATCATTGTCAGAGCAAAGAAACAGAGTGCAGATGCCAGATTGCAGGGGCTGAGGGTACACATTTGTCTTACTTGAGAGACTCAGATGATGACTTTCTGAAGAGTTTTGAAGGAGATAGCTGAGGAGTTTGATAAAGGCATTGGTGGTGATCTTTCAGGAACTTCCGGAGTCAGGAAGGATGCCAGAGGACTAGAAAATGGCTAATGTAACACCCATGTTTAAGAAGGGAGGTAGGCGGAAGGCAGGAAACTACAGGTTGTTTAGCCTGACCTCAGTCATTGGTAATATTTTAGAGTCCATTATTAAAGAATGAGATTGACAGTACTTGGAAGTACAAGTCAGCACAGCTTCATCAAGAACAGATCATGCCTGAAAAATCTGTTAGAATTCTTTGAGGAGGTAACAAGCAAGTTAAACAAAGGAGAGACAGTGGATGTGATCTATCTGTTTTCCAGAAGGCCTTTGACAAGGTGCCGCACAGGAGGCTGCTAAATAAGGTAAGAGCCCATGGTTTTAGGTGAAAGGTACTGGCATGGATAGAGGAGTGGCTGACTGGCAGAAGGCAGACAGTAGGGATAAAGGGTCTTTTCCCACATGGCAGCTGTTAACTTGTAGTGTTCTGCAGAAGTCAGTATTGGGACCAAAACTGTTCATGTTATATATTAACAATCTGCATGAAGGAACTGGAGGTATTGTGATATCTACAAATGTAGCAACAAAGATAGGTGGAAGGACAGCTAGTATTGAGGAAGCAGAAAGGCTGCAGAAGGACTTGGATAGGCTAGGACAGTGGGCAAAGAAGTGGCAAATAGAATACAATGTGGGAAAGTGTGAGGTTATGCACTTTGATAGGAAGAATAGAAGTATAGACTATTTTATAAATGGGGAAAGGCTTTGGAAATCTGAAGGATAAAGGCACTTGGAGTCCTTGTACTGGATTTTTTTAAGGTTAACGTGCAGGTTCAGTTGGCAGTAAGGAAGGCAAATGCAATGTTAGCATTCACTTCAAGGGGATTAGAATACAAGATATGTAGTGATGAGGCTGCGTGAGGGTCTGGTGAGACCGCATTTGGAATATTGTGAGCAGTTTTGGGTCCCATATCGATGGAAGATGTGCTGGCCTCAGAGGAGGTCCAAAGGGGATTTACAAGAATGATCCCAGGGATGAAGTGCTTGTCATGTGAGGACCGGCTGAGGGCTCTGGGCCTGAACTCGATGGAGTTTAGAAGGATGAGGGGGAATCACCTTGAAACTCACAGAATACTGAGATGCCTGGATACAGCGGATCTGGAGAAGGTATTTCCATTAATAGAGAGACTAGGACCTAAGGATAATCTGTCAGAATGAAGCAATGACCCTTCAGAACTGAGATAAGAAGAGATTTCTTCAGAGAGAGGGTGATTAGCTTGTGGAACTCATTGCTACTGAGGGCTATGGAGGCCAAGTCATTGGTTGTATTTAATATGCAGATAGACAGGATCTTGATTGGTAAGGGGATCAAGGGTAATGGGAGAAATAGGAGAATGGGCTTGAGAAACATACCAGCCATGATCGAATGATGGAGCAGACTCAATGGGCTGAATGTCTCCTATATGGATCAAGTATAGACGTCGAGAGTCCTGCTTTTCCACAATGAAGGGATTCTGATTGTGTGAAATGATTGAAATGTGTATATGCTCAAACACTTGGTGCACTGGAAACCCTGCCCAATAAGTGAGTTGAGTATCAAGGAACAGAGTCTGGCTCCAACTTGGCAAAAATCTTGTGCAGAAGTTGGAGACCATCCTTTACAACAGGAATGGATAGTTATTCCAAAAGCATGCCTGCAGAACCAAACACTGTGTCTGATGATTGATGTCTCTTTTGTCATTGCAGCAAAAGTAGCATTCACCCAATGTCAGTATGTTCATATTGCTGTCATCATGGCTGTGTAAATGGTTGACGAAATAGCTCCTAGAATAGATTAATCGTCTGGGTATCTATGTTCAACTGAATGGCAGGGTTGCTAAGGCAACACCCCAGGTGAGTGACAGTGGTTGAATGGTGTTCACACATACTGTCTTTTCCCCAAGTGATAACATTCATGCTCCCATCACTACCACACAGCCAGTGCTCCTTTTGTTGTCTGTCAGACAATCAGTTAGCAGAGACAATTGCAGCCCAGACCAAGATATGCCATTTGCAACTGGACCTTTGTGGGTCAGAACTTCTGGAGATCACTGTAGAGCTCAATTTTTAAATTATCATCGGTGGTTGGTTATGTACTTCTAACATCTGTTTTCTGTTTAAAAGGTTAGTTAAGACTGGGTGTGGTTACTTAGAAAGAGAGATAGTAGGAATTGCAGATGCTGGAGAATCCGAGACAACAAGGTGCAGGGCTGGATGAACACAGCAGGCCAAGCAGCATCATAGGAGCAGAGAGGATGACGTTTCGGGCCTAGACCCTTCATCAGAAAAGGGGGAGGGGAAGGGGGTTCCGAAATAAATAGGGAGAGAGTGGGAGGCGGATAGAAGAGGGATAGAGGAGAGGATAGGTGGAGAGGAAACAAACGGGTCGAAGAGGCGGGGATGGGGCCAGGAAAGGTGAGTGTAGGTAGGGAGTTAGGAAGGGGATAGGTCAGTCCACGGAGGACGGACAGGTCAAGGGGGCGGGATGAGGTTGGTCGGTAGGAGATGGAGGTGCGGCTTGAGGTGGGAGGAGGGGATAGGTGGGAGGAAGAACAGGTTAGGGAGGCAGGGACGAGCTGGACTGGTTTTGGGATGCGGTAGGGGGAGGGGAGATTTTGAAGCTTGTGAAATCCACATTGATACCATTGGGCTGCAGGGTTCCCAAGCAGAATATGAGTTGCTGTTCCTGCAACCTTCGGGTGGCATCGTTGTGGCACTGCAGGAGGCCCAGGATGGACATGTCGTCTGAGGAATGGGAGGGGGAGTTGAAATGGTTCGCGACTGGGAGGTGCAGTTGTTTATTGCGAACTGAGCGTAGGTGTTCTGCAAAGCGGTCCCTGAGCCTCCGCTTGGTTTCCCCGATGTAGAGGAAGCCACACCGGGTACAGCGGATGCAGTATACCACATTGGCAGATGTGCAGGTGAACATCTGCTTGATGTGGAAAATCTTCTTGGGGCCTGGGATGGGGGTGAGGGAGGAGGTATGGGGGCAGGTGTAGCACTTCCTGCGGTTGCAGGGAAAAGTGCCGGGTGTGGTGGAGCTGGAGGGGAGTGTGGAGCGGACAAGGGAGTCACGGAGAGAGTTGTCCCTCCGGAAAGCAGATAAGGGTGAGGAGGGAAAGATGTCTTTGGTGGTGGGGTCGGATTGCAGATGGCGGAAGTGTCGGAGGATGATGCGTTGGATCCGGAGGTTGGTGGGGTGGTACGTGAGGACGAGGGGGATTCTTTTTTGGTTCTTATTGCGTGGACGGGGTGTGAGGGATGAGGTGCGGGAGATGTGGAAGACACGGTTGAGGGCGTTCTCGACCACCGAGGGGGGGAAGTTACGGTCTTTGAAAAACGAGGACAACTGAGATGTACGGGAGTGGAATGCCTCATCCTGGGAGCAGATGCGGCAGAGGTGAAGGAATTGGGAATAGGGGATAGCATTTTTGCAGGAAGGTGGGTGGGAGGAGGTGTATTGTAGGTAGCTGTGGGAGTCGGTGGGCTTGAAATGAATATCGGTTTCGAGGTGGTTGCCCGATATGGAGACAGAGAGGTCCAGGAAGGGGAGAGAGGTGTTAGAGATGGTCCAGGTAAACTTAAGGTTGGGGTGGAAGGTGTTAGTGAAGTGGATGAACTGTTCGAGCTCCTCGTGGGAGCACGAGGCGGCGCCGATACAGTCATCAATGTAACGGAGGAAGAGGTGGGGTTTAGGGCCGGTGTAGGTACGGAAGAGGGATTGTTCACCACCCCAAGGCCTCCTACCCTCCCTCGACCTCTTCATCTCCAACTGCCGTCGAGACATCAATCGCCTTAACCTCTCCACCCCTCTCACCCACTCCAACCTCTCCCCTGCAGAACGTACAGCCCTCCGCTCCCTCCGCTCCAATCCCAACTTCACCATAAAACCCGCGGACAAGGGAGGCGCAGTTGTAGTATGGCGCACTGACCTCTACATCGCCGAGGCCAGACGCCAACTCTCTGACACCTCCTCCTACCGCCCCCTTGATCATGACCCCACCCCTGAGCACAAAACCATCATCTCCCAAACCATCCACAACCTCATCACCTCAGGTGACCTCCCATCCACGGCCTCCAACCTCATCGTTCCCCAACCTCGCAGTGCCCGCTCCTATCTCCTTCCCAAAATCCACAAACCTGAATGCCCTGGTCGACCCATTGTCTCCGCCTGCTCCTGCCCCACCAAACTGATCTCCAACTATCTGGACTCCATTTTCTCCCCCTTGGTCCAGGAACTCCCTACCTATGTCCGTGACACCACCCACGCCCTCCACCTCCTCCAGAACTTCCAATTCCCCGGTCCCCAACACCTCATCTTTACCATGGACGTCCAGTCCCTCTACACCTGCATTCCCCATGCAGATGGCCTAAAGGCCCTCTGCTTCTTCCTGTCCCGCAGGCCCGACCAGTCCCCCTCCACTGATACCCTCATCCGCTTAGCTGAACTCGTCCTCACACTCAACAACTTCTCTTTCAATTCCTCCCACTTCCTACAGACAAAGGGGATAGCCATGGGTACCCGCATGGGCCCAAGCTACGCCTGCCTCTTTGTAGGTTACGTGGAACAATCCCTCTTCCGTACCTACACCGGCCCTAAACCCCACCTCTTCCTCCGTTACATTGATGACTGTATCGGCGCCGCCTCGTGCTCCCACGAGGAGCTCGAACAGTTCATCCACTTCACTAACACCTTCCACCCCAACCTTAAGTTTACCTGGACCATCTCTAACACCTCTCTCCCCTTCCTGGACCTCTCTGTCTCCATATCGGGCAACCACCTCGAAACCGATATTCATTTCAAGCCCACCGACTCCCACAGCTACCTACAATACACCTCCTCCCACCCACCTTCCTGCAAAAATGCTATCCCCTATTCCCAATTCCTTCACCTCTGCCGCATCTGCTCCCAGGATGAGGCATTCCACTCCCGTACATCTCAGTTGTCCTCGTTTTTCAAAGACCGTAACTTCCCCCCCTCGGTGGTCGAGAACGCCCTCAACCGTGTCTTCCACATCTCCCGCACCTCATCCCTCACACCCCGTCCACGCAATAAGAACCAAAAAAGAATCCCCCTCGTCCTCACGTACCACCCCACCAACCTCCGGATCCAACGCATCATCCTCCGACACTTCCGCCATCTGCAATCCGACCCCACCACCAAAGACATCTTTCCCTCCTCACCCTTATCTGCTTTCCGGAGGGACAACTCTCTCCGTGACTCCCTTGTCCGCTCCACACTCCCCTCCAGCTCCACCACACCCGGCACTTTTCCCTGCAACCGCAGGAAGTGCTACACCTGCCCCCATACCTCCTCCCTCACCCCCATCCCAGGCCCCAAGAAGATTTTCCACATCAAGCAGATGTTCACCTGCACATCTGCCAATGTGGTATACTGCATCCGCTGTACCCGGTGTGGCTTCCTCTACATCGGGGAAACCAAGCGGAGGCTCAGGGACCGCTTTGCAGAACACCTACGCTCAGTTCGCAATAAACAACTGCACCTCCCAGTCGCGAACCATTTCAACTCCCCCTCCCATTCCTCAGACGACATGTCCATCCTGGGCCTCCTGCAGTGCCACAACGATGCCACCCGAAGGTTGCAGGAACAGCAACTCATATTCTGCTTGGGAACCCTGCAGCCCAATGGTATCAATGTGGATTTCACAAGCTTCAAAATCTCCCCTCCCCCTACCGCATCCCAAAACCAGTCCAGCTCGTCCCTGCCTCCCTAACCTGTTCTTCCTCCCACCTATCCCCTCCTCCCACCTCAAGCCGCACCTCCATCTCCTACCGACCAACCTCATCCCGCCCCCTTGACCTGTCCGTCCTCCGTGGACTGACCTATCCCCTTCCTAACTCCCTACCTACACTCACCTTTACTGGCTCCATCCCTGCCTCTTCGACCTGTTTGTTTCCTCTCCACCTATCCTCTCCTCTATCCCTCTTCTATCCGCCTCCCACTCTCTCCCTATTTATTTCGGAACCCCCTTCCCCTCCCCCTTTTCTGATGAAGGGTCTAGGCCCGAAACGTCATCCTCTCTGCTCCTATGATGCTGCTTGGCCTGCTGTGTTCATCCAGCCCTGCACCTTGTTGACTTAGAAAGAGAGACTGGATTAAGGTAGTGTTCAGAAGCCTTTAAAACAGGAAATGTTGAAATAACTCTCCAGATGCTGATATCCCATCTCCCATTATTTACACATGAACAGTCCTTAACTACAGTACTGCCTCATTCAGAGTCAAGCACCAGAGGGTCAGTTTGTCTGACACAGAACCTATTTATCTGTCAGCCAGGGCTCCTTGATTGGACCAGATTAACAGTCCCAATCAATGAGCTCATTCTATGAGGGCCAGATGCTGACCTCATTACATTCACTATGAAAGTACTTCAGCACCTACCACATCACTCTCTGTACACTCTTTTAAAATTTAACCAAATATAGAAAATAACGCATACACATTTTTAATCAGCCTTTCAGGCAGGTTATGACATACCTTTGGAGCAGATGGGACTTGAACCCAGGCTTTCTGGTCTATTGATACAAACACTCTCACTACACGACAAAAGTCCTTTATTTCCCCAAAATTTCTAGAATTGCTATAACAGCAGGAGCAAATGACTCAGCAAAGAATCTGCAAGTTGTTGATGATCCCCTTAAATAGTGTTAATGGGAAGTCCATAATACTGTTTTCAATCATAGTCAGCTGTGGAAGGTCAGCTGGAGATTGGACCTTCAAAGTGCCAGTGCTGGCATGAAATCATTTGCATGCTAATTAATGATACCTTCCGCAACCTGGCATGAGTGCACTCACTCATTTACATTATAGAATCTCGTGCAATTTCTTTGGAAGTATTCATCGCATGGCACATGCCATTTTTAACTCTTAAGACATCTCATTACATTCAAAATCAGGTGCTTCTGAGCTCAATTTTTCCACAATGTTTAACACACTTCTGATTTTGTTATTGCAAACTCTGTATTAGAACTATCTGTACTAAGGCCATTTCTCTACTTTTCTCCTATTGCTCTTCAGAATTTAGTTATTTAAGGCTGTAATTCCCTCATAATAGTTGCCTTCAACAGCCATTCCCATGAACAAAAATCAAACGACTTGTATGTATCTGGGGTTATCCTAACTTATTACTGAAATGCTACTAGCAGGTGTGATCTTTCATTAACTGCTCTAAATCCTTCTTCCCCGAGCACAGTGGGTTGCGGGTGCATGGTCAGTGACTTTTTTTCAAGACTGAGAGTGCTATATTTTTTACATGTAAGGTAGTCAATGCATATAAGGAGAGAGAAGGGAAGTAGTATAGAGATGGAAGACCAGCCATGATCATATTGAATGGTACAGTAGACACTTTCTCAGGCATTAGTAACTTTAGTCTTTCATCACTCAAACCTGATACCATTTTAATAAATACACACTTCATGATTCACTTTGCAATTCTAAGATATTTCTTGTGATAATATACCCAAAAGTATGCAATGTATTCTCAAAGAGACCAATATTTACTGCTAACTCAATAAGAATTTGTTTTGTCTTTGTGTGACATATATGTGCAAATCACCAGAGTATTACATGACCTTTTTCTTCAATATGAAACCTTTTTAAACTTCACGTACCTACACTTCCAACACTCTTTGATCCTCTCAATCCATCAAAAACTTGATCTTACAGAATTTCCCCCCTTTAAGTCCTGCAGTCCACATATAATTTTTGAATTATGGCTCACTTTTTGGCAATCAAATTGCAGCTATCGGTGAAGGTTCAATTACAACCCTAGCTGAGTTAAGACGTGAAAACTTCTTGTCCTGCTCTTGAGAGTCGATGGCAGTAGCAAACCAATGCTGACAAAAGGTACCAAGGAAAATAGCTCAGGAAAAAGCATCAGCAGACAATGAGCCAAGGGACTCTTCCTTTAGACATAGCACTTACGCGACTCCAATCAAAGCTATATGGCAAAAAAATGAATTTCAGTAGCTGAAAATCAATACTTTCACTCTTCCAACAAACGTTCGCAGGTTTCAGCTCCAGGACAAATCCTCCTGCTTAATATCTCAGGAGCCTAAAAGAATTCACCCACATTTCGGGATGTATTGTCAATAGTCGAGAATGTTTTAAAGTATATTTTTAAAATGTGCTGCTGATGGATTTGTAATTACAGTAAATTAAATACTGGGAACATGTTTACCACAAAAAATGTCAAATTCTGTTCAACCCAGAGCTCTTACCTACCATGTGGAACAAATTATCCATGCTGATTTGTATGAGATTTAAGTCATTGAAATGTTTTCTCATAAACGTGACTTAAAAAATGAATCATCATCTGGAAACGACAAGATAACGGAATAACTAAAAAACAGTATAAATTTGTCATAAAGCCATGAAACAAATCCAGTAGAACTCTACAATGACTTAACAACAACAAACATTGCAGTAATACAAGGCTTTCTCAGTGGTATTGGAAATCCAAAAATGAGAGATTTATATGATGGATCTTGAAATTTCTATGAGAAACCCACCCTTCAGTACAAGTGAGTAATATAATTGAAGAATTCTGAAAACTAATGAAGTGTCATAGAAACATAGAAACATAGAAAATAGGAGCAGGAGGAGACTATTTGGCCCTTCCAGACCAATCCACCATTCATCACGATCATTTCTGAACATCCAACTCAATTGCCTAATTCTGCTTTCTCCCCATAACCTTTGATCCCATTTACCCCAAGTACCATATCTAACCATCTCTTCAATAAATTCAATGTTTCGGCATCTACTACTTCCTGCGATTATGAATTCCATAGGCTCAACATCCATTGGGTGAAGAAATCTCTTCTCATCTTTATGCTAAATGGTCTATCCTGAAACCTCAGACTGTGGCCTGTAGTTCTGGACACAACCACCATCAGGAACATCCTCCCTGTCTAATCCTGTTAGAGTTTTATTAGTTTCTAGGAGATCGCCCCTCATTTGTCTGAACTCCAATGAAAACAATCCTGACCTAATCAATCTATCCTCCTACATCAGTCCTGCCATCCCCAGCATTGGCCTGGTAAACCTTTGCTGCACTCGAGAGACAGCAAGAGCATCCTTTCTCAAAACTGCACACAATATTCTAGGTGCGGCTTCACCAAAGTCCTGTAAAGCTACAACAACACATCCCTGCTCTGGTGCTCAAAACCTCTCACAATGAAGGCCAGCATAACATTTACCTTCTTTACTGCCTGCTGCACCTGCATGCTTACCTTCAGCGACTGGTGCACAAGGACACCCAGGTCCCACTGCACACTCCCCTCTCCCAATTTACAGCCATTCAGGTAGTAATCTGCCTTCTTGTTTTTGCTTCTGAAGTGAATAACCTCACATTTATCCAAATTATACTGCATCTGCCATTAATTTGCCCATTCACCCAATCTGTTGACATCATGCTGAAGGGTTTCTGAATCCTTGTCACAGTTCACCCTCCCACCCAACTTGGTATCATCTACAAACTTTGAGATGTTACATTTCCAACATATACAATACATATACATTGTACTAAAAAGGAATATCATGTATTCCACAGAACAAACTATTATGCTTTGTTGTGACATCAGTATTTTTTCCTAACTTCATTTATGCAAAGATATCCTAAAGAAAAACTTCAAAAGATATATGGAAATTTTCCAAATGACATTTCTTTGACTCATTAAAGCAAACAAAATATTAACAAGAATGAGATCTTAGCATCAGTTATTAGAAAGAATCAAAGTGTAATGAAGAGGCTGAGAGGATAATGAATTAAGTGGGAGCAGTTTCAGCTCTGAATTTTGGTCACAATTTAAACCTCTGCCAGCAATATTTAATACATTGACAGACACAATAGCTGTGATATTTCTAGGAGGAGGCTGAAAAACCCAGCAGGTTCAGGCATGTAGAAATCCTCCAAGATGATCAACAGAACCTGAGTATCATCCACTTTCCTCTTCTGCCAGCCAGCCACATTGCCAAAAGGGTGGATAGCCAGTGACAGGCTTTTGCAGATGCTAATGGAAGATTGGTGATCAGAGCTGGGATTGCTTGGACAATGTGAGGTAGTCCTAGGAATGGGGAGAACTTGGGGATGGGGGCTGGGAGAGTGAAAAGAGAGGCTGTTGTTTATATCATTAGGGAGCAAGAATCAGTCAGGTACAATGGTATGGGGGAGTTCAACAATAACCTTGTGATGGGGGTGGAGAGCAGCAGCTGACAGCAGGTGGGTGGCTGGAGGGTTCCTTTGAAGGGTTTGGGCACTACCTCTGTTCCTCCTGGTCCACAGGATGTGTATACATGTCACATAGAAACGTAGACATATAGAAACTAGGAGCAGAAGTAGGCCATTCAACACCTTGAGCCTGCTCTGCCATTTAATATTTTTATGGCTGATCATCTAGCTTAATACCGTAGTCTCACCCACCCCCCACACCTCCATTTTCCTTGATCCCCTGAACCACACAAGCTATATCTACCTCCTTCTTGAAAACATGTAATAATTTGGCCTCATCCACTTTGTGTGGTAGTGAATCCCACAAGTTCACCACTCTCTGGGTGAAGAAATTTCTCCTCAACTCAGTCCAAAAAGTTATACCCAATATCCTTAAACTAGGACCCCTTGTTCTGGCCTCCCTAACCATTGGGAATGACCTTCCTGCATGTAACCTGTCTAATTCTATTAGAATTTCATGGGTTTCTATGAGATAGGCCCCTCATTCTTCTGAACTCCAGCGAATACAACCTGAACTAACTCACTGTCTCCTCATACATCAGCCCTGCCATCCCAAGAGACAATTTGGTAACCTTTCACTGCACTCCCTCTATAGCAAGAACATCCTTCCTCAGATAAGGAGACCAAAACTGCACACAATAATTCAGGTGTGGCCTCACCAATGCCTTGTTTAATCGTAGTAAGACATCCTTCTGCCTGCTCTTGAATCCTCTCACTATGAAGGCCAATATACAGTTTGCCTTCTTTACTGCCTTTTGCACTCACGTGCTTATTTTCGGTGACTGATGCATGAAGGACCCAGGTATTGTTAAACAACCCTTATTTCAATTTACAACCACTCAAATAGTAATCTGTCTTCTTATTTTTGCTGCCAAAATGGATAATATTACCTTTGTCCACATTATGTTGTATCTGCCATGCATTTGTCTACTCACTCAGCCTGCCCAAATCACACTGCAACATCTCTGCATCCTCCTCACAGCTCATCCTTCCTCCTAGCAAGTGTCCCATAGAATCTACAAAAATATATAAATTAAGTATTATATTTCTATGGTGAGACAATTGTCACCCTGGTATGCATTGTCTTTTTGTAACAGCATGTAGGTGTGTGATATATTCAGAATACATTCTCTAGTTTTAATTCTGTACTTTTCTAAACTGCTCTAGCCCATTGTGGGGAGTTGATATTGAAGCAGTTTCATTGTCAACTTCAATAAAGCTTTGTTTATTTTATTATGCAATTTACTCCCTAAAATGTAAATTAGGTCATGAATATTTGAGCGATGACAGGCAAAAGAAAACAGTTAAACTCACAATAAACATCACCTATGCAAAGTAACAAAATAAACATTTAATTTATTATAATGTTTGTGTTGGTTTCCAATTCCTATAAAGACATAGAATGTAAAACATATGAACATTTGCTTGATCTGAGTGAGTTGAATCTTTATCTCCATCATATTTATATCAATGATGTTATGGAAAACAGAAAGCAACAACTTAAAGCTTGTGCAAGTGTTATGGAAGACACAAACTCTCAAAATACCTACCAGAAAATTTCCAGCCACTTGTGACCCTCTCCAAATGTGCATTCTAACTGATGCAGCTAGTTCATGCTAGTGAGCCATACATATGTCTAAAACATTGTTCCTCTCCTATTTCTAGTGGTGAGTTTGGAGATGGGAGGGGCATTTATGTATGCAGGATAGTAGCATATCTGAACCACTCAGACTCCTCACCTCTCCCAAATTAATTTATGGAAGATCCATGGTTGACCTGCTCACCCCGTCACCAATCTAGACCAATTAATGATCACTTAAGGGTCTTACCTGCCATTGCTGGTATTAATGTAACTGCAGGTGGAACTGTCACCATATAGGGCGTAGAGCAACTAAAATGTTGACTACCAGAAGTTGAGCATTGTTTATGAGGGTAGGGGATCTGCCAAGATGCAACAGCCACCTTGCTGCTGAACTAGCCGTACCCCTTTCCTCCCGACCTCTATCCGCACATTAATCACCTGTGGCCTGGGTCACTCCAGGATCTCTGGTGCCTGTCCTTCTGACAGTGACCTATGACTCCACAAAGCACAAGAACAGCTGCAGCTCTCCATAGGCAAAGGTTTTTGCCTGCTGGGTTTGGATTCGAGGAGGTAGGCTTTACCGCTGCCTGATAGGCACATGGTTCAGCAGGCCTTTTTGAAGTGAGTCAGCCTAGGTGTCTCACCACTCTCCAACTGACAGGCAAGTCCCTCGACACTTCAATAAGAATAGGCAGATTATGGCATCAAATAGCCTCTAAAGTTGCTAGAGGAGTGTAGGTATATCTTCACTGCTATTAGGAAATGAAATCCATGATTTTGACCCTGTGATAGTGAAGGAACAGTGATATATTTCCAACTCAGGACAATGCGTAAATGGGAGGGAAACCAGTGCTGGTGCTTTCATGCATCTGTTGTCATTGTCCTAGCTCATAGAGTTTATTGGCCTGGAAAGTGCTGTGAATGGAACTTTTTGAGTTATTGCGATGTAACTTATCAATGGTACACAATATTGCCGAGTATGCATTGGTGGTGGAGGAAGTGAATATTTAAGGTGTGAAATGGAGAGCCACCCAAACAAGCTGCTCTGTCCTGGACATTTGTTGAGCTTCTTGAGTATTGTTGGAGCTGCACTCGTCAGGCAAGTGGTGAGTACTTCATCACACTTTTGCCTTGCGCTGTGTCGATGGTGGACAGACTTTGAGGAGTCTGATGATGAGCTATTCGCCACTTGTAGTAACAGTATTAATATGACTGATTAAATTAAATTCTGGTCAATGGTAATCCCACAGGATATTGAGAATGGAGGATTCAGCAATAATCATTACATTGAATGTTAAGGGGAAGTGCCAGAAATGATCAATGGCTGGCACTTGTGTGATGTAAAGGCTTCTTGCCCCACATCAGCCCAAGTCTGAATGTTGTCCAGGTCTTACAGTTTGTGGTCATAGACTACTTCAGTAGCTGTGGAGTAGCAAATGGCGCTGAATATTGTGAAATCATCAGCAAACATCTGCACTTCTGATCTTATAATAGAGATGGTCATTAATGCAGCCATTGAAGATGGATGGCTTTGGTCCAGTTAATACTCACTCTTAAGCAGCCCCAGTTGAACACGTCTTCACATGTATGACAGATACCCCTGCACACCAATGTGTTTTATCTTTGAGTGGTGGAACAGGTTTGAGGAGCTGAATAGCCTACTCCTGTTCCTATGTTCCTATGTAAAGTGCCAATCATCCAGTTTCCAGATGATACTCGTTTGATTTCTTTTGATTTTTTTTTCAACTTAAGTTAGTGCAAGTTTCGTGAAAGTATGTTATTTATTATTGGAGGTGATTTGCAAATATTTTGGATTTTCAATAACGTGGAGCTGACTATTGACATGGAAGTCTGAGGTGTTGGAACTCTTGCTATGTCTGCTTCAGTAATATGTTGATAGTTGCATTGCTTCTTCATCTACAGTGAGATTTGGACCAGTAGCACTGAAATAAGAGATGGGAAGCTTTGCTCAGAATGAGGGGCAGGATAAATTGGGTTGGAACAAGAGACAGGAGACATTGAGTACACTGCTTGAAATAAAAAGCACAGAGGTTATGTTGCGGCTGTACAAGGTGCTGGTGAGGCCACACCTGGAGTACTGTGTGCAGTTGTGGTCTCCTTACTTGAGAAAGTATGTATTGGCACTGGAGGGGGTGCAAAGGAGGTTCACTAGGTTGATTCCGGAGTTGAGGGGGTTGGCTTATGAGGAGACACTGAGTAGATTGGGATTATATTCATTGGAATTCAGAAGATTGAGGGGGGATCTTATAGAAACATATAAAATTATGAAGGGAATAGATAAGATAGAAGTAGAGAGGATGTTTCCACTGGCAGGTGAAGCTAGGACAAGAGGGCATAGCCTCAAGATTAGAGGGAGCAGATTTAGGACTGAACTGAGAAGGAATTTCTTCACCCAGAGGGTTGTTAATCTATGGAATTCCTTGTTCAGTGAAGTAGTTGACGCTACTTCAGTAAATGTTTTTAAAAAAAAGGTAGAATTTTTTTGAACAATAAAGGAATTAAGGGATACGGTGAGAATGCGGGTAAGTGGATCTGAGTCCACGAAAGGATCAGCCATGATCTTATTGAAGGGACCTGATGGAACTTTCCACAAATTTGGAATGTAAACCTAGTTTCATGATTCACAAGACATTAGCAAATACTTTTTGTAGTATTTATTAGTTTTATAACCATTTTGGTGAAATTTTGGTCTCATTATATTTAAACAAGACTCTTTAATAGATGAGCAATAAATTTTGATGCAGTGTTGGTTTTGTCCTTGCCTTTTCAAGTGAACAATGTTGTAATAATATCTCTGATTATACCAGATACTTCTTTGATATCTTCTGCCTCTTTTGATCAGCAATATTCAAAGTATGTTGCATGGAAATTCAAATTGTGAAATTCCTTTAAGATCTTTTCTTCATTTGGAATGGAACTCTGAAGTTCTGTACACTTTTGCATTTAAATTGACTTATTATCCCTTTGAAGATCCATGTTATTGGTAGATTTTGCCAATCTCCATCAAGTGTATGGTTTTCGAGTTGAGTTCTATGTGCGAATAGCTCCAATGTAGAGAAGTATCAGCAATGCTATTTATTCTTGCTGTTCTTTTCACTCTTCAACATTATTAAAGATGATAATCACATCATGAAGTAATGGGTTTCAATTCTCTAACCAAATTCAGTAGAATTAAATATTTCAGCTTTCTATTTTGGATAGTATAAATTACAAGCAGTAAACAGATTTTTGTCAATACATTCACTTTCCACTAAAAGCAACTTAAAAATTAATAAGGCTTAAAGTGCACCCTAACATGACTGTTGGTTAATGTACATGGTGGTTAATGTTGCAAACTTGATTAATATCAGATTGATTGTTGATATGGAAGTAGTGCTGTGGGATGTAGTACTCAATGGTTGTTTGTTATTACAGCTTCTTGTATGCTTTATTTTGAATATTTATTTCCTTGAAACTTTTACATCAGGTTTTTATGAAATAATATCCTTACCAAATCAAGGACATAACATTAAAGAATAAAATATTTCCTCATATCAGGCATTCAGTCAAACACCTCTGCATCAGTTAAAACACAGACAGCTACAAAATAATGTGAACTCCACTTATATCAACAAAGTGATTCAGCCTCAGTGTTGGAAGAATCTCTCTTGGCTCATATGTACATTTGTTAATTTCCCATATTTTTTATGTCTATGGTTGGGGACCAATATGCTCAGCTGGCTAAATGGCTCGTATGTGATTCAGGGTAGCACCAACAGTGCAGGCTTGAGTTCTCGTCTATCTGAGGTAGACTTGCGATCTGTTTTCACATGTTGCCACTGAGAGTGGAAGGCAATGACAAACTACCAATGACAAACACTATCAAGGAAACAGCTAAGGATGAAGGAGAAAATGAACGAAAGATATCGTTTTGGCCAAAGTACACATGAATGAATATCTCAGCCCATTGTCATTGATGTGGGAAACAAGAGCTTGGTTTGTTTATTTATCAGAAACTTACCTTTGGTGGGAAACTATTTAAAGTTCAGATTTTAAAAACCAAAAGAACTGCAGCTGCTGTAAATCAGGAACAAAAACAGAAGTTACTGGAAAAGCTCAGCAGGTTTGGCAGCATTTGTGAAGAAAAAATCAGAGTTAACGTTTCGGGCCTGGTGACCCTTCCTCAGAAGTGTTCTGAGGAAGGGTTTACCAGACCCAAAACGTTAACTCTGATTTTTTTCTTCACAGATGCCGCCAAACCTGCTGAGCTTTTCCAAAGTTCCGATTTTAATTGGGGTGAGCCATTAATATAAAGATGGTTTTTTGTCTCTTTAGCGGTAGAGTAGATCTGATGAAGTATAAAATTAGTTTAAACACTGCATGACAGCCACAGTGATGCTGTTGGTTGTCCTAAGGGAGAAATCTGCTGTTTATGCCATTGGTTTCCACAGCACTACAGGGAAGCATTGTTGCACAAGGTAATGCTTCTGAAGTGGTCAATGTTCACATTACTTTGTTTGCAACCATTCTTTTGATGCCACACACAGTCTGTGGTTAGAGACAAGCAGTTCTGCTCTTGCTTTCTGAGAGCTCATGTATCTGTACCAACTTCCTAAAGTATTAGTAATTATATCTGACCCAATGTAATTATACTTACAAGTGCCATGCAATAAACTGCTTTGATACCCGAGAATAGTATTGCTTCTTAGATACTCTATGATGGTGTATTCTCTACCACTGATCACTAAATGAGCCCAAGACAAAGCAACAACAAAGGAGGGTTGTTAACAATGAAATGTCTCAAACACAACTTACTTGGTACCACATATAGTAGATGTAACAAATACCATATGGTGAGCAGTGGTAAAGAACATAAGATTAAATATCATGGAAGTGGCATTCTTAGGATGCAGCATTGCTTCAAGATGAAACACTAAGATTAAAGCTGAGCATATGAAAGGGTATTGTATTCAGAGGGTCTAATTACCATCAAAACATGAATGTGAGTACAGACATTTTTGAAACTAAAACAGAAATTGCTGGAAAAACTCAGCAGGTCTGGCAGTATCTGTGGAGAGAAAACAGAATTAATGTTTCATGTCCAATGAACCTTCTTCAAAACTATTGTAGCTCGGAAAGAAGTTGCATATACACTAAAGATAGGGTGGAGAGAAGGTGAAGGAGTAAACAATGGATGGAGATGGAGCCCAGAGAGAGAAAAAAACTGTTGGTTGGACATAGGAATGAATAGTTACTAATGGGGACTATTAGTGGCTGACAAGAGATTGTTTGTAGTAACAGCAGCTCCAGCTACCCAATCTTTACCATGGACATGGGATCCCTTTATGCAGCCATCCTCCCACAGACTGAACTGGCCTCATCCACTACCCCTTCTTCCACCTAGCCAATCTTTTCCTCACTTCGAACAACTTCTGCTTTAACTATTCCCACTCTTTTCAGGCCAAAGGGGTGGCCATGGGTACCCACATGGACCAAGATACCCTCCTTTGTAGAATATGTGGAATATTCTTTGATCCAATCCTACTTGGGCCCCCACACACAATTCTTTCTCTGGTACAATAATGACATCATCTCATGCTGCTTCCCTCTATCATCCGGAATTGTCAAAGATTTTTAATTTCTCTTCCTTTTTCCATCCAGCTCTCACTTTCACCTGGTCCATCTCTGACTCCTCCCTTCTTTTCCTTAACAACTCTGTTTCCATTTCTAGGGATAGGTTGGCCACCAATATCCACTACAAACCCAACAACTCCAGTGTCACTGTCACACTCTGCTTCCTGTAAAGTCTCTATTCCAGTGGCCCAGTTTCTCCACATCTGTTCCGGTGAAGCTAACTTCGACAAGGGGGCTTCCGAAATGTCCACCTTTTTCCTCAACCGAGGATTCCCCACCACCATGTTTGAAAGGGCCCTCAGCTGGGTCAGACCCATCTCCTGCACTTTTGCCCTCACCCACTCTCTTCCCTCCTTCAAAACACACCTCAGCCTCACCTATCATCCCAGCAGCATCCACATCCAAAGGATTATTAGCCACCATTTCTGCCATGTCCAGCCGGATGCCACCACCAGACACACATTCCCCTCCCTTCACTTGTCAGCTTCCACAGGGACCAGTCCCTATGGCATACCCTGGTCCACTCCTCGTTTATTCCCAACACACCCCCACAACTCCATGGCGCCTTCCCCTGCAATCAGAAAAGGTGCAACTCCTGCCCATTTGCTTCCTCCCTCCTCACATTCACAACCCCAGACACACCTTCCAAGTGAAACAGTGCTTTACCTGCACTTCACTCAATCTAGTCTTCTATATTTGCTGCTCACAATGTGGTCTCCTCTACACTGGGGAGACAAAACATAGACTGAGCAATCGCTTTGCAGAACACCTACATTCCCTCTGCTAAAAAGACCCTGAGCTTCCAGTTGCCTGCCACTTCAACGCACCGCCCTGTTCCCTGTCCAATATGTTTGTCTCAGGGTTGCTGCAGTACCCCAGCAAAGCTCAGCTCAGGAACACTGCAACTTTCTGGACTCAATACCAAGTTTAATAATTGTAGGGCGTAAACATCTTCTCCCATGTCCTTACCCCAGCCCCTATATCTGGCCTTATCATCATAGGGACTGCCATCACAAACAACCCATTGTCAGCCACTAATAGCCCCCATTACTTGCTTTTTATTTTCCCAGGCTGCCCTTTACCTATTCCTTTTTCTGACCAACTGTTTTTCTCTGTCTCTGGTCTCCATTTCCACCTCCTATCATGCACTCCTGCCTTCCCCCAATCCACCTTCGGCATAAACACCAACCTTTTCCTAGCTACTGTCAGTTCTGAAAGAGGGTTACTGGACCTGAAGCTTGAACTGTTTTCTCTCTACTGATGCTGCCAGACGTGCTAAGCTTTCTCAGCGATTTTTGTTTTATCTCTGATTTCCAGCATCTGCAATTGTTTTGTTTTTGTTGAAAGTGAGGGCAGGATGGAAATTGGAACTGAAATTGATAAATTTACCAATTCTTAATAAGACGACTAACTAGGGAACTCATTTGCAACCTTTCTCTCCATCATGCAGACACAGGAAACATCCCCTTTTCTTTGGTTTAGCTGCAGTCCACTCAAACTCAGTGTCTCACCAAGTGCTAATCCCAATTTTATACCAACAGTTAAAGTTTACATTCTGCTGGTATCTGAGATAATGGCTGTGAGATTCTGGTCAAGTGATGGTGTTCCTTCATCTGAAGTCAGTTATGGTCCTCATCCCTCATTATTAAAGTGAATTGGTTAGCAGAGGGTAGACCTCTGGAATCTGAAGGCATAAATGTGCAAGGAGGATGAGGTGAGATTGGAAAATGGTGGTACAGTAGGAACATACTGTCATCCTGAATGTTCTCAACAAGACTCTCCCCATGATGAGGATCACTGGCTCTTCTAGTATTCGTAGGTATGTGAGACTGAGGTAGGTACTCTAAAGTCAGGCATGAATCCTTATAGCTAATGTTTTAGCTGTTGGGGGTGTGGTGTATTGAGCAGTGTGAGCTGTTGGTGGTGGATAGGAGATGACACATGAAGATCCATTCACTGACCTTTTTACCAATGTGAGTTCTTCTTCCAGCACTGCCATCCATTTCTCATGGCCGGACTTGCTTCCATTCAACCCTCAAGATGTGCCTTTTGAGTCTTTCTGTGAAAACATAGTGTCTCCTTTCTTTTCTATATCTTTTTCTAAAGCATCAAGAAGCATATCTGGAAATGTAACAATTTTGTCTGTGTCTACATTTAAATCATTTGCTACAGCTCCTGAAGCACGAGTGCGCCTCCCTTTTTAAGAGGGCAGGCTTTCATTAAGTGGTTCAGGCTAGCTCTCCATAGTACACATGTCGCTGCATTATCTCATGAGCAATCTCTGGAAGTTAATCAGCAGCATGGGTTATTTTGGATTGCATGCAACTAATCACTGAACTGGTCAGACAATTCAAAGCTTACATGCTGCCTGCATCACCAGAAATGCCTGCGGGCTAATCACATTTTATGATCCCCATACCCAAAAAACGGGCTTCATCAAATTTGAATATCCAAACGGAAGTAAAATGTATGTGACCATACATTTATTGTATTAGTTTCAACATTGCTCTCTGTTTCCATTATGTAAAGAGTAGCTTTGTTCATGTCTTCATACTTAATATTTAAACATTTTTGAGCTTTTCCATTTCATAGCAGCTTGAAGCTGACAAAGCAATAGAAAGCATTAATACTCTTCTGTCATTCTGCATCAATTGATTGTTCATGCATGAATTCAAAAGAAGGTGCTTCCCTTTGGAAAAATGCTGCATTCTTTGTTTGTAAGCTATCTATACTGAAGTATCTATCGTTTGTCCACTGGCACCTTATTTATTCATCTTGGAACAGCCAAATGAAATTAATTAAAATAATTAAAGTAAATTATTTTGTAAATTAGATTTAGGGGACGCATTTAACTGTTCAGTGTGTTGCACTGTTAGAATATACATGGTTAAGTCAGTTGTATTAGAATTATTTTTTAATTCTTTCCTGAGACATGAGTGGCTCACAGACAAAATGAGCATTTGTTTTCCATCATTAGTTGTCCTTGAGAAGATATAGGTGAGTTGCCTTCTTGAAGTCTGGGTGATGCAATGTTGTTAGTAAGGGAGTTCTGGGTTTTTGACACAACCACAATAAAGGAAGGATGATACATCTCCAAACCAGGGTTATGTAGCTTTAAAGTGAGCTTCCAGGTGAAGGCATTCTCATGAATTTACTTGTCTTCTCCTTGTAAATGATTGAGACGGTGGGTCTGGAAAACACTGCAAAAGGAAGTTTGGCAAATTGCTGCTATGCATCTTTTAGATGGTGAGTCATGGTGGCACTGTATATACAAGGTGAATAAATGTTTAAAATGCTGAATGATGTGCTGATCAAGTGGGCTGCTTTGTCTTGGACAGTGTCGAGCCTTTGATTCTGTTGGAGGTATACTTTATATCCAAGCAAATAGAGAATTCAATCACACTACAAACTTGTAACTTGTATGTGGTGACAGACATCATGGACAAGAGATGAGTTACATGCTGTTGAATTTCTATCCTTTGGCCAGCTTTTTTTTTTCATTCTGTCATGGGATGGGGTGATGGCCTGGGTTCTGAAGCCAATAGCTTCATTAATGTGCATGAATGTTATTGACAATAAGATCACACATGGCTGTGACTGTTCTTTGAGATATTGGGGTCATTGATTAGCCAAGAACCTGTTATACTTCTCTAGTTGCCCTTGAAAAATTTGTAAGCAGCTGTGTTCTTGAATCACTGGAGCTCCTGAGGTGTATGTCTGAGAGTGCTGTCCGGAATGAAGTTCCAGTACTTGACCCAATAACAGCAAAGAAACAATGATATAGTCCCAAGTCAGGATGGTGTATGGTTTGGAGGGGAATTTGCAGGTGCTAAAAGTTTCCATGCATCTGTTGTCCCTATCCATCCAGCTGGTAGGGGTCATGGGTTTGGAAGGTGTTGTTGAAGGTTCCTTGGTGAGTTGTTGCAGGACATCTTGGATACCACCATAGATCAGTGGTGAAGGGACTGAGAGCTGAAGATGTTGGATAGTGTTCTACTTACATGAATTCAATTGTCCAAGATGGCGCAAACCTGTTGAGTGTTGTAGAAGCTGCATTTCAGCAGGCAAGTGGAGAAGAGATCATCCCATCATACTTTTGTGCCTTGTCAATGGTGAATAGCCATTGGGGTGTCAGAGGTAAGTTCATTACAAAAGAATTCCCAGCCTGTAACCTGCTTTTATTGCAACAGTATTTATACAGCTGGTCCAGTTCATTCACCAGTGGTTGATTAAGGGTACACAGCAGTGGAAATGTCTTTGAGTGTCAAGGGCATGTGGTAAGATTCTCTATTGTTGAAGATTACTTGTATAGTACATATGTCATTTTCTGAAGCCTGAAATGATATCCAGATGTTGCTGCATGATAACATGGGCAGCTTCAGTATTTGAGGAGTTGCAAAACATGTCGAATATTGTACAATCATCAGTCAACATTTGCTGTTCTGACATAACAGTGGCACGAGCTCACTAATGCAGCAACTGAAAATATTTTAGACGATGACACTATCCTGAAGAACTTCTGCAGTGTTGTCCTGCAGCTGAGATGATTGGCTTTAAACAACCACAACTGTCTTTCTTTGTGCTTTGTATGGTGACAAATAATGGAGAGGTTTCCCTCGAATTCCCATTGGCAATGTTGCTAGGGCTTTTAGATAGCATACCACGTCAAACGCTACCATACTGTCAAGGTCTTCACTCTCATGTCAGTTTTGGAATTCTTTTGTCATGTTTGGAGTGAGGCTTTAATGAGATGTAGTTCTGATTGCCCCCAGGAGAACTCAAACCGATCGTCTGTCAGGAGGCTATTGGTGAGTAAATGCCAATTTATAGCACATCAATGATACCCTCTGTCAACCTGCTGTTGATCAAGAGTTAATTGGAGGGGCAGGAATCAACCAAGTTAGGTTTTCCCTGCTGTTTGTGAACAAGACGTGCCTAGATAATTTTTCATATTGTCAGATGGATGCGTGTATTGTAGCTGTACTGCAACAGCTTGGCTAGGGACACAGCTGGTTCTGGGACACATGTCTTCTGTACTGCTGCCAAGACGTTGTTAGGGCTCATAGTCTTTGCTGTTTCCAGTGTATTGTGTTCCTTATCCATATGTATATATGCATTTTTTTTTAATTTGCTTATTACTACCAATCAAATAGTTGTGAACAATTATAACACTTCAGATTTCAAGGTTAGCTTTCTCCTAATTACTGAAGTGTTGGATTGCTCCCGGAAAATGACATCTTGATTGTTGAGCTGCTTAACAGCTAATGAACCAACCTTTAATAAATGCACAACACAGTGTATTATTACATAAACCAATTCTTCAGTCTATAATCACCATGGTTCATCATGGGCTAATTTGTTCCTAAAGCTGTTTGAACATCAAAAACAACTATCATGGATTTGGTTGCTTCTCAGTTCTATACATAAATGAGATATCACATATCGCCTTTTATGACCCATTATTATTAATAATGCTAGGTTAATATTCCAGTCATCTTTCAGTCATTGGTGCAGCATGATAGATCATTTTACTGTTAACTTTTTATATTGGCCCAGGTTTTCTAGTCTATGGCTCCTCAAGGATCAAATATATGACAGAAGATGTGTGTCAAGATCCCATGAAAGTCCCATGTCTGGGGTCACATATAAGGGTTCAATGATTTTTCTCTTTTTTATGTGGAAAGGTTCCATTCAATTGTCCTACGACTTTGAATTCTACCCCTCCTTGCATTTTTCTGTGAAATCAAATAGAACATTTTTCCAATCACAGTTGAAAGTCTGACTGTTGTACCTATGTCTAACTTAAAGCATTTTTTTGTTTATCTCTGCAAGGGTATCAGCAATCCTGAAGCTTCCACTCTTTCAGTGACATCTCCACCTAAATGTTATCTTCTATTTCATGCACCATGCCATCTTTTAAAGTCTTCTCTTTTGACTCAATCAGTACAATTTTCTAGCCATAATATGTAGCTTGGATGTGACTATTTTCTTAGAAGTATAGCATTCAAGATCTTTGGAGGGAAATGTGTGCGTCTGTGATTTTTCCCACCACACCATAACAGTGATGGTTAATGCACATTTTTCCTACCTTCGATGTTTCTGTATGGTCACCTCTCTGCTTTAAAACTTAACATGCTCCACTGAATCAATAACTATTGGGACATAGTTTCCCCTTATCACTCTGAATCATGAATCAAATTTACTTCCTGATCTCAGTCTATCTACTCAGTTGATTGCTTTTGGAACTGTCCTGTCATCCCTGACTGCAAGCAATGAGACAACGCTCATTTAAGACTTCAACACCAGTTTTGTTCCTGATTAAATTTTTTAAGCTGCTTTACTCACTGTTCTCTACAAATCTGTACTGAAAATCAATAAAAGCATCAATATTTCCCCTTTTAACTGAGAATGCTAAATAAATTTTGCCCACCTGGAAGAAATATACAGCAGTGTCAGGTCGTGAGAATCTTTGCCTGCAGTGACTCAGCATCAGCATTGCTACTGCACACAACATTCAGGCTCTCATAGTTGTTAATTGATTACTAATAATTTAGTTATTTATTTAATTCTGTTATAAAAGTACATTTATGACCAGTTATTTTCACAAACACTTTCTCTGAGAGTGGAGTCACAGGTAGACAGGGCAGTGAAGAAAGCTTCTGGCACACTGGCCTTGATCAGCCAGGGTATTGAGTATAGAACAAAAACAGAAGTTGCTGGAAAAGCTCAGCAGTTCTGAGGAAGGGTCACCGGACCCGAAACGTTAACTCTGATTTTTTTCTTCACAGATGCTGCCAGATCTGCTGAGCTTTTCCAGCAACTTCTGTTTTTGTTCCTGATTTACAGCATCCACAATTCTTTCAGTTTTTATTGAGTATAGAAGTTGGGAAGTTATGAAGCAGTTGTACATGACATTGGTGAGGCCACACTTGGAGTATTGTGTTCAGTTTTGGTCACCTTGTTATAGGAAGGATATTATTAGACTGGAAAGAGCGCAGAAGAAATTTTCAAGGATGTTGCCAGTACTCAAGGGACTGAGTTATGGGGAGAGGTTGGACAAGCTGTGACTTTTTTCTTTAGAGCATAGGAGACTGAGGGGGAATCTTATAGAAGTGTATAAGATCATGAGAGGCATGGATAAGGTGAATGCACTCAGTCTTTTTCCCAGGGTTGGGGAATCGAGGACTAGAGGGCATCATGTTAAGGTAAGAGGGGAAAGAACACATGGGAACCTGAGGGGCAACTTGTTTACACAGAGGGTGGTACGCATATGGAATGAACTGCCAGCAGAAGTGGTTGAGGCAGGTACATTAATGACATTTAAAAGGCATTTGGTCAAGTATATGGATAGGAAAGGTTGAGAAGGATATGGGCCAAGTGCAGGGAAATGGGCTTACGGTGGAGGCACATTTTGGTCGGCATGGATCAATTTGGGCCAAAGAGCCTGTCTCCTTGATGTAGGACTCTATGACTCTATGAAATGCCATTCAGGGCATAAAATTATATCACATAACTGAAAATATTGGTTTTGTAGATGTATCAGTTCATTCACTTATACCCTGTGTAAAAGATTGTATTCAAATGCTACATTCTCTTAATTACATGAGGTGGAAATTAGTTTGCATGATAGTGATCCTGCCCAGTGATTAGAAAACCAGGGGAAGCCTAAGTTGCTTCTCTGTGGAGACCTAATGTTATTTCATTTCAGCAACTCACCTGAACAGCTTTGGGCCTACGCTGCAATCACAGCCCCTGACAGAAGGAAATCCTTCAGAAGATGAAAAAATAATGTCTGGCTACTTTTGTTCACCTTCAAATGCCCGTCTCTTTTATGGTGGCAGAGTTTGAGTTAGAATCATAGGATCTGTCACCCGGTGAATCAAACCTGGGTCCCTGGCACTGTGAGGCAACAGTGTTAACCACTGAGCCACTAAGTTGTCCCAGTTAGGCCCATTAATAGTTCATCTATTGGCCAGCTAAGGGCCTAAATGTGCCTCAGATCAGGGGTCTGTCTGATGACTTACAAACCCAAGATACTATGTTGGACAGTCCATGGGTGTGGGGTGGGGTGAGAACACATCTTATTTTAAGTGCCCTCTCCCCCCCACGTCAACTCACACATGCATGGTATGGGATCAGTAAAATTCCACCACACCCCACCTATCCAACAGTTTAATCTCTTCAGTAACTCAATGATTAACCAGAACAAAGAATTGAACACCTCAACAAACATACTTTTAATCACTGACACCCATACAACTCAACACAATGCAGAGATAACAAGGTGTAGAGCTGGATGAACATAGCAGGCCAAGCTGCATCAGAGGAGCAGGGAAGCTGTCGTTTCAGGTCTGGACCCTTCTGAAGAAGCTCCCACATTCAAGCTGTTTTTTAAAGATCTCAAGTCTTTCAGTGTATGGGTGAGTGAAGAAGGGCCCAGACCCGAAACGTCAGCTTTCCTGCTCCTCTGATGCTGCTTGGCCTGCTGTGTTCATGCAGCTTTACACCTTGTTATCTCAGATTCTCCAGCATCGGCAGTTCCCACTATCTCTCTCAACACAATGCAACTTGATTTTCATTCTCACCACCCCAAGCACAATTAACCTCTGACCCGAAAACCACTCCAACCTTAGCCAACTAGTCGTCAGTCAGATTACTCCATTAACCTAACTACTGCCTCAACTCAACCTGAGTCCTTGACCTAACCAAACTATCCACATCCTCACCATCCATGAGCTGAAAAATTTTCCAACAACTCTATTTCCCAATTCCATTCCATCACATAATGTGCCATGTACCCATCATTCACTCATCCATCCAATCACTTACTCACCCATACACTGAAAGCCTTGAGATCTTTAAAAAACAGCTTGAATGTGGGAGCTAATGTTGTAAAAAAGTTCATGGAGGAGGGGTGGTGTTCTCTCTTCAGCTCTCACCAGTCTTGCCCTGGAGAGACTGCACTGACCAATTGCTGCTGCAGGCAGTATTAAGAATCCAGCTGAAATAATACACTATGGTGAAGTTGCATAAACCTTTAGGGGAATGGAATGCGTGGTCATTGACCGGAAGATCTGAGCCAAGGTTATCTGGATGAAGAGGATGGATCAACATTGGCAATATGACACAATAAATTTACTAATTCCAGGGCGTGAGACAAATTCTCATCATCATTTATTGTATCTTTAAAAATACGTTTACAAATTAAAATCATACTTTCTCTCTCCTAATTTATTTCTGACAATAATGAAACTATCCTTAGGACTGCTATCTATGCAAACTAATGGAATTAAGTGGTAAAATGAAAACCTTTTCATCAGTAATTTTGTATTATACATACACGAAATATCAGTACATCCAGAGTGAGAGGCCCATACGTGATCTGCAATAATGGAGAAAAGTTCTTTATTATTCTTTGTATTAGTAGATACGATCCTTTCTATCTTCTGTTGATTGTATATAGAATAAAAGCAACGTCACCTGCAAACACAAATAATGTGATAATTTGTGATTTACCATCGGTGACTTATATCTGTCATTACATAATCATTCCAATATACTACACATACTATTGTGCAACTTGTGCAAGGTAATTGAGAAATCTAACTTTTCTTGATACACAAAATATTCTACAAATGGAGTACGTGCATGCTGTGCTCACCAACTGATTAAATTTTAATGTTACAAGTGAGCTGATAGAGGAGTGTGAATGTTCCTCACATTAAAAACATTCAGAAATAATTTCATACACATTACCCCCCACCACCCATCACCACATCACACGCTGAGTAGTCTTCTCACCCTTGTAAGAAGTTTTTACCCAACATTGAAATAATACTACACCTAACATGAAACTTAAGCTATCTGATACAACCTTCTTAACATGGTATGATACTTGTTGGTTCCGGTACCCTCGTAGTAGATGGTTGACCTAACTTCTGTTAGTGACTGTTGTTTTCACATCGACATGTATTAGGAAGTGCTTTGCATCAGCACAAGAACAAAATTTAGACAAGAGTACAACTTGAAGCAATATTTAACTCAGATCTTGCATTTGCCATTGAAGTAATATACATATCACATTTTGTAGAATAATATAGAGTGCAGTTAAAAAGAAATATGTCATAACAATTTTATAAAATGGAAAACAAATATTACCACTTAAAACAGCGCAAGCGAAACATCCACTACTGAAGGCAAAATGAATAATGGAATTTATCGATTACTTTGTCCTACAGTTTTCTATAAATAAACTCCATTCAGATTGTTTCTAGGTAGCTTCCTACACAGATTTCCTCTAATATTATCTTAACTTAATTACTGCTCTCCTGGCATAGTGGATTCCCGAACAATGTTTCAGTGAATTTCATTTTCACATATTCCCTTGAGGAAAGGTATTGGGTAAATGGCTTAAATGAGTTAAATAAAATAACATATAAAAAAGAATATAATGATGAGAAGACTTTAGGAGAAACCTTGTAGGGGTCTGAGCGATGAGAGATGTGACATGATTTGTGGCAGAATTTGTGAGAAATCCAGCAAGCCTATCTCGACGTTGAGAGTATCTTGCACAAACTTTAATGCTTTTGCTGAGTGAGGCGAGTTGTCCATTAAGAGGATAATAGCTTGTTTAACAGCTTATAAAAGCATAACTCACCTCAATAATATAAAACCAAGAACTATGGATCTGAAACAAAAACATAAATTGCTGGAGAAACTATGATCTGGCTATACCTGTGAAGAGAAAACAGAGTTAGCATTTCAAGTCCTTCTCCAGAAATTTCTGTTTTTGTTTCACATCATTAATATTCAGCTCCCCAATGTACCAAATGTGCCAACCAAGTAGGATTTTGAGAAATTTCAACCTCCGTGTTGAATCCATGTTGGACACCAGGCACCAGCATCACAAAACATGCTCCATGGGCATTAATGAAACGCGCCCCACATCCACAGACATTGGTATCCAATATATACAAAACTCTAAACCCTGAGTCAGGTATGGAGGTAATTGCTGAGGGTGAAGGTGTGCCGTAAACAAACACTGGTGGATTTTAACATTAAAGACACAAATAAATGAGAAGAGAGTTGTGACCAGTGGAAACAAACCCCAAATGAAACGTAACTGCCTTTGAAAGGATAAGTATGTTTAAAAGCCTATTAGAGTGAAAATCATAGTCAAAAACAAGTAAGTTGGGTTGAGTCTGTTGAATTCAGTATTGGGTAGAAGCATATTTTTTTACAGTCTTAAATTCAGTCCACTTACTTTATCATTATTACTTGTGATTGGTTCAACTTTGTATAGTAAAGATTGTTTTTGTGTTTTAATTTAAAATTCAGAGCCCTTCCATTTATTTTCATAGCCTTGGCTCTTCCCTGCAATGTATTCTTTACATTATTATGTTCTATCAAGTCTAATATGGCTTGGCTAGTATTTTCATAGCAGTAAACACGTTAAGCATATACCATTGCATTTCCAGTCTGCCTCACAATCAACAACAAAGTTTATATCTTAAGTATGCAATGTGCCCTTTTGTCCATTTTATGTCTCCTTTTGTTTTACTTGCACTCTCTTTTTCTCACTCTCTTTCTCTCTCTCTACAACTTTATTATCAAGCTGGAAAGAATCTTGCTTCATTGGATAATCTTGCTGAACTACTCACAAAAAGCAACACATAATGTCACAGTGATGCTGAACCACATTTCTTCAATCACAGATCTCCATACATTCAACGTAAAAGACTCCTAACATCATATTCATGGTTGGCAGTGCCTTTCGTCTTAGCAATTGGTTCTTTTCAGATTGCATGTGTAATAACAGAGAAAACATTTACAGAAGGATGACCACTGAACTGTTGAACACCTTGTAAGGAGAAAGACCTCAATGTTTTGAAGGGAAGGATAAAGTGCAGAAAAACAGGATAGAGGAATGTTGGTGATAATTCAACATCTGCTGCTCTTCTTCCTCATTCTGTTGTCTTAATTACTTGCAAACAGCAAAGCACATATTTGAGACACTTGGTCTTCATTTTATTGAAAATTATATGTTACTGTGACTCAAAATATTCCTCTGTAATCTATCTTTTCCTTCTCTTCATGGGAAACATGACACTTGGAAGGTTAATTCACACTAGAATTCATAGAAAACTTTACATCTGTTTAGATGTTTCCTCCATAAGGAACCTTAGATAGTGAACCAGAAAGATGTGCAACAAATGGCATTCATAGAAGAGAAGGTGTAAGAGCAACTGATGATAGGAGATGAGGAGGAGGATATGGTGCTTAGAGCCAACTTTTGAATAAATAACGTTTCCTAAATGTTACACACTGTGCAAATATTAGGTAACAAATGATAGTTCATTGAAACAAATATAGCAACCACATTTTTACAGAGCTCCATGATGGTTTCACCAGGACTGAGAGTTATCATAGAGCATGTGACAACTCCAGATACATCATCATTGCAACCTGAATGTAACCAATGTTAACAGTTTCCAGACTCCTGCTGGAGGGGTCTGTGGTTCCAAAATATCATGTAGCATCATCTGACTCAGCAGGTACCAAATATATGTTTCAGTATCAAATATTTTCTAACATAATTGCAAACTAGTACTTGTTTTTGCTTGCACTCAGTAACAGTCTTGTATCTGAAATGATAGGTTCTTGGTACTCCCAATACTGAGCCTTTCTTCATTACTATTGAATTTGTGAACTGCCAACATCCAAAGGTTGACTGCAGGTAGTTTGCTGGAGATGAAGGCTTGAATATTGTGTGACAACAATGCTGGCCCTAAGGTAAGTTTTTAAACTGGATGCAGAGAAGGTGTTTGCGGCTGCGAGAGGGATTTTCAGGAAGGAAGATGGTAATAGTGTGTAGAATACAGTCAATATTATCATTATGAGGGGGAACAGTTTTGTTGGGAGGAATGGAACATAGGCCTACGCTTACGTCAGACTATTAATTTAATTCGGTCCGTGTATAAGTAAGTAGTTTTGGTGATGACCTGTAGGTGTCCACTTATTAGCTTGCATGTAAACATGATTTTCTTGAATGTCGTTGGTGGTGTGCAGCCTCTGCAAACCAATGTTGTAATAAAATCACCAAATAGACACAACCTCCCCTTAATTGCATGTGAAAAAGTCCTAATATTTGAATCAGTTATAAACATTGAGGAATATCCCTCTCTGTAGAAGTGGCAGGAAAAGTGGAGGAAGAGCAAATAATTGAGTGGGTTAGCACCCAGAAAATTCTGCCCCCTTTGCCACCCTCGCAACTAAGTTTTGAGTGAGAATGCCCATGGTTGATTTTCCTAACTCACGACCAAATAAAGTCCTGAAGTGATCTATTAACTACCATTTCAAGATTTCAAGACACCAGTGACACATTTAACAGTGTTTCGGGCAGGAGAGAAAAGTGGCAGCCTTCCTGATTTGTAAAATAGGCGAGCCTGCCTGCCATAGTTCAAAATGACCCTCCTCCGCCTCTCTCAGAATTGTGCATCCTCTCTCTAAAGAAGTTTTCCCTCCAGATCCTTGTAGATCACATCCATCTGTCTTCTTCTTGTTCTTCCTTCTGTCCTTTCTTATTTGGCCCACTCCAGATTCCTGCTCGTAATGTGATCTTCAGCTTTCATTGGACCTGCCCATAGTGTGGTTATTGTGGATAGAAGAATGTTGTCACCACTCCTCTTTCTTTGAATGGATCTTAGGGCCTATTTGGTTTACAATGATAGAGTCATTAGTAAGTCTTAACAATTGCATGATAACTATTATGTACCAGTCGCATCTGTTAGTTAGACTTTGTTAGTAAGACTGTTGGCAGACATAGACAAGTCCATCTTCTTCATGATCCAGAGCTGTTCTCCTGATTTCCCCACTGTCCAACATCATCAAAATGGATGGAGCTTGATGCAATCTCTAACATTAACCCTTTCATACTCATTACCTCATACAATACATGCCAGCCAAATCTCCTTTCGAGGCCCGTTGGACGTTTCAGTCACCAGGACTTTCTGTTAGTTGCTATCATTCTGGGCTTGGTCCCTTCTGAAGACTTAGCAGATCCATCCACCTCAACATCATCTCTGTCACATGTGACCTTCTTTATTCCTTTGTCTTTAAAGGCCAGGTGTCGCACCTGTAAAACAGTCTCGGGTGCACACAGATCTCTCTGCCTGAATTCTTGAATGACAGTGTAAAGAACTTTGCATTTAAAATTGAAATGCTGTTAGAACTTTCTCATTCTACTAGGATTGACAACAGTTTTTTTTAACAAATTAGAACTAAAATACATTGGACCCTCTATTTGCCTATCCTCTGACTGAATTTGAATGCTTGAATACTACTTTCCCAATTTCTTTCCCCAGAACAATTATTTTAAAACCTTAAACTTCTTATACCGCAGTAGCCTCAAACTAAGTATCAATTTAGTTCGCTATATTCTGTACTGACTCCAATGCTTGGTTATTTTCACTGAAGTATAGACTTATTACTACCTCCTGGGATTTATGTTCCATCCTTCTGGCTACACTTCATAGATTATTCTTTTTCCTGCTGTGTGTTGCACAGTAAGCTATTCATGAATACCTTCACATTCCTTTTCTCTGCTGAGTCCTGTAGCTTAGAGTCATTTAATATATATTCCCACTGTTTGTTTTCTTTTTCTCACTATCTTACAATTGTCCATATTAAATGTTTTTTTTTACCGAGAGTCTGTTAAACATCACAATAAATAATATTTATCTGAAGATTGTTAAAAGTCAAAAACAACATAATTAATAATTTTAATGTGATTATATTTAATGCCAAACCTTTAGTACAAACTATTCTTATTAATTAGGAACAAACAAGCTAACAAATTAACTAACAAACATTAAATAAAGAATTTAAAGAAATCATGGCTAAAGCCAACACGACACATAGTAGCAATTCCATATTGAACAATCCACACGTAGAATTTTTTCTGTGTTCTTGTAGTTCAGCAGTTAATGTCTATGTAAATTTTCGTTGATTTAACTGGAAAAAAAAATCAAGAAGTTCATTCCTGACCTTTAACAATGCACTCTTTCTCTTTCTGTCACACTTACTCTTGCACTCTCCCGCTCTCTCCCCTCCCCAAACCCCCTCCCTCACCTATATGAGTGTGTGTATTACAGGAGGTTTTTTGATAATGTGATTGGTAAACTTGCTCTATATTTGAAATAAAGAAACAATATAGCAGTCACACGAATGGAGATACCTCACCTCATAGTGTTTGATCAGCATAAACTAATTTTGACGGTGATAAAATGTACTAAATTTTACAGTGATGTTGGTGATAAAATAGCTGATGAGCTGAGATAAATAAAGATGATGCTTATTTTGCATTCACGTCACATAACGAACAGAAAAATTCAATGGGGAGCCCGTTAATGAATTTTTGCTGCTAAGATTAGAGACCAAGCTTAACAGTTAAAAAAAAGTTAATCAAGTTTAAATCAATTCAAAACATCATAGTATTGCTGGAATAGTTGGATGACTAAAACACTAAAGAAGCCCAAAGTGAAAAAAATTGGAATATATGATTAGAAAGTGCCAAAAGGAAACAAAGCCTGTGTCTTACATTATTAACTGAAAAGAACACAAGAGCTACTTAAAGCAAAGATTGTATGAACATGATGACATGTAATAGATGGCCCTAATAAAGTAGTCAACTGGAATTTCAAGGTACCATGATAAATTACTCTTTTAGCAAAATTGGTTAGTAGATATTAAAAAAATGCAACAAAAGAACAAAATGACACTGCATTTCAGATGACAGAAGATACTCAACACGTTAACACAATTACTTACTCATAATGTATATCAATTATCCCTCATTATTGTATTTACCAAATTACCGTGCCTCAGAAAAGGAACACTGACTTATTATTATCATTCTACATACCTACAAACTTTTTCTGCATTTTTTGAAGCATGCCTTCTATATTTTCCAGTTAAGAACATGAAGATGAAAATCTTTAGCCTAATATGCATTTTTCATAATTAGAACCTTTGGAAAAAGAAGCTCAAGTATATACAACAAACTTTGGTGTTTAATTATGCAATGTACTGATACTAATGATATTACTGCACTAAAATGATCTAATCATTTGAATTAAGTAATTTTAACTGGTCTGGACAGCGAATTTTAAGATTTTCTCTGTTCCTTTGTGACATTAGTTAAAACTTTCACCTTGCTTTCAAACGGGTTTGTCTTGGCATCTGTCCCAATAACAGCAAGCTCACATGGGCTTCTCTATAGGCAGATTTCACTGCAGGTTATGCCCCTGTCTACAAATTATGCCATTTTACTTTGAATTAAAGGAGACAGTTTAATGCACATCCATCCTATAAGGTCCAGTGGTGATAATAAAAGCCGATTCATAAGATTAATAGCACATGCATAGGAACATGTGCTTTGAAGGGCACACTTTTTTAACAATTAGTATGAATTTCTCTCTGATTCAGTGGCACTTTGACATATTTGAGGTAGTCAGGCAGAGTTAACATGCTGTGGTTGATTCGCTCGCTGAGCTGGTTCATTAGTTTGCAGACGTTTCATTACTCTGCTGGGTAACATCATCAGTGCAGCCTCTGATGAAGCGATGTTGTGTTTACCTGCCTGGTATTTAAACGCTGGGGTCCGTTGGATTTGATTACCTCATTTCTGGTTTTCCTTCGCAGTGGTGTGTATATAGGGTCTAATTCTATGTGTTTATTGATGGCCTTCTTGGTGGAGAACCAGGACTCTAGAAATTCCGGTGCTTGTCTCTGTTTGGCCTCAGTACTCACTCATCGCCATTCACACAGATAAGGAGAACCACCAGTTCGATTGGGACATCAAGAACCTACCAGTTCGATTGGGACATCAAGATCCTAGGACAGGCCAAACTGAGACAAGCACGGGAATTTCTAGAGGCCTGGTTCTCCACCAAGAAGGCCATCAATAAACATGTAGAATTAGATCCTGTATACACACCACCACAAAGCAAAAACAGGAATGAGGTAACCGATTCCAATGGACCTCAGGAAAACACAATGGCGCTTCATCGGAGGCTGCACTGATGATGTTACCCAGCAGGGTAATGAAACATCTGTGAACTAACAAACCAGTTCAGCAAGCGAACCGACCGCAGCATCCACAACCCGAGCTACAAATCTACTCAAGAACTTTAGAGTTAACATGGTTTTGTGAAAGGGAGTCACGTTAGACTAATCTAGTGGAGTTCTTTGAGGACACAATATACACTGTGGATAAAGTAGAATCAGTGGATATAATCTACATAGATTTCTAGAAAGCATTGAATACACTGGAGGAGTGTGATAAAAGCCCTCAGGGGATTACACAGTAAATAGTAGGGTACTGAGAAGTGTAGAGGAAAAGAGTGCATTGATTACACATCACTAAATCCCTGAAAGGTTGCAGGACAAGTAGACAAGTTGTTGAAGAAGAAATGTCAATAATCTATTTGAAAAAGCAATGTGTACAATGTAAGAGTAAACGGTTAACAACAGAGCATAAAAAGCACTCGTTAGGCCACAGCTAGAGTTCTGTGAATTTCTCAGGAAGCATATGATCTCACCAGGGAGGGTACAGCAGATTCATGAAGATATTACCAGGTATAGAGAATTTTAGCTCTGAGGAAAAACTAGACAAACTGGGGTTGTTTTGTTAGAATGAAGGATGCTGAGGGGAAGTTGAACTGAGGTACATAATTTATGCACCCTGTCCAACTGAGGTTAATGAAAGGAAAAATCAGGCAGGGTGCATAACTCTGATCCTCTCCCATTACTTTTCCACAAATGCGAAAAGTGGAAATCAATATGAGATTTAATGAAAATCAACCAGTTAAATACTAGAAACTGAATTAATCAGTTCACTCCAAAAAAGACCTTTTACTTCAAAAATTGGAACTCATTTGCTTGGAAAAATGGCAAAAATTAAAACAGAAACAAAAGAACAAAAAACAGTATCAATGGTTGTTTATTGGTTTTACTGTTTCAATGAGTTTCTTCATAGTAGTGTAAAGGAATAAAACACTGTATCTCCATCAACACACGGGAATAGAAAGTCAACACTTTTGATGTCATCGATGTGTGCCTAGCACAGGAGGTCAATGCCTACTCAGTATATAGGTACCAGTCCGGTGCCACAGACAGTTTTATGCCTGAAGTATTGTTGCAGTACAGTCACTGTTTCTGCGCATAGTTCCGGTTTCTTCTCACACCCTCACTTGCCACCTGTCTTGCTATTCCATACAGCGCTCCAATTACCACTTTGCTCACTGTTCTGGGTGGTTTTCCAATAGCCGCTCCATTCCCTGTTCTGCTCTGCCAGTTAGGATGATCATGACTGTTCTCAGCACAGCCTCAAACCCACTTTCTTGTCAACACTCCAAAACTCTTTAACCCATTACTAATTAAAAATCTATCTCCTCCTTAAGTTTATTCAAAGTCCCAGTGTACAGCACACTCTGGTGTCATGATTTCTATAGATTCACAACCCTTTATGAAAAGTAATTTCTCCTCATCTCTGTTTTAGATCTTCCAACCCTTATCCTAAAACTATGACCTCTCAATCTAGATTGCCCCACAAGGGGAAATGTCCACTCTACATGTTATATACTTTGAGTATCTCCTCACATCCTTCTAAACTATAGCGAGTACAGGTCTAAACTGTTCAATCTTTCCCCATAAGACAAGGCTTTTATGTCCAGAATTATTTTTGTGAACTTCCTCTGAACTGCTTCCAATACAATTACGCCCTTCCTCAAGTAAGGGGACCAAAACTATCCACGTTACTCAAGAGCAGATTTGATCTCAGCAAAGCCTTGTACAATTGCCACAACACTTCTCTGTTTTTTACTTCATTCCTTTAGCAATAAATGACACAATTCCATTTGCCCTCCTTATTACATACAGTACCCACAAACTAGCTTTCTGCAACTCATGCGCAAAGATTTCCAGATCCCTCTACACTGAAGCACTATGAGGTTTCTGTCCATTTTGATAAGTTGCCTTTTTATTCTTCCAAGCAGAATGGATAATCTCATTTGTATTCACATTGAACTCTATCAACCAAATTTTGGTCCATTCACCTAATCTATCCATATCCATCTGTAAAATTACTTATTTCTTCATTGCAACTTAGTTTTCCACTTTTTTAAAATGTAATTTACTAATTTGGCTCGAACACACACTATCCCTGCATCCAAATCATAATACAGCTTGTAAATAGTTGTGGACTGAGAACCCAATCCTGTGGCTTGCAACTCGTTACAGCTTTCCAATTATGTCTTCCAAAGCTAATATATTATCCCTAACCCCATGCGCTCTTACCTTGTGTATTAACCTTTTGTTCAGTGTCTTATCAAATGCCTTCTGGAAGTTCAGATATACTAAAACAACAAGACCCTTGTTTTCCAGATTGTTTGTTACAAAAGAACACATTGTATTGGTCCTATTCTTTAAAGCAAGCAGTTACCTGTTGTGTCACCAACAGATATTTCACTGGCACTGCGACTTCATGGGTGGTGAGTGCACCACTGCAGTAGCAGTGACACCAAGGTAAAAAAAAAAGTCTGTTTGTCCCTTGGAAGAATAATAACAGGCTGTGGTTCCAAGGTTAGACATTGACGAAACTGAGATGCCCCAGTTTCTGATCCACAGTTGTTACCAAATGTCATAGTGGTGCATTGTGAATGTATATCAGCTTCCTTAATGGGTCCACCATGGCATTTCAACTATCTAAGTTGCATCGGCCACTCTAGAAATTCATGAAATTGTTTTAAAGAACATTTCTGAAGACTGAATCCTTTGCTTAGGAAATAGGTCTCTTGCATTGCAACTGTCGATTCTGTCATATTAATTCTGCAAGTTCATGCAATAGAACCTCTGACAGAGACATTTATGATGCAGCCACTGGGCCAACGATCTGAAGAATTTCAAAACTCTTGTTTATTTTGTCCATGAGTAACGACCCAGAAGACAAATATTTTGTAATAAGTTGTATGTTATATGCCAATGATGATATTATTATAAAGTGCTTAAGCTTTCAAGTCACTCTCCAGTATTGCCACTGGAAATTGATCAATATGCACTTGTTAGGTTGGGTAGAATCAATGTCTTTCCATATTAAACATCCATAGTGTCCCATAATACAATATGAATTTACAAAATTGCTCACAGAAACCAAACAAACACTTCATGGAGAAAAAGAAATGATGCACTTGTCCAACATCAGCTTCTCTTCTGATGGTTATGTCAAGGTACATTATTGTGCTGTGCAACAAACATTTTACACTCAAACGAACCAATACTATACCTGTTTAGAGAATATATTGCACTGAGATGGAAAAAAGTATTCCATTTCTTTCCCTGAGCAACATGAGCAACAACACAATTTTCTTTTGATACATATACGCAGCAGGTGGTTTTGTGTTGCAGTGGTTCGCATTTCACATTTGTGTCCCAACTTGATGGACGTTTTGGCCAAGGAGTGTGCACTTATAAAGTGGCCTAACAGGTTGAGCATCACTACAAATGTTTCTAACATATGCTGCAGTCAATAGGAGTAGGAGTGGGATAAAAAGAAAGTTGGAGCCTCTACTGTCATTAACCATATCGCTAAGCTGCAAAATACATGTAAAAGCATAGTTTGCCACACCAACTTGGGCTATCTGAGTGATCTAAAACAAACTACTACCCAATGTACAAGGTAACAAGGTGTAGAGCTGGATGAACACAG
>NC_063344.1:43982221-44018870 GCF_021869965.1 Rhincodon typus | reverse complement strand
CCGAAACGTCAGCCTTCCTGCTCCTCTGACGCTGCTTGGCCTGCTGTGTTCACCCAGCTCTACACCTTGTTATCTCAGATTCTCCAGCATCTGCAGTTCCTACTATCTCTATTACCCAATGTACATGTATACACTAACAAGGATGTTACTCCAATTATTGTTTAGTTCAACTTCAAATAATGCCAATTTAACATACTAATACTCATTGCTATTTTCAATATTAAGGAGTATCCAATATGCCTTGTAATAATGGAAACATTTTATTATGATTTTTGGATCAACAATTTTGTTTTTATCTCACAGTTTTGCATGCACTTTGCTGGTAGGGTGAGAGATTAAAGATAGAATAATGAATAACACTTTCAATCGATTAGCAGAACGTCTGTCTAATCATGCAACATTTTATTCCTCACTCATCTCTTCTATCATTGAAACCCACTACCTCTGTCACATCCAGATTAACTTATTGCAACATTTTCCTTACCAATCTGCTTTCTTGCTGATATCCTAGCCTACAGTAAATGCTACTCACTTATCACGGCCAATTCTTGCTTTTCTACATTGACTCTCAATCCCTCAAAGCTTCTCATTTACCATTCTTGGTCTTGAATTTGAATGCAGTTATGATTTTATGCCATCCTATTTACTCAGCCCTATGACAGAACATTTCAAACTTCCCATTCCTTTTCTCATCCCCTTCCTCTGTCCATAATATTGATGGTCATATTTTTACATTTTAGTTACCACTCTCTAGAATTATTTCTAAAAATCTCTCCTTGCCATTTCCCTTTTATTATTTAAGACCGTTTTAAAGTCTTGTAAATTATTAGTATCATTTTGCATTATAATGACATACATAAATGATGATAAAAACCAAAAGAACTGCGGATGCTGTAAAACAGGAAAAAAAACAAGGTTGCTGGAAAAGCTCAGCAGGTTTTGGGTCCGGTGACCCAAAACTGAGGGAGGGTCACTGGACCCGAAACATTAACTCTGTTTTTCCTTCACAGATGCTGCCAGACCTGCTGAGCTTTTCCAGCAACTTTGTTTTTGTTCCTGTAAATGAAGATGATGTAATTACAGCAACAATAAGAGAGTTTGAGAGGACACATTAAACTTTTGTTTGCCATTTATATAAATGATTTAGATGAGAATATAGGAGGAATGGTTAGTAAGTTTGCAGACAACACCAAAATTGGTGGTGTAGTGGACAATGAAGAAGGTTATATAAGATTGCAAAGAGATCTTGATCAGTTGTGTCAATGGGCTGAGGAGTGGCAGATGATGTTTAATTTGGATAAATGTGAAGTATTGCATTTTGGCAATACGAGCAAGAAGAAGACTTATACAGCTAATGATAGGGTCCTGGGTAGTGTTGTAGAACAGAA
Organism: Rhincodon typus; assembly: GCF_021869965.1. Classification (NCBI taxonomy): domain Eukaryota; kingdom Metazoa; phylum Chordata; class Chondrichthyes; order Orectolobiformes; family Rhincodontidae; genus Rhincodon; species Rhincodon typus. The sequence continues at coordinate 44,017,482 of NC_063344.1, read as the reverse complement.
AGACTGAGGGGTTCAGGGACATAATTCTTTGAAATTTGTGTCACAGGTAGACACAGTGGTCAAGAAGGCATTTAGCATGTTCACTTTCATTGCTCAGATCTTTGAATATAGGAGTTGAGACTTCACATTGAGGTTGTACAGGATGTGGGCGAGTCCTCTTCTGGAGTACTGTGTGCAGTTCTGGTCACCCTATTAGAGGGAGGATATTGTTAAACCAGAGAGGTTTCAGATTTCCCAGGATGTTGCCGGGAATGGATGGTTTGAGATATAAAAATAGATTGGGAAGGCTGGGACTTTTTTCTCTGGAGCATAAGATGTTGAGGGGTGACCTTATTGAGATTTATAAAATTGTAAGGGACATAGATAAAACGAACGACAAGAGTCTTTTCCCTAGGATGGAGGAATTCAAAACTAGGGGGCATATTTTTGAGGTGAGAGGAGAAAGATTTTAAAATGACATAAGGGGCAACTTTTTTACACAGAGGGTGGTTTGTGATTGGAATGAACTGCCAGAGAAAGTTGTGGATGCAGGTGCAGTTACAACATTTAAAAGATAAGTTTGGATAAGTTCATGAATAGGAAAGGTTTGGAGGGTTATGGGCCAAACACAGACAGGTGGGACTGGTTTAGTTTGGGAACATGGTCAGCGTGGGCTGGTTGGACTGAAGGGTCTCTTTCCATGCTGTATGACTCCATGTCTCTAGAAGAAGCATGTAAAGAGAGAAGTCTAACACACTAGAGGGCAATATTAGCAGTCTGTAATGAACAGATATAAGTAAAGTGAAAAAAGAGTGTTGCAGTACTTCAGAAGTGGAAGAGTCTTATTAGCATAAGGAGCTAACAGCTTCTAAGAACTTATGTGTAGATATCCTCAGCCCAAGGATACTAAAAAAAATATAATCATGTATGCAGTAGTCTTGACCTAAAGCATAGAATAAAGTACTTCTTGAAATGGAGTGTTGTCTGTCTGTGGTTTATCTTGTCCTTTTAGCTAACCCAATCACCTGCACGTTGTGATACCAGTCTGGAGTGTTGCAGGTTCTGAGTGTCTGCACATACACTGTCCTTGAGGCTGGGTGCTCCTTATCACTAAGTAAGGCTCTTCAACTTCTCAACAACAATCCTTGCTTTAAATCTTTACATAGTAGGTTATCAAATACAGCTCTTTACTGTAGTGTATATGACCTCTGTCTTCACATTTGCATTCTCAGTCGAGACTGGTGCCTATAATCTCACCGATTTCACAGTCATGTGATCAGTTACTTCACTGTTGCATACTTGACTCCCATTATACCACACTTCCCCCAGGTTTCTCTCTACTTGGTCTATATTATTCTAATAGCTTAATTTAATTACTTACATTGTCTCTGTAATTATTGACATAACTATTAATACCTGTTATCTCAGTTAGCTGGATGACTGGATTGCAATGCAGAGTAATGACAACAGCATGGCCTGATTCCAATACCAGCTGAAATACTATGAAGCACTCTCCTTCTCATTTTCTCCCCTCACCTGAAGTGTGGTGATCCTCAGATTTAACCACCACCAGTCTTCTCTGTCTAATGAGAGATGGGAATAAAGCAACTTTATTTTACTTACTTTACTAACATCACTGATACAATTATTATTGTTACTATTATCACAGACACTGTTCCCCTAAACTCTAAATCTTACAGTTTGTGAAGATCTGAAATTCTCACTGGACATATCAACTTGTTCACTTGAATTTTACAACAGGATAATAAGTCTTGTACTGTCTGGAGTTGTATCACTCTGTACACAATCAGATGTCATCTTGGTAAGGCTACCCCACATCTTGTGATAGCCATACTTTCTCTCATATATGGAAACCTTTCATATTCCCATATAAGTGCTAACTCTTCCTTCTGTTTGGTTGCGTACCTCTGATCAATCTCCCTCAAATTTCCCAAAGTAAGACAGACTGCTTTTCATGTGTTGTCAATTTGCAGTGGAATAAGGCCTGTTCTTAGTCCTATGAATGACGCATCAGTAGCTACAATGGTCAACAAGCCAAGATTGTAATGTTCTATAACATCAGTAGAAAGTAACTTCTCTTTAACCATTTCAAAAGTTGCAGTCTGTTCCAGACACAAATAAATTGCTGGCCTTCTTTCCAAAAGATCTCTTATGAATTGAGTAAATTGGGAATAAACTTTCCAATCCCATTCAGTATGACTAGGAAACTCTGCATACCATTTATGAACTTTAGTGCTGGAAATTTACTTTTAGCTGTTGTCTTCCTTGATCCTCAGCTTATTTTGTGAAAAGAAAATCATCTTAAACCAATGTATTGTTGTTCTTTGAAGGGGTAATATGAGCTGTGAATAAGGGGCAACCATTAACCATACTTAGATTTCCACAAGGTACATGAAAGGTTATTACATGAAGTAAAAACATGCAGTGTAAGAGGTAATTTACTAGTATACTAGACAGATAAGTACCATGCTGGCAGGAAACAGAAAGCATGTATAAATTGGGTGTATGCTGGGGCCTCAACATTTTACAACTCATATGCATTACTTAAATGAGGGGAACGAAGGTATGGTAGCTACATCTACAGGTCACTCAAAGGACACTATGTTGTGAAGATGACATAAGATGGATGCAGACCGATCTAGATAGGTTGAGTGAATGGGCAAAGATTTGGTGTACAATGTTGGAAAATATGAAACTGTTCACTTTGACAGGAAGAACAAAAATAGAGTAATATGTGAAAGGAAAACAACTGCAGAATTCTGAAGTGCAGAAAGACCTCATATTGTTGAAAAAAGACACATTTTTTCTGAATGTGTTTTCTTGCACTTTTTCAGACAATTCCCATGAATACCAGCAAAGGAGAGAACTGACATTGATACTGTATGAAAGGAGAGTGATGAGAAGTGAACTGATGAGAAGTTTTGTAGAGCTGTTGCCATGGAGTTTGCAGCTGTTAATGATGATTGACGGTTTAGATTTTAAACCAGTCAGGTTGACTCTGATTGGTCAGGGCATTGCGCTGAGAAATGAACCAATGTGCTAATTACAAGATATTTTCGTAAAACATTTACAATTGACTGTTTTGTTTTGAGATTCTGCTCAAAATGTCTTGCATGTCACCAAATGCAAAATCGTCCATGTGGTATTGCAATTGGGCAATGTATTAGTAAGTAATATTAAACAAAATAAATGAAATATATCATTTGATATATTTTAAGAATGTTTGATTAATACAGCTGAAAGTAGATTTAGCTTAAAAATAAAGTGTTGTTCTATCACTTGTGAGCAACCTGATTTTAAATTACTGAAAAAAGCGTTAAAATATTTGCCAGTTACATTGAGGCACAATAGATCGGTTTCTTCCTACATTTTTAAGAAGTTGCATCCAAAAGCTTTTAATTGATTCCTATTAGTGTCCTTCCACCCAAAAGGACAAAAATATGTTTTGAAAACTTATCAAAGACATACAAATGAGCACAAATAATGATTAATTTAATCTGGGGCCATGGTCAGATTTGGGAACAGAGTTGACTTCTAGTGCAGTGCATTTTTTTGTACTCATTCCTAGGATGTGGTTGTTGCTGGCTAGTCAAATGTAAATTGAGAAGGTAGTGTTGAGCTGCCTTCTTGAACCACTGCAGAGGTGTTAAGACAATGAAATCAAGGATTTTGACCCAGTGACAATGAAGAGATAATGAATTATTTCTACGTTAGGATACTATGTAGCTTGGAGGAGAATTTGTAGTTTGTGGTGTTTTCATGCATTTGCTGTTCTTCTTCTAGTTTGTAGGGGTTGCAAGTTTGAAATATGCTTTCGAAGGAGACTTGGTGTGTTACTGCAGTGCATGTTGTAGATGGTGCACACTGCTGTCATTATACATCAGAGATTAAAGGAGTGAATGATGAATGTGAAGGATGCAGCACATTCAAGCGGGCTGTTTTGACCTTAGTGGTTTTGAGCTTCTTGAGTGTTGTTGGAGCTGTATTTATCCAGGCAAGTGTGGAGTATTCTATTACTTCTGTGAATCTTGGTACTGTTTAAATCACACTGAAACCAGAACATATTTAGCAAAGACAAAAATGGACAAAGCTTCCTCCTTCCACCTACAGTGACCATTGTTGTTCAAGTCCAGATGAATCAAGTGTCTCTGTCAGATCTTGATGTGATGCTTAGTTTAAGTTCTCCATGTACTAAAGAAATAACTATTATGCTACTGACCCCATTGGCTCACCAAGGTGGAGAATAAATTGAATCTGTCATAAGGGAGCATTGAACTTAGATGATTGGCTCTTAACTGCAAAGATGAACTGCCAACCAAATACTGCTCATTCCTAACTGAATTATCATCTGTTTTGGAACTGGAGGTGGGCAGTTTCATGAAGTGTTACTCTTAATATTATCCTCAAGTCTATACTGTGAGACAAACCCACAACCTTCTGATTAAAAAGCAAGAATGTGACCCTTGATTCTCTGCTGATACCTCACACACAAAGTAGAGCAAACTATAGACATTCCAAGTTTAATTTTAGCTGCCTTCATTAATCTCATGGCATCTAACAAGAATCTGAAGAATTATGAGGTAGACAGTGATGTTGTGCAAGAAGGGAGATACAGAGTCAGCAGCCTTTGTTTTTATTGCTATTTGCATTGTATTAAATTCAATACAAACAATTCAAAATGAATGTAATAGAATCACAAAGTGAAACAGTTTATGGCTTTGTTTCATCAGAGGCACCAACAACAGCAGTGGAACATAAAGCAGAGAGCAAGGGGGCAGTGTGGGCCATGTTGAAGACACCAGCATTGACAGTGGATTATAAAGCAGAGAACAGTGAAGCACTGTGGACCTGAATGGAGACAACATTAGCGATGCCATATTTCTTCAAAGGAAACAAGTCATGATGTCATGGTGCAGCAGGCAGGTAGTTAGTTACTAATATTGAGATTTCTTTCTCTAATCCTGAACAGTAGCTTCCATGTGGTATGTAGGTGAGAAATGTGCCGCAAAATTTTCGAGAAGTAGCATCATTTATCTGAGTGTTGAGGCCATGTCCATGCTTCTGATCTCCTCTGGAGTCTTAGGGCATATTAATGAAGGCAGTATCAACTGACAATTATCACTGTGCATGTGCATGTGCAGATGAAGGGAAATCCGCTTACAGTTCCACTGTGTGCCATGGAATTGTTTGTCTCATTGAAGTATATCTTGATACTAAAAAGCTTGGGAGCCACTGGTTTAAATTAGGACTGGGAAGTTAGAAGGTGCTGTGTTTAATTTATATCTTAATTAGTTAAAAAAGTGAACATCACAATGTATAATTATTCAGGCCTACCTCCTTGCCCTAACCATTGTGGAGATCATGGTTCTTTGTTTCAAACCCACCTTCAGGCAGAGAACTGATGAAGTAGCAGCACAGTGGCTCAATGGCTAGCACTGCTGCCTCACAGCACCAGGGACTCGGGTTCGATTCCACCCTCGGGTGTCTGTCTGTGTGGAGTTTGCAAGTTCTCCCCGTGTCTGCATGGGTTTCTTCCGGGTGTTCTGGTTTCCTCCCACTGTCCAAAGATGTACAGGCTAGGTGGATTGGCCATGCTAAATTGCCCATAATGTTCAGGGATGTGTAGATTAGGTGGGTTACGTGGGATCGGTCTGGGTGGGATGCTGTGAGGGTTGGTATGGACTTGTTGGGCCAAAGGACCTGTTTCCACACTGTAGGGATTCTATGATATAGTCATGAGGAAGATGTAACAGTTGGCAATGACATTAAATAATGTGTTAAGTATATTTAAATCAATGGGTATTTATTAAGTAGATGAACCAAACTCAAATAGGATTAGATCCATGGTTCAGACAGATTGCATCATCCATGAGCTAGGAAAGCAACTGCAGAGGCAAAACTACACATTTGTAATAATTTCCTAGAAAAAAAAACATAATGCCAGATGATTGATAGATAACTAATCCAATACCAATAATTAAGTCATATCCAGGGAATTACAGGCCAGTTATTTTGAAATCTGCAGTAGAAGAAATAATGTAATTTTATTAAGCTTGAGAATAGAACAACATGCAGAACCCAAAAACATGAATTGAACAGTTACCAAGGATTTCTGACAGAAAAATCTTGCTTGACTATTCCCTGAATTTTCTGAGGTGAGAGAAACCGTTGAACTTGGACATACAGTAGTTGCGGTTTCCTGGATATTTTTAAAAAGCCTTCAAAAACAGGCACCATAATAGACAAATGTATAAAGTCAGAGAACATCTTGTCATGGGACAAGGTGGCGGAATGATTTGGCTTCCCAACTTCAAGATAGCTTCTGATAAAGAATCTCCAGACTCAAAATGGTAATTCTGCTGTCTTCCCACAGATGTTGCTAGACCTGCTGAGTTTCACCACCAATTACTGTTGTTATTTCAAGTCTCCAGCATCCACAGTCCTTTGTTTATTCAAGACTAGATGCCGAGAGTGGGAGTAAAGTAAATATTCACAATGGCACATGGTGTTCCATAAGAATCTTCTGAGACCCACATGGGTTACCTAATCACAGAACCAGTGAACTTCCCATTTTCTCAGCTCACTCAGGTCTTCCTCTTGAGTCTTGACTCCAATTCTTATTTGCTTACTAATTTCTAGAACTTTCTTTGAGTTTGTTCAACAGTATAGAGCCATCTAACTGTTATTGTCTCCTTACTGAATCTTTTACACAGAATGTAGGTGATTCAGCTGTATTCCTGTCAGTACAGCTGACTATTACACTCCTAACATGGAGTCAGCTGTCTCCTTCTCCAACTCACTGGGCTGAATCACACATTCTTTTGACTCATTATAGTTTTATCAGTTTTTTGGAGGATTTCTGGCCAGGAGACCTAATGAATTATCTTGCCCTATCTTAACAAATTGGCCTTATTAATTGCCTACCATGTCTCATGACGTCTCTAACACCAATTTAAAACTTACCGTGTTTCATTCCCAGAGCAACTCACCGTTCAGCCTCATCAGCTGAAACGTTGGCATCCAATGTACACGCTCTATCTTTGAAAGGCTGCTGTACACCAGGACAAACACTGTCAGTTTGGAGCTGCTCTGCATGGCTTCTGACATTTGTCCTAGATGTAACAGACAGGGAGAAATCAGCACCCTGCTTTGTGGGCAGAGTCTACGGCATGGTGACAACATAGGACTTTATTGTCTCCCAGAACCTGAAGTCAAGGACATGACACCAGACCATGCCATCCTGAACCAAGATTGCCACTCAGGTTAGAGCAGGAGCAGGTTATTGATGGCCAACAAATGCTGGCCAGCCAACAACACCCATGTATCATCAGTGGAAAAATATAAAAGTCAGCTGCTGGAAGAAAGACCCCTATCTCACGGCAGTATTTTATAAAATTAATTTTGGAACTGTCAGATGTAGTAAATCCCAAGAATTCTCTGTACATGTGAATGTTAAAATGTTGCCATTCCATAAAATGACAAAAATAAATGGATTCGTCACAATTCAATTCGTATGCAGGATTTGATAATTAAATGGAAACCAAACTATTAGCACCTGTTATAAGGGTATTTACTTGTAGAAAAATAATATAAGGGTTCTGGGGAAAGTACCAAGAGTGAAGCTACCGGACTGTTCATCAAAAAGCTGTCATAGATATGATGGGTTGATTGGCATCTTTCTGTTTTGTACTATTTTATGATTCTATGATTATTTACTCTTGATAAATCACTATTTCAAATACCTATGGCTGTGCAATTTTACTTGACTTTACTCCTAATATAAGATGTAACAATTATTAAACTTGACATTTAAACTAAGTTATTAATCTTAAATTATAATCATTCAAGGGTTTCCCTTTGTGTGCTGCTTTATGTTTACTATTAAAACACATTGGAAGATATTATGCTTTGATCCATGTTTCTTATCATTTTCGTTTGTTACAAATTGCTGATACTAACTTTCTGATTTAAGATTACTTACTAACTGATTTAAGATTTTCTCATAAATTATTTGAAAGGCTCTTTCAGGGCTGTTGGATCAACAAAATTCAAACTAATTAGGAAGTCAGAATAATTTGGGATACATGGATGTTCAAGATCTAGGTTACTAGAGCTTGAAAGCTGAATATGGTTTGAAGGCTGACAATTGGACATTCATACATCAGATAATTAAGCAATACATTTCTTTCAGATTGAAACAATGGAAACTGGAATGTTCAAGTTAAGATATTCTGTCATACAAATTAATTTATCCTAAGTGTATATATTTACAATGGTGGTTACTGACACCATGTAATGGAATGTATTGCTGATGAATTTGCTCCATTATACACTCGGATACAAAGATACCAGTTATGAATTTAGATGCATAAAATGTATTTGGTTTATTTATGAGAAAGATATTTCTGTGGAAAAAAAAACAAAAGGCTATTTTTTTCTTTACATATGTCATTATTCAGTAATATTTATTGTTTAAATAGATTTGTACATTATAGCCTTTGATTAAGAACTGAAATTAGTAGACCAGCCTATCTTGCAATTCTAGTTCAGATGAAATTAATCTCTGAAGATCATTGCTGACAGTGTTTGCACACTCTTTGGTGAGTTTAATAGGACATATGAAAAATTTAATAACGAAGTCTGGCACAAACAGCCTCTTCTGGCACAGTGGTAGAATCACTCCATATGGGGCAGAAGGTCATGTAATTCTCTGCCACAGAGAGGGGTGAGGCCAAAATATTGAATGCTTTCAAGAAGGCTCAGACATAGCTCTTAGGGCTAAATAGATCAAAGAGTATGGGAGAAAATAGGATAGAAAACAGGGTACTGAGATTAATGATCAGCCATCATCATATTGAATGGCAGAGCAGATTCAAAGGGACAAACGGCCTAATCCTGCTTCTATTTTCTATGTTTCTGTGTTTCTATGTCTGGCTTCAAGTCCCACCTGTGCTGTCATCTCCTGTCTGGACAGATTGATTTAAAAAATCTTTATAAGTGTGATACAAACAGGCTCGTATATTTTACTCTGATAAAATAGTTTATGGACAAAGTGGAGTTCTTACATGCAGTTAAATAGAACCATAGAATTCATTCGGCACAGAAGGGGGCCATTCCACCCATCTTGCCCATGCTGGCCCAAAGACACCCAGCTGCCCTTTCTGATCCCATCTCCCTGCACATGGCCTATAGCCGTGAAACTTACAGTGCTTGAGGTGCAAATCCAAGTCATTTTTAAAAGAGTTTTGGGTCGTTGCCTCCACCACCAACTTGGCCAGCGAATTTCAGACACCCACCACCCTCTGCATCAAAAAATATTTTTTCTCACATTCCCTCTAATCGTTCTGTCACTTAGCTTGATTCTATGATCCGTGGATTTTGAATTTTCTGCTTTGGAAACAGGTTCCTCCTATCTACTCTATTTCTACCCCTCACAATTTTGTATACAGCAATCCTGTCACCCCTTAGCCTTCTCTGTTCCAAGAAAAACAATCACCAATTTCTCCAATCTGTCCTTGTAGCTGCAATTCTCCAGACCTGGCAATATTCTAGTAAATTTTCTCTGAACTCTCTTCAGAGCAATCCTGTAATGTGGTGACCAGAACAGCACACAATACTCCAATTGTGGCCTCACCAGTCACTTATACAGTTTCATCATTGTATCCCTACTTTTGTATTCTATACCTCTGCCTATGAAGGAGAGCATTCCATATTTGCCTGTACAGCTACTTTTAGGGACTGGGGGCACTTGGACGCCAAGACCTCTCACTTCATCTACTCCTCTCAGTGTATTCCCGTTTATTGTGTATTCCCTTTTACTGTTTGACTTCCCTAAATGCATTACCTTACACCTATTAGAGTTGAACTCCATCTGTCATTTTCCTGCCCACTCAACCAACTCATCTATAACATTTTGGAACTTACAGCTATCCTTTATACTATCCACTACACGGCCAATTTTTGTGCCACCTGCAAATTTCTCAATTGTGCCCCCATATTCGAGTCCAAATTGGCCCACCATGTTTATGCTGAGCAACAAACACCAAACTACACAAGTCCCAGCTGTTTTTTTCACCATCTGATTTCTTGTTATCATTATATCATTTTATCCATATTTTAAGTGCCTTTGTTTACCACTACTTCATTATGCAAGGTACAGCACCACAACATTATTTCTAAATTTATCTTTCTATAAGTTAATAGGCATGAAATCCAATCTGTTTCCGTCTGAACGCAAAAGTTACTGGTATTGAAACTATTAAAAATGCCCAGGACCTTTTTTTTTCTTGGTGATCAGTTGGATAGTCAATCCTAACCTCCATGAAAATAGATTTTACAAAATAATTGCACAGGAATGTATTCAATGCAATTGCAGAGGAGTATAATTATCTCATACATCAAATGTTACCACTATTTAGTATGAATGCCAACAGCAAATATTTATTAGCAATGCTTTTGTTCATTATATAAAGCTCAAGGCTACATGATACTTTGCATTTTACAAAAAAGATGTATTTCTTTTATTTATGCATTCACAAGAATTTCTGGATAATTTCAAGATGTTTCATTATCATATTGAATAGTTCAAATGCTTTTGAATAAATTGCTATTTGAAGGCAGCAGATCAATCCTGATTCAATGAAGAGTGTAGGAGGGGAGTACCAGGAGCAGCACCACATATACCTAAAAATGAAGAGTCAACCTGGGGGTGAAGCTACAAATGTGGCTACTTGCATGCCAAACAGCATAAGTAGCAATTGATAGATATAACTAAATGATCCCACCAACAATGGATCAGATCCAAGCTCTGCAGTCCTGCCACATCCAGTTGTGAATGGTGATGGAGGAGGCTCCACAGATATCTCCATCCTCAATGATGAAAGAGCTCAACACATCAGTGAAAAAAATAAGGCTGAAACATTCAGCAGAGGTGTCATGTGAATGATTCATCTCGGCCTCCCCCAGTGGTCCCCGCATCACAGGTACTAGTTTTCAGCCAATTCGATTCACTCCATGAAATATCAAGAAACGGTTGGAGGCAATGGCTACTGTAAACACTATGGGCCCTGACAACATTCTTGCAATGGTATTCAACATTTCTGCTTGAGAATCTGCACAATCCCAGCCAAGCTGTTCCAGTGCAGTTACAACATTGGTGTCTACCAAATAATGTGGAAACCTGCCCAGGTGTGTCCTCTACATAAAAAAAGCAGGACACTCCAATCTGGCCAATTATTGCTGCATCAATCTACTCATGATCATCAGTAAAGTGATGGAAGATGTCATCAGTCAGGCTACCAAGCAGTACCTGCTCAGCAATAACCTGCTTAGTGACGCCCAGTTTGTGTCCCACCAGGCCACTTAACTCCTGACCTCATTACAACCTTGGTTCAAATAAGGACAAAATAACTTAATTCTAAATATTAGATGACAGTGACAGCCCTTGACATCATGGCTGTACTTGAATAAGTGTGGCATCAAGGACCCCTGGCAAAACTGGTGTGAATAGAAATCAGGAAGCAAACTCTCCGCTGGGTGGAGTCATACCTGGCACTTACAAAAATGGTAGGAAAATGGTTGTGGCTGTTGGATGTCAGTCATCTCAACTCCAGGACATCTCCTTATGGTAGTGTCCCATGCCAAACCATCTTCAGCTGCTTCATCAATGACCTTCCCTCCATCATAAGGTCAGAAGTGGGGATGTTCGCTGATGATTGTGCAATGTTCAGCACCATTCGCGACTCCTCAGATACTGAAGCAGTTCATGTTCAAATACAACAAGAACAGGTTTTGGCTGACAAGTGGCAAGAAACATTCACAACACACAAATGCTAGTAAATGACCATCTCAAATAAGAGACAATCTGGTCACTGCCCCATGACATTACCATCACTGAATCCCTCACTATCATCATCCTGTGGGTTACAGTATTGATGAGAAACTCAACTGGACTGACTACATAAATGCAAGTGCTGCAAAAATAGGTCAGAAGCTAGGAATACTGCAGCAAGTAACTCACCTCCTGACTCTCCAAAGCCTGTCCACCATCTACAAGGCATAAATCAGGAATGTGATGGAATACTTCCCACTCGCCTGGATGTGTGCAGCTCCAACAACATTCAAGAAACTTGCCACTTTCCAGGACAAAGTAACCTCTAGATTGGCACCACATCCACAAAAATACATTTCATCTAACATCAATGCTCTTTCACCAACGTTTGTTCACTGTCGCTGGGTCAAAATCCTGGAATTCTCTCCCTAATGGCATTGTGGGTCAACCCACAGCAGGTAGACTTCAGTGGTTCATGAAGGCAGCAGTGTAACTATGGAAGGGCAATAAATGCTGGCCTGCCAGTGACACCCACATCCCACAAATTAATTTTAAAAATTGCTCAGTAGCAGCAGTGAATTCTGCAAGATGCACTGCAGAAATTCACCAAGGCTCCTAAGGCAGCACCTTCCAGTCTCACAGCTACTTCGGTCTAGAAGGACAAGTGCAGTAGATATATGGGAACACCACCACTTGCTGGTTCCCCTCTAAGCCACTTGCCATCTTGACATGGAAATATATTGCCATATCTTCACTGATGCTGAGTCCAAATCCTGGAATTCTCTACCTAATGACATTTGTGGGTAAACCTATAGCACGTGGAATGCAGCATATCAAGAAGGCCACCAACTTCTCATGAGCAAATAGGAATGGGCAATAAATGCTGGCTAGCCAGCAATACCCTTGTTTTCCTATGTATTATGTCCTGACTGAGCTTGTATAATCAGAACAAATGTTGAGGAGACACCTTACAAAAGATTTTGATCTTTGTCAGTTCTCCCAATGTGCATCTGGAACAGCAAGTAGTAAAACAAAATTAAAATGGAGATTTTACTTTTATGTCCACCTTTAGCCTGGATCTTTATTACAATTTACTAAATAGAGTTCTATGTCATTGTCTATCTGTTTCTCTCCATCTCTCTCTCTCACCTTCTCATGCTCTCTCTCTCTCTCCCCCCTCATTATAGATTAAATCTAATCACACTTACAAATATTCAATTTACAATAGGAGAATAAAATTCTGTAGATCCTGGAAATCTGAAATATAATCAGAAAATGCTGGAAATACTCACCAATCCAGGCAGCATACCAAGAGACCCTCTCAATCCAATGATTCTGGCTCATATACCAATGGCACTCAACAAATTGGATACTGTTCCACTAAATGTGGGAACTTTTATGAAGGTACTAAGCAATATGCATACTCACAAATGATACTGACTACTTAGAAGTCCTGCAAGCAAGGGTCTGGTTCATGTGGTCAATTAGTCAAAAGATCTTCAATCACAAATTCAGAACAGTTGATTAAACCATCCCAGCGTTTGCAGCAACAAATTGTTTTTGAAGACTTCTTCACACTTACTTCTTGCTTTGGCTGTGTGCCATATAAGGTAATGCCTGTTTTTAGCCCATTTAATTGGATTGTGCTAGGTCAGGAAGTTATAGACTGCGGTGGAATATAATTTCGCAACTGCACATGACCCACAGTACCTCATAAATGCCCAGTATTGATCTGCTTGAATTGTTCTCAATTTATCCCATTTAATAATAGTCACACACAAGGGGTAAGACATGCTCAATGTGAAATTGATTTTGAATACACAAGTACCGTTTGGGGCTTATTATCTTTCTGTGCGCCATGGAAAAATACCCCCTTGTCAGGTACATTAGTGAAGATTATGTCATTTAGCTTTATCACTACCTGAAGGATCATTCTTGTAGTTACATCCTTCTGGACTTGACCAGCACAGCCAATAGGGATGCTACTGAGCCACAATTGGTAGTGTACTTTGAAGCACCCCACCCAGAATATATTCCATGTCTTTGTTACCCTCAGTGAGTCCTCTGAGTGATGTATAACATAGAAAAGTATTGATTTATCAACTGAAAGAGGGTAAGCTGCAGGAGGCTTCCTTGGCCATATTGACCTGATTCTTTGAAGTTTTTCCAGTAGTTGAGTGAAAGTTGATGAATCTCAGACATGTCCTTCCAATTATATACCACTGTGCTCCTAAAAGTGCTGAAGTTGACTCCTAACAGTACTGTGGTATGTAACTACATGGCCTGCAATGGTTCAAGAAGGCTGTGAAGAAGAATCTGCAGTTAGAATCCTACTCTAGGACTGGGTGGCTGCAAAAGGTGCATTCACAATGTAGCCAAAGAGTTTGATTATTAACTTGAAAATCCTTCCAATAAGTCCAAGGCAGCTGCTAAGAGCAGTAAGGTTTCTAGTCACTCAGAATGCTATAGTGTAACAGCACTCCACATTAAAGACACCATGCACAGGTTATTATCAGAGGCTGTACTTTATGACAAACATCCTTCCTGCTTTGAGGAACTGCCAATCATCGTATCCTTTTCAAAAATCTGCTAGCCCTCCAACGTTTTGAAAACAGCTGTATATGTATTACGTGCAGAATGCAGTACAAAACATATTAAGAATGTTTCCTGCTTGTAGAAATCATCACAATAAATAAATCTATTCCTTTACAGGAACCTTTCAATTCCACCATAAAGAGTTGATCCAGACATTTGCTACACCTAATACAAACAAGTCTAGGTTACTCTGAGGGCAGCTGTATGTTAAATCTTCACAACAAGAATATTGGCTCTGAAATTCTGATCAGGGTCAGTTTGGGGGTTAGAGTTGGGATTATTGGTTCTGGGAGTTGTTGGGTATTGGGGGAAAGGGTGAAAGCGTGTAGCTGAGGGTGTCAGGGACCACAGTTGAGGGGAGGGAGGGGTGCAGTTTAATATTTATCCAGAAATTGGAGTAGGTTTTTAAACCATCTAACTTTTCATGGGTAACTAGGTAGCTTAAGTGAATTGGAACCCTCCAAAATCTCAAATTCCAATGACTTTGTCAGAGTGTTTCAGGGTAATTGCCACAAGGAAGTTTAAATATTTGGACAATCCCATGGAGTCAGTTACATCAGGTTTTCTGATTGGTCAATCCGAGTCATTGCTGCAGAAATAATTTTCTGATCATAAGCATTTCTGGGCCAGTGACATCTAAGTGAGGCCAGTGGTGCTTGACAGATATGTTGTGGAACTGTTCTAGAAGCATGAAATGATTTGGTTGAGAAAGATGTTTATTTCAAATTGTACATTACACTTGGGTTTTCTCACTAAAATAATTTCCTATACCATTCTAGAACTGCTAATGCATCAAAAATGGCCCAACTATTCCTCACCATTATAAAAGATGTGTGTGCCTTGATAAATTCAGTGTTCATGTTCTTTTGGTGCTGGAGGAGAAGCTCCAATAAATAGAATCCTTCTAAATTCGAAAATAACAATTTCAAGAGTGCTACCAAAGAGTGCAATTTTAAATCCAGTCATTTATAACATCATAATTAGAATATCAAATGATGAAATTTCAGTCAGTTTTCCAATTAATTCAAAATGTCGAAGAAGTATGCATTTCACCATGAGTTTTATTGAAAATGTAGAAGGTTAGAGTACTGTAAATCAGACACAATAGCATTTGCACAGTTTAATAAATGAGTATTATGAACCGCTGAGGCAGGATTTAAAATTCATATAGAACAATGTGGAAATGGTTAGCAATTATTTATTTTAAAAATAGTTTTGATCTCGACATACCAAGTAAATTGATACTGGAATCTTTTTTTTATTTTGGTAATAAAATATAGATTTTGTTGTAAATGTTCATTGAAAACAACTCACCCTCATGTTTTGTTAAGATTGTTAAAAGAGAGAAAAACGTTTGAACATGCATTTGTAAATATGGGTCACCCATGGTCTGAGAGGTAGGCAGCCCAGTCCCGCCATGTGAGAAACAACAGTTTTAGTTTTGGCGTCTGGAAGAAATCAAACCTGTAATGATTATCTGATTTAATTATGTCTGGTTCTGAAACCAATAGTTTTGTCAATGTGTACAGATTTTGTTAACTGCAAACACATATGTTTGATGTTGTCATCTATATTTTATTATTCCCTCACAGGATGTAGGCATTCCTAGCTAGGCCAATATTTGTTATCCATTCCTAATTTCCCTTGAGTAGGTGGTTGTGAGCTGCCTTCTTGAATCATTGCAGTCCATGTAGTTAGATCTCACAGTGCTGCTAGGAATCAAGTACCAGAAATGTTACCCATTGACAATGAAGGAACAGCGATACATTTCTAAATTGGGATAGTTTGTGGCCTGGAGGGGAAATGGCAGACAGTGGTGCTGTCATGTGTTTACTGCTCTTGTCCTTCTCATGCTTTGAAGGAAGCTTGGCGAATTGCCGTAATGTATCTTGTATTTGGTAAACATTGCTGCCACTGTGCATCAGTAGTGGAGCAAGTGAATGTATAAGGTGGTGGATGGGGTGCTGATCAAGGGGATTATTTGTCCTGAATAGTGTTGAACCTCCTTACTGTTGACATGACAACAATCATATGTCTGTAAAACTTATTGGAAGTTGGACATTTCATCTTTGAAAAACGATATAGAATATGCAAACAGTATCTTAACAAACTGGAGTTCAGAGGGGTCAGGTGATTTATTTTGTGGTTTTGGATAAGCAGGGTCGACCTCCACATCTGTACACAACCGTAGAAACCCTAAGGTTGTAAATAGACTTCCCAGGTGTTGGTGACCATCCTTTACATTTCAATTGAAGAGTCTTAGAGTAACAATGGCCATGAGACATGCTGGCCACAAGAAGATGGGACTTCAGATAAAGACTTTGAGGAGGATAATCATTGCAAAGCTGTTAATGGGGTATCAAGCATTCCCAATGATAGGCCAATTACATCTGCCTTCAACCATTTATGTGAACAATGACTGCATCAATATATGACTGAAATTGGTTGGAAAGAGCCAATATCTTGTTAAGCCGCAAAGACAGTCACTAGATAGATCTGGGATAGAAAGATTAGAAGGAAGCAATACCTAACCCAGCACAAGAGGAAACTCTGTCTTAAAAGTGACCTGAAACAAGAAGAGGAGTTTATTAATTTTGTCTGCAAATATATTTCCTCACTTTGGAGGCCCAACTAGAACTTCAATGAAAATAACAGAAGCCTGGTTTTATTTGCAGCATTGTTATGAGTTCATGACTATAAATCTCTGAACTTCATGTTTCCTTCTTCAATGAATTGAAAGAGAATTTTCAAGTCTGCAACACCTTTCATAATTTTTGTGGAGAAACAAAACAATATTGACTGTTTGGACTTTAAGTATCGTAGCGCTTGTTACACCTTTAGAAACCATCTTTTTGTACATCTGTTAGTATGTTTATCTAAGTGAAAATGGGCTTTGTGTACCTTTCAGGTGTTTTAACAAACATTTTGTGCGGAATCTTATAAGGCACAAAGTGATGTGGGTTTTGGTGAGAAATTTAGGAAAGTCATGTGAGAAGTCATGTGAAACATTCTCAATGGCAACACCAAAAATTCACATTTACCACATGTTCCCAGATGTTGAATGAGATTCTTGTTAGTGAGCAGTGAAAGGCCTATTCACTGGCCTAACCCTGACCCTAACCCTAATCCTAACCCTAACCCTAACCTGAATCATAATCCTCATTTATTATAGCCTTAATTACTACCAATTCTTATTAATATGCAGGTTGTTATTTCACCATGCACTGAATAGAAGCTATACCCCAGAGAACTCCTGACATGAAAGTCAGAGGGGACACTGGCATCTGCGGCTTGCTTGCTGCTCGTCCATATTGCATCATGTCCAGACCCTTGACTGATCACTGCTCAGTCATTTTGGATACCTTGTATCAATGTCTCAGAGAAAGACCAATGGACGCTGCCTGCCTGCACTCTACATCACAGGTGCTGGCATTCGACACACACCAGCCTCTCCAAGCCCTCATGCACACTCCTGATCCACTTACATCATACTTCGACATCGCCCATGTTGTACAGGCAGTGCACCATCATTGGAATACTGTTGCAAGGACACTGTGCATACTTGGACAGACATCCACGTCATCGAATGGAACAGGCTTCATGTCAGGGCTACTCATTTGGTCTCTTAGCACCCACTGATTTTCAACCTATCCGGGTATTCCCAGCATCTGCATTTTGCCTTCGCTTCTCTTTTGGTGTTTTGCTTCCTCAGCCAGAGTTACCAGGCACACAGTATTTCTGTGATAACAGTGTGGGGCTGGAGGAACACAGCAGGCCAGGCAACATCAGAAGGGCAGGAAAGTTGATGTTTTGGGTCGGGACCCTTTTTCAGAAATGGAGGGGGGGAAGGGAGCTGGGAAATAGAGAGAGGAGGGGTGTGGCTGGGGAAGTTAGATGGGATGGTGATAGGTGAGTGCAGGTAGGGAGTGGTGGGGATTGGTCAGTGAGGTGGGAGGGGTGGATAGGTGAGAGAGAAGATGGACAGGTTGTGTCAGGTCAAGGAGGCGGGAATGAGAGGGTGGAATGAACGTGGAATGAGGCCAGGGGTGTAGAGATTGTAAAACTGGTGAATTCCATATTTAGGCCATTGGGCTGTAGGCTCCTGGGGCAGAATATGAGGTGCTGCTCCTCCAGTTTGCGGGTGGCATCTTTGTGACACTGGATGAGGCCCAGGATGGACATGTCACCCAGGGAGTGGGAGGAGGAGTTAAAACAGTTGGAGACCAGAAGGTGTTGTCATTTGTCGCATACAGAGTGCAGATGCTCTACAAAATGGTCTCCAAGCCTCCACTTTGTCTCACTGATATAGAGGAGGCCACATCGGGTGCAGTGGATGCAGTAGATCACATCGGGAGCAGCGGATGCTCCCCATATCTGAAGAAGGGTTCCGACCCGAAACATCAACTTTCCTGCTCCTCTGATGCTGCCTGGCCTGCTGTGTTCCCCCAGCTATACACTGTGTTATCTCTGACTCCAGCATCAGCAGTTCTTGCTATCACACAGTATTTCTGTCTTGCTTTAGCTTTTAGTCCAGACACAAAGCTAGACAGTTTATCATGATTGACCGCAGTGATCAGTTAAGGAGTAGGCATGATGCTACATAGTATTATACTAAGACAATCTCACAACTGCACCATTGTCCAGCTTCTTACACAGCAAACACACAGCTTGTGCTTCAAATGAATTGCTGTGTCTCAAAGTCTGAGGGGAGTGGTCCTCAGATGGACCAACAAAGTCAGTCTTCACTCAGGTGGTCCTGGTACAATGTGTAAAGACACCTTCCTACATTGGTCCAGGAGCTTATTCATGGTTGGTCAGCTCCTCAGGCTGGTCAGAATCAGGTTATTCTCCTTGTGAAGGCTGAGGAACCAAATGTTGGGCACCATGCCACCTATCATGGCTCTTTCTGCCTTATTACGGGCCATTTTCTCTTGAAATAAGACAAATGGAGGGATTGAGTGAGATGAAAGTAGCTAGCACAGCTATTAATGTTGTTGCAGGGTTGGCATAAAGTGGTGGGTGTCTGAGGTGAGTGAGTAGGCAGCACAGAGACCATGCAGATTTACTGGTAGGGGAGACTTAGTTCGGGTAAGAGTGAATAAGGAAAGTAAGGATATAAGTTGTATGTATAGTGACAGGGGTGGAGCCATGAACCTTGGTAAGAGGTTGGTGCTGTAGCAGAGATAGAGTGAGTGTAAAGTATTGGAAAGAAGAAGCTGATATTTACCGTGGTGGATGGAGAAGGTCACTGACTTCTTTCTATATTGCTAGGCATTTCTTCAGACAACTGAGACTGCACTGACCTTGATGGCAATCTTTGATCAAGATGGCATAGTCAGTTGTCACGGTGTCTTTTGGCCAGTCCTATGGGAAGATGACTGCCCTTTTCAGTGCCACACCACTCACCATGGCCTCCAGGCCTCTGCTGAAAAACAGTGGCCCCAATTCCCCCTTGTTTGCCATGTCCAGGGCAAAAAAAAAAACACACACCAAGCATGGCAGTGTCAGATTGACAGTGCTTGACCAGGTGCAGTATGGCCTTTTAAAGATGCAAAAGGTTTAGGTATCCTAAGATATTGAGGTTGGTTGGCTCGCTGAGCTGGTTTGTTGTTTCGCAGATGTTTTGTTACCCTGCTGGGTAACATCCTCAGTGCAGCCTCCGATGAAGCGTCAGTGTGTTTTCCTGCCTGGGTCCCCTCAGACCCATAGTCTCCCTACCAGGCACTCCATCGTACAGATTAGCCAAAGAACTACAAAGAAGACTCAGGCACCTAGTCAAAAGTCACCCCACTCTATCCACTCAGCCCAAGAATTCCTCAATTCCATCAAAAACATAAAGATAGAGGACGGTATCATTTGATGTCACTGCCCTATTCACATCAATAGGCATACCACTATCAAGGGAAACAATAACAACACTACTCGAACAAGAGCACGACCTCAGTGAAACCATCTCCAAGGACAACATGCTCAAACTATTGAACCTATGCCTGACCACCCACTTCACTTTCAATGGCCAAGCATACAAGCAAATCAACGGGACACCCATGGGATCACCTATCTCCGGACTCATAGCAGAAGCAGTGATGCAAAGACTGGAAAGGACCGCCCTACCACAAATTGAACCAAAACTGTGGATGCGCTACATTGACGACACCTTTGTCATCATTAAACGGACCAAATTAGAAGAGACACACAAACTTATAAACAACACCCTCACTGGAATAAGATTCACCAGACAGGAGGAGAAGAACAAACAGCTCCCATTCCTGGACGCCATGGTAGAGCGCAAGACAAATGGGGAACTGCAAACGAAAGTACACCAAAAAGCCACACACACAGACTGGGTACTGAACTTCAATAGAAACCATCCCAACACACACAAACGAAGCTGCGAGTGAACACTATTTAAAAGGGCAGAGTTTAAAAACCAGGCGGGAAAACACACCAACGCTTCATCGGAGACTGCACTGAGGATGTTACCCAGCATGGTAACGAAACGTCTGCAAAACAACAAACCAGCTTGGTGAGCCAACCAACCACAACACCCACAACCCGGGATACAGATCTACTCCAAAACCTTATCCTGAGATATGATTGCCGTGGCAAATACTTCCAGCTACAGCAAGTGGGAGAATTGGGCTAGCATTGGATGAGATGGGTGGCATAGTCGGTGAGGTAGGAAGTTAATGAAGTTTCTTTGGGACAACCATGTTCAGAAAACTTATTCAGCTTTGAAGGGAGAAAGTCAAGAAAAATTTAGCAAAAATGACACTGAGCCAAAATATCATTACATTTCAGCCCTAAACTTATAAGATAGCCTGTTCCCATTTCTGTTCTTCAAATTCACAACACTTCTTTGTTAAAACATTCCTTTTCAAAAACGCATCTTCTTGTGGTTAGTTGAGAGATGAGGAAAGGGAGAAATAATCCCATATCTCTTCATGTTCATAACAGTGTTGTTGGCACAGTATTCATCTAGATAAGTAGGAATTACTCTATCACACTCTTGACTTCTGTCTTGTCATTAGTGAAAAGCATGAAGAAAGAATCAAAATAGAAAGTAAACTGGGAAACATAACTCAGGAAGCATATAAAATTGTTAGTGCAATAATTAAAAAATGTTAGGCAATACCAAGATTCAACAATCCTATCTATGTACACAGTACAAAACCATAGCAAAAGGCAAATGGTTCCCTGCCAGCATTCAGAGCTAATTATCTGTGGTACAACTGATGACATGCTCAATGCGGTTGATTGATTACTTTTCATACAACAAAATCCTTTGATATTAAGACTGAAGTAACAGCCAGTAAAAATTGTTGTCATTACTCGTAATTCCAACCTCCAAAGCACAAACCATTAGATGAATGGGACAGAATCCAGATTTGCAGAAATTGGAAAAGGGTTAGATACAGCCAAAATATTATGCTATAATTAAGACATAATATCCACATGAAAAAAACATCTATTTTAAAGTTGTGATATTACATTTTGCTCCTATATTTTAAAACTCATGGCCTCCTTGAAGGAAAAGGGCAGCAGATACATAGGAGTACCAATACCTGCAAGTTCCTAACCAAAATTATGGTTTGAAACGATATCACCATTCCTTCACTGTCTCTGGAGGAAAATCCTAGAACCCTCTCCCTAATAGCACTGTCAGTGTACCCAAAGCTCAAGGGCCTGAGAAAACTTAAGAAGACAGCTCATTCCTATATTCTCGACTGCATTTAGGGATGGACAACAAATGCTGTTTTGTCCAGGGAGTCTAACATACCTTCCACAAATAAAGAAAACAAAAGCGCATGTGCTTACCCAGTGAGATAAATATGTGGTTTGATATTAGCTCTGAGATTACTCAAAGCTCTGTCTCCAAGGTTTTAAGCCAAAGAAGATCTACAAGATCTGTTCTGAGGAAAGGTCACTTGACCCGAAACGTTAAACCTGATTTCTCTCCACGAATGCTGTCAGACCTACTGAGCTTTTCCGGCAATGTTTTATAATCTCTACAGTATTATAGTTACCTCCAGGCTACTTGAAAAGAAACAGTTGATTTTGTACTAATTCATTAACAACAAACTTTAGCATCAGATATCTGTTTAATCTACCAAAGTGAATAAAGAAATATCATTTTTCTAAAAACTGCTTCCACTCTGAGATCACGCAGAAATAGATTGCCTTCATTCAGGTCCATTAGTATAGCCCAGCATGATATCTGATTCAGCTACATTTGGATGGCAGATACAGCTCAAGTAGAAAGAGCCTATGCTGTGTACTTGCTCACTTAGACTGGAAAGTCTGGTTTCTCATAAGCATCAGTAACAAGAAGGTTGTTGTTTGCTCTAAATAGCATTAGAAAAGTTATTCCTCACTTGCTTTCCAGTCTTCACCAGTCACAAGGAAACCTACTGATTGATAATCATTATGTTGCTCATCTGGCAAATATTTCTGTATGAAAATGAAGCAGGCTGTTCTCTCACTCCTCCCTCATTTTCCTCTCACTGATGGATTTGCACTTAGTTCAGGTACAGACCTAGGAGAACCCCCACCCCCACCAATTAAGTGAGTCCTTGAAACTCATAGGGAAGTAGGAAAAGGATCCAGACTTCATGAAATGGGTCACCACGTTTCAAAATCTTTGAACTTGCTGAAGATGAATTAAAATTTCGGGAATCGGTTCCATCGGATTAGAAAGTAATAATATAACCCTTCTATTCAAGAAGAGACGGAGGCAGAAAAGTAGAAACTATAGACCATTTAGCTTGATGTCTGTCATGAGGAAGGTGTTGGAATCAGCATTTAAAGAGATTACGGCTGTGCACTTTGAAAAACGCAAGATAATTAAAAAGAGTCAACATGACTTCATCCGAGGGAAATCATGCTTAAGCAATTTATTGGAGTTTGTTGTAAGACTAACTTGTGCAGTGGATTAAAAAGGAGCCTATAGATGTACTATATTTGGATTTTCAGAGGTGTTTTTAAGGTGCCCATCAAAAGTTATAGCAGAAAATAAAATATCGCACAGAGGGATATTGGAGTCCAAATGTACGATTCACAAAAAGCTAGCATAGAAGTTCAGTTGGTTATCGGAAATGTATGTTGGCCATTATTTCAAAGGGAATAGAGTATAAAAATAGGGGGGTCTTGATAAAACTATATAAGGCACTAATCAGCCCACCGCTGAAATATTATGAGCAGTTCTTGTTCCTTTATCTAAGGAAAGGTATACTGCTATTGGAGACAGTTCAGAGAAAGTTCACTAGATTGATGTTGGGTACACAGGGATTTTCTTATGAGGAGAGGTTGAATAGGTTGGGTTTGTACTCATCAGAGTTAATCAGAATGAGAGGAGAATTTTTTCTTAGGGGGCTTGACAGGATAGCTGCAGAGGTGTTGTTTCCCCTTGTGGGAGAATCTACGATTGGATGGCATGATCTCAGAATAAGGAGTCACCCATTTAAGACAGAGTTGAGGAGGAAATTTTCTCTCAGAGGAGGGTGAATGCAAAGGATTTTTCATGGCAGAGGGCTTTTGAGGCTGTGTCATTGATTGTGTTCAAAGGGTGAGAGAGATTTTCAGTCAACAAAGGCATGAAGGGTTATGAGGGAAAAAACGGAAAATGGGATTGAGGAATATCAGACCAGCCATGACTTAACTTAATGCAAAGAAGAGTCAATGGGCTGAATTTCTTTCTACTGTTATGTTTTATAGTCCTATGGTCTAAATGTTTTTGGTGTAGCTGGTAACATAATGGCATGGGTAGAAGATTGGCTGGCAGATAAAAGCAAATAGTATAAATAAATGGATCTGTATCTGATTTATAGGGTGTGATGAGTTATGTCCCATGGCACTCTGTTCTGCAGCCTCAACCATTTCAATTTACATCAATGATATAGGTGAAAGAAGCAAATGCATGACAATTGAAGTTGTGAAGAAGACATACGGAAGTTACAGATGCTTATTGATAGGTTGAGTGAGTGGGATAAAATCTGGCAGATTGAGTATAATGTGGGAAAATGAAATTATTGGCAGGAAGAATGGAAAAGCAGTGTATTACGAAAACAGGGAATAACTGAGGTGATGGAATTAGGTATTGTAGTGCATGAGTCAGACAAGGTTACTACACAGTTACAGCACATAATAAAAAAGGCTAATAGGATGATATCCTTTATTGTGAGAAAAATTGAACATAAAAGTAAGGATGTTATCCTTCATTTATACAGGGCATTGGTGAAATCACATTGCAAATGCTATGTAAATTCATTTGAGGCAATTCTGAGGACATTCACTGGATTGATACCTAGAATTAGTGGGGTTTTTTTATAAGGATAAATTTGGATAGGCTGAGCTAGTTTCCACTGGAATTTAGAAGAAATTACATGCTTAGCCATGGTCAGACCGCAGTTCGAGGAATCACCTCGAGACCTGGTGTGGCGGCAATCATTTGAACTGCCTCTCATCATTGTGCAATTATGTGCTTTTACCCTGAGTTTAATGCTTTCCTTAGCCTCTTCAGTTCAACACAGACGTGTTTGAATTTTATTCTTTGCGGTAGGAAAATGCATATTCTGAGTATTCTGAACTATCTCCTTAAATATCTGCTCCTACTACTCTACATATCAATCTGTTTGTCTCATATCTTAGTTCCCCACAGCTAATTCAGTTTTCATGTCCAGGTATTGCCCATATTTAAATTTGAAATTTTAACCTTAGAACCACACCTTTGCTTCCAAACTAAAGGTAAAATTCAATTGTATTGTGATCACTAATACCTAGGGGTGTTGTTATCACCTCTTATTTATTTAACTCTAGTGAGTATATGCCCACTTTACACAGCCTCTCATTATAGGATGACCTTTGCAGCCCAGTAACAATCTTATGGAGATTTGTTATACTGCTTCCAAAGTAAGTATAACCTTTAGAGATGGATACTGTGGTCTGAGAGAGGGGATGTACATTGTAGTGATTACAGGGATCTGTTCTCTTACGGGGGTGTGGGGAGAAGCATTTTCTCTGAGCTCCTAGGCAGGCCAGAGAGAGAAACTATATACCCTGACGCTTGTTTCTGGTCCTCTTATTTCAGCACCACTTCCTTTCCCTCCTAAAACCCCTCCCTTCACATCCTTCTGAATTGAGAATGGGATGAGCACTTCTCTTCTCTCGAGATTTTCTTGAGGCCTATGTTTTGATTTTTGGAAGTTACATTTTTGTTGTCATGATCTCATTTATGGCCTGATGCAATCAAATATTGACAATACCTTCTGAACTTATGTTGACTTAAGGGGTATTTGGACTGTCGCAGAAGCAGAAATAGAATAATATGTCAGAATCTTCCAAAAAAAACTACCAACCCTCTATTAAACTTAAAGTCACAACATATAATGAAAGCATTAGTTCCTTAGGTTGTACAGTATTTAAATTGGCACCACACAGGCATAAGTTAGCCACACATAATGTCTCCAAAATAGTTGGCACACTTCTATACACAAAACACCTATTTCCTAAACGTACCTTGTACAGACTGGTGAAGTCACGGCCAATGCATTTACATTGCATATGAACAAATCCTGAAAAAAATTAACAAGGCAATTGCTACCTTTTTCACTGCATCTCAGATCTCAATCTCTGATTTATATTTAATAATTGACACAGTGTCCATTACAATAGTATTCAAAATATTTCTCCTGCCCTACCCCTGCTATAATAGCTCCTAAATTATGTAGCCCTAAGCAAGAAATTTATTACCCCAATGTTTCCCAGTTTTCCTAGCTCTTCATTGGCTAATTATTATTTTGTGTTAGGTTTAAAAGTATTCATTTTCTTTTGCAACTTTCTTCTCCTTGCACCTCCGCCTTCAAGTGTCTCCTTCTCTCCATCTTCTTGTATTGTCCCTCTCCCTCTCCCCTTGCTGCCACCCTACCTCCTCCAGCTTCTCTCCCACTCCAGCTTTTCTCATTCACCTTGTACTCTCCCTCTCTCTTAACCCTTGCAGTGTTCCTTTTTCTTTCTGCCACTGAGCAATCAGTGATATCTAATCATGTTGTTACATTTTTGAAATACTATAATAAAATTAACAAACACATTTCTCCCTTTGCAAAACTACATTGATTTCGTTTGGTCACATTATGATTTAGTAAGTGGACTGCAGTGGTTCAAGAAAGCAGCTCACCACTTCCTTCTCAAGGGCAACACGGGACAGGCAATAAATGCTGACCAGTCAATGATACCCACGATCCATGAATGGATTTTTAAAAAATGCATTATTAAGAACTAATAATAAGTTCAAACATTTTTCTGACAGAATAATGTCACATTCGCTGGTTTGTAATTTCTGAATTTTTCTGACATTTTGGCTGGAAATGTGTACTGAATTTCTTGAAAATTTTGTTTGGGCTTTTAATTTTCTCCTTAATCGTTTATCAGCTATTGAAAAAATCTCAACATTTTGTGCTTCAAGCGATCTGAGGTAAGACGGAGAATGAGATATATAACCCTCATGTCACATTCTATGATACAGTGATGATGTCATGGAAATGTTTCTTAAAGATATATAGATATGTTGACCATGCAATATAACACAATACCTCCCATTTTTCAAAATTAAAAAAAAAAGATATACATCATTGTACATAGACACATGTTGCCAATTGGTAATTATACAAGCAAGTAAAACTAACACCTCAAACAGTAGTCTAATACTTTGGGTGTCTGACAACACATCCTGTAGTTTTCTGTTGTATGTGTTTGACAGCATGGTTAGCTTGCTACTGGTTACTGTCAAGCAATATCATGACACAATCATCATAATTATAGTGTTCTTCTTCACCCTTGTTGTTTGTGACTGGTGTCTCATACATTGGTCTGATTTGACTTCTGTTCCTTCACAATGTAATACTATGATCAGTATTAATTTTGTATGCTCTGGACTGATTACATATTTTTGAAACCTTTGCAGGTACCCAAGTATTTGGATTTGGATTTCTGACTCATTGTCTGCCCAAAACACAGTCTTGGTATTATAGTTGCCTACCTGCTTGCTTGCCTTCTCTGTCTTTGAGAGAGAAAGTCCTTTGTTGTGGAATGGATAGACAGTGGCAACATTGCAAAATACAGCATTGACAGGTTTGCTTTGTTGTTTAACACTTAACGATTGGATAGTAAATGCTCGGCCTTTTGAGTGTGGATAGTGGGGTAATTTTGCGATATGCGTCCCTTCCTGCTTCATACGCAAGTCTTAAAAAGGTTTGCCATTGTACTATGGGACATTGTCAAACACTATCTGTTTTGGAAAAATCAATTTGACTGGAAATAGTGTTCATTGTGCAGCTAAGTAAACAAACAATGGGAAAATTTGAAAAGTAATCCCTCACAAGAATGTACTCTTCCCTGTGCTCTGTGAATAGCTATGTTGCTCCTGTTAAAGTGGAAGGAGCATCATGTGGATGTGGATGCTCTTTCTGCCATTTTTGGGTTTGATACATTTGTCATGCATCACGTGTGTCCATGAAACTTACAATATGCTGATTCTTTCCTGGCCATTTTCACAGAATCACATGCTAGTTGTCTCGTGAGTTCAGTACCCACATGTCCTTGGTATAACATTGTCATGATATCTTGGTATAATATTTTGTAATTAGGACTTATTTACCCTTGAAAATGACTTATCATGATATATCAACTTCATTTCTCTGTGGCCAAAAGGAACAAATCTTCTCAGACACTTATTTATTGCTATGAAGTCTTCCCTTCATAACAATGACAACACTTATTGTTGCTCATTTTCGGGAGTTGTCAATTGCAACAAATCACGTCGACTGCTGCCAAATTATCACAGATCAACCTTGAGAATGTCTTCAACTTTATGGAACAAGAAGAATATCTTGGCCTTTGAGTGTTTAGATGAAATCATCCTGGTACCTGGTTTAGGTCTCACTTTGAAGTCATATCCTTGGAGATCATTGATTGATTCAAAATTGCACCAGAAGTGGTTTGTTCTGCTGCAGTGGGTTTGTTTGAATCTCATGAACTGTGACTATATCAAGATCCTTGCATACTGGTAGTCCTATCACAGCTAGACTGTTGGTACTTACCAAGTAGAAGGTTGTAGGAAGCCATGATGAGCTTGTGTATTGGCACTGCAGTGTGATTCTTGCCATTCACAGATTTGGTGATCCATTAAATGCTGCAGGATGGTCCCTCATACATTGTGTCATCAAATGCTGCTTGCTGAGACCAATGTCTTTCAGGATGCAGTGTGATAATATGTTGGCACGAGCTGTTTTGTTCATTTTAATTTTTAGTATATGCCATTCTATCTTTTCAGGACATCTGATATTGATGGTGGTAAAGGCTTTCAATCAACTTTTACTGTCGACATGGTGCGCACAGTTAACAATATGGAATTTTGATCACCTTCTGAAACTTACTTTTCATTTATTTAACTCTGAACATCAATAATGCATTTTTGCTTGTGCATCTTCTTAACACTTTTTCTGCTGCCAGCTTTGTGGTGTTCTACCATCATGGTCATCACAGGTTTCATCACCTGTGTTTTGCTCTGGGGTCTGGCTTAGTCTCTGGAACCAGATTTCTGTACATGTGTGCCCAATGTCCTCACAAAGTGCTTTGTAAATAAAACAAATCTGGACAGTCTCGAGGTATGAGCAATTGCTTCACTGACTGTAACAACAGTGAGGTTGCACCCAAAGAATGTAACTGTTGTTGGTTTGCCACAATGTCTTCATACTTGTGTTCACCCTCAATTAATGTATCAATGATATGGCCATTTTTCTTGCCCAGAAAATGCCTCCTAAAGGCTTTAATTGTAGAGGTGAAGACTCACTCAATGAGCCCCTCTGACAGTTCCTCTTCAGAAAAGTCATGCTCATGCCCTTCTGACAAACTGGTCTATAGACACTTGTGGTTCTTGTTGGTTTGACTTGAATTATTAATTTTTATCTTGAGCTGGTCTTTGAGATCATATATGGAAAGATTGAATGTGCTGTTTCAGTGAAGACCTCCTTGCTAATGACAGAGATTTTCTTTTGGAATTATCAATTGATTGATCTGTAAAATAAAACTGCATATATTATTAGAATAGTTGCAATTTTCTTAGGGTGCCACTGGATTCGACCCAGTCAATAGTAAGATTCCTGATATCTCTCATGTCACAATATTTTTTTGACTATGCCATCTTTAAATTATGTCTCTGACTTTGCACTAGTGCAAATTTAAAAGTTCTACTTCTTTAACCTATTTTCTAATCAACCTGTTCAGAGGTGTTATTACACCCCCTGGACCAGGTAGGACTAGAACCCAAGCCTCCTAGTTTAGGAACAAAAACAAAGTTGCTGGAAAAATTCAGCAGTCTGGCAGCATCTGTGAAGGAGAAAACAGAGTTAACGTTTCGGGTCCGGTGACCCTTCCTCAGAACGGATGGTGGCTGGGAAAACATCAGTTTATGTGCAGAAAATAGAGAGGTGGTTGGGGTAGGGAGTAAACGATAGGATAGAGTCCAAAGAGAGAAAAAGACAGTTGGACAGGCAAAGGAGTTGCTAACGATCAGGCTGGGAGGGTGAATTGGTGTTGATGGGGACTGTTAGTGACTAACAACAGGAGGTGTGTAATGACAGGCTATGTGGTAACAAGGCCTGGTGTGTGGGGTAGGGGGCTGGGACATGGGAGAGTTTAGGCCTTCAAATAATTGAACTCAATATTGAGTCCAGAGGGCTGTAGGGTCCCCAAGCGGAAAATGAGGTGTTTATTGGTTTAGGGGTTTAGGTGTTTAGGGGTATAGGGATATAGGGGTAGGGACTCTACTGCTGTGCCACAAAGAACATGGACTCTGCAGCTTTGAGAAACTGTTACTTATGTATCAAATTCTGGGAATGGAGTATTCTTCCAGCTTCTGTGTTTGGACTGCACTGGTGTTAGTTCTAGCTCAAAAGTGCACTGCAGCCTTTTTACTTCTTTTAATTAAGGCAATCTTTGAAATTTATTTTGTCTTAATAGAACATATATTAACATATAACATAGAACAGTACAGCACAGGAACAGGCCGTTCTGCCCACATCTGCACCAACCATGATGATATTCTAAACTAATCCCATCTATCTGTACATGGTGCTATAATCTAATCAAAAGTAATTTACTACTGTTTTCCTAGTAGTTAATGTCCTGTCTACAAATCTGTACACCTGTCTGTACTTACAGACACTGATGCTGTAGAAAAGTGAGAAATTCTCCCTTTGTGCAAGTTCTGTGTTGTTCAAAGCTGTTGTCTGGTTGCTCTTCAACTATTTTTACAAATGTCGACCACCAAGTTACTGGAGTCTTTTCTAGACAGCCAACAGAGATAACATGGTATGAGTTTATCTCCAAAGATGTGTTTTTACCTGATACTGCAATGCTTATGTCGTCTCTTGTATTATAAGAAACAGGAGGCACATATCACAGTATTGAAGAATCCTATTTATTACAGCTAACTATTATGTTCAAATATTATATTCTTCAGGCAAAGAGATTGCTGGGTTAATATCAAGTTATTAGTTAAAATATAGGAGCATGCTTCAAGTACAGTGTCATGCTTCAAGTGATCCAAGCTAAGTTAGAGTGTGAGATCTTTACACTTTTGGGCAAATGCTGTGATTCAGTGATGATATCATAAACATGTGTCTTAAAGGTAAGCTGACATACCGACTGTGAGACAACACAATAATTTGGAGGAATGCCTTCTTTGTAAAAGACTGTAATTATTTGATACTTCACCATAGAAACACCTCTTACAGAGATTTGATGTGAAATTGCTGACTTCAAACTATCATGAGATTTAGATAACAAAATTACATCTTATAACAATCCCTCAAACCTTGGCGAGCTCAGAAGGTTTCATTTGTATTTAACTATTCTAAACTATGTTACACAGCGATTTGATCATGGTTTATTATTGCAGTTGCTTTTCAAGGGATTTCAAGCTCAGTGGCAACTAAATTAATTTAATGGTGTGATGGACTAAAATGATTTTCACTGAAGTAAACCTACAAAAGTTTTATGAAGTTTATTAGCCTTCAAGGAAGTTCTACATCAAAACAGAAAAATCACTGTAAACTCAACACCCAGATTAGATGGAAAATGGAAATTACAGACAGAATCAATAAAGAAAAAAGAATAAATAATGGGACGGGAGACAATTCAAGCAGTTGTTGAATATATATCTTATATGTATAAAATAAGGGAGATGATGGAGTAAATTTGGAACAAACCCACATAACCTATATATAGGAACAGATAGATTTTTTTTATCCCTGCAGATGAAAAATTCTGCTAACAGCTTGACTATAATTATCTGGAATTTGGATCCACTATTCATTTATATGCCCCAGTATCACAATCACATGAAAATAATGTTCTCAACCCTGACACTGAATAACATTGCCTGAAGCAAGGAACTAAACTAATCTGATTTCAGTTTCACTCACTGCCTCATACCTCCAATGCTTTCTTCAGATTTAGCAGCAAAATCTTTCAAGTCTCCTTCTAACAAAATTAACAGATAATAAACTACTAAAATCTGCAGCATTTGAAGAAATGTTATGTGTAAATAGCCTCTGCGTTTGATCTTTTCTGCTGTATATATCAAATTTGCAGATAATTTCAGTAGCCTTAATATCTTTCTCCTGTCTTTTCATATTTTGTATAGAGAATAATTTTCATACAGAATAATGAAGCAATATATTTTCGGTTTAATTTGTTTTTTTCAGAAAAAAAAATTGTAGCAAATTGACTGCATTAGATAAAATAGCCACCATGTATACAAACTCCTGCCTGTACTGGTACAAACATGAAATAAGTGGAGTTTAACATGTGAAAGCTAACAAACTGGTCCCTATATTTATAGACAAATGAAGAGGATGCAGGACTGGGTGAAAACAGTTGGGGAACACCGCAAAGTTAGAGGTGCAAAGAACTTGTTGAAATTTACTTTATTATCATTTTAAAGCATCGATAAAAATTGATAATGACATGAAGGTAAAGCTTTGCATCTTGCACCCATCAAGACTGAAACATAAGAAAAAATATCAACTTCAGAAAGAAGAAACAATTTACATAGGATGTTGCCAGGCATACTCACATAGAGGTTCTAATGTTTGGAGCTGACATGAAGATGCAGCAGGACCTGTTCAATGTCTTACTTAATTGATTAAATTCAAATTCAACAGGTGGATTCTGGTCAGAGTGTTGCTATAGGGATGCATTAGGGATCACCATAGTCCTTTATGGAGTGAAAGACGTGTAATGTACGAACATGTTCCCCTTGTCTGCCAAAAAAGAAGGCTCCGTATGCGCACAGTTCAAAAAATTAATCACACAGTGAACTCAATGGATAATCTTAAATTTGTTTCTGGTGTAATTCGTAACATATTCAGGACTATTTAACAAATATTGTCCAATAGCTGAATCATAGCATGGCCTCATGAAAGGGAATTTGTGTCTGACTAATTTATTAGAATTTTTGAGGCAGTGTCAAGCAGACTAGATTGAGAGGAACTAGTGGATGTGTTTTATTTGGACTTCAGAAGGTGTTTAACAAGGTACCTCATAAAATGTTAAGTAATTAGATAAGAGCCCACAGTGTCAGAAGTAGTATAATGGCATGGGTAGACAATTAGCTAACAGGAAGGAAGCAGCAAATGGAGATAAGGGATTCTCTCTTGAGTTGATGATCTGGAACCAAATGGGTTCTCCAGGGATCATTGCTGGGGCCATAACTGTTTCCAAGAGATGTTAAAGACTTTGCAAGCATGGGTTGACTGCGCATAATCAGTACACTGCCTGCTGCAGACAGTCACAGGGATGCTTTGTTTGATGTAGTCCCTTTAGTAGGGGGGATGTATAGCCTATATACTTAGCATTCTATTCATACTGAAACTCATATCACATCACTCATTTGTATGATAGGCAGATTTACTTTTTGGCTTGGCAGCAGTATTGTGTTCATGGAGAATATAGCTTCGTGTTTAACTCAAATGTGTGTATAACTGTCTTTACAAATTCCTTGCAAATGCAATAAGATACCGTGATGCAGGTTGAAAAGTTGTAAAATCCAAAACATAACTGCTTATCTTTGGCTGTTGGAGCAAAATTAAACATGTTCTGGATTAAATATGTTCATGCATGTAATAAGTAATCCTATGCTCTGACACCCAGATTTATTCTGCAAATACCACCTTGATAGCACATTATTAAAAATAGCACTACAAATTTGCAACCTGCATCACAATATTTTATTGCATTTGCAACAAATTGTGCAGAAATGGTTTCCACTTTGCAGAAATGAAATACCTATTTCCTTTGTTTCAGATAAATGTTTGAGAGCCATTTCAGCACCAACAGTGACAAAACTAGGTAAAGAGGTTCAATGATAAGTCTGAGAGTTCAAAGAGATTATGATGTTGCCACACATGCTCACTCCGACTCACTGTAAATTCTGATTAAAACCCATTGGCTGTATTAAAATTGTTCATTAAGTATACAATGTACATCATTCATGTTCGCTCACTATTTCCACAAAAGTAATGTCTTAGATATCTGTAGTATTATAGCTTGAATGACGTACTATCAAGCAGGATGTTTCACCATTAGCATCACATAACATAGAATCATGAGGAAAGACAGTATGTGATAAATTGATATAATACACACTATCTACATCCCAGAAAAATTAATTTATTTTCATGTAGGCACAGTTCTGCAACACTGTGAAATGATTTTGAAATAATTCTCAGTCCAAAACTGTTTTAGACAGTACATAACAAGGTGCAGAGCTGGATGAACACAGCAGGCCAAGCAGCATCCAAGGAGCAGGAAAGCTGATGTTTCGGGTCGAGACCCTTCTTCAGAAATGGGGGAGGGGAAAGGGATTCTGAAATAAATAGGGAGAGAGGGGGAGGCAGATAGAAGATGGATAAAGGAGAAGATAGGTGGAGAGGAGACAGACAGGTCAAAGAGGCGGGGATGGAGCCAGTAAAGGTGAATGTAGGTGAGGAGTTAGGGAGGGGATAGGTCGGTCCAGGGAGGATGGACAGGTCAAGGAGGCAGGATGAGGTTAGTGAGTAGGAGATGGAGGTGGAGCTTGATGTGGGAGGAATGGTTAGGGAGGCAGGGACGAGCTGGGCTGGTTTTGGGATGTGGCCGGGGGAGGGGAGATTTTGAAGCTTGTGAAGTCCACACTGATACCCTTGGGCTGCAGGGTTCCCAAGCGAAATATGAGGTGCTGTTCCTGCAACCTTCGGGTGGCATCGTTGTGGCACTGCAGGAGGCCCAGGATGGACATGTTGTCCAAGGAGTGGGAGGGGGAGTTGAAATGGTTCGCGACTGGGAGGTGCAGTTGTTTGTTGCGAACCGAGCGTAGGTGTTCCACAAAGCGGTCCCCAAGCCTCCGCTTGCTTTCCCCGATGTAGAGGAGGCCACAACGGGAACAGCGGATACAGTATACCACATTAGCAGATGTGCAGGTGAACATCTGTTTGATGTGGAAGGTCTTCTTAGGGCCTGGGACGGGAGTGACGGGGGAGGTGCAGGGGCAGGTGTTGCCCTTCCTGCGGTTGCAGGGAAAAGTGCCAGGGGTGGTGGGACTGGTGGGGAGTGCAGAGCGGACAAGGGAGTCACGGAGAGAGTGGTCCCTCCAGAAAGCAGCTAAGGGTGGGGAGGGAAAAATGTCTTTGCCTGTGGGGTCAGATTGCAGATGGCGGAAGTGTCGGAGGATGATGCGTTGGATTCGGAGGTTGGTGGGGTGGTACGTGAGGACGAGGGGGATTCTGTTTTGGTTGTTATT
>NC_063344.1:43950586-43981821 GCF_021869965.1 Rhincodon typus | reverse complement strand
TTTCCCTGCAACCGCAGCAAGTGCTACACCTGCCCCTACACCTCCCCGCTCACTCCCGTCTCAGGCCGTAAGAAGACCTTCCACATCAAACAGATGTTCACCTGCACATCTGCTAATGTGGTATACTGTAACCGCTGTTCCCGTTGTGGCCTCCTCTACATCGGGGAAACCAAGCGGAGGCTTGGGGACCGCTTTGTGGAACACCTACGCTCGGTTCGCAACAAACAACTGCACCTCCCAGTCACGAACCATTTTAACTCCCCCTCCCACTAACAAGGATGACATGTCCATCCTGGGCCTCTTGCATTGCCACAACGATGCCACCCGAAAGTTGCAGGAACAGCATCTCATATTTCGCTTGGGAACATTGCAGCCCAAGGGTGTCAATGTAGACTTCACAAGCTTCAAAATCTCCCCTCCCCCGACCACATTCCAAAACCAGCCCAGCTCGTCCCTGCCTCCCTAACCATTCCTCCCACCTTAAGCCCCATCCCCATCTCCTACCCACTAACCTCATCCTGCCTCCTTGACCTGTCCGTCCTCCCTGGACCGACCTATCCCCTCCCTAACTCCTCACCTACATTCACCTTTACTGGCTCCAACCTAGCCTCTTTGACCTGTCTGTCTCCTCTCCACCTATCTTCTCCTTTACCCATCTTCTATCCGCCTCCCCGTCTCTCCCTATTTATTTCAGAATCCCCTTCCCCTCCCCCATTTCTGAAGAAGGGTCTCGATCCGAAACATCAGCTTTCCTGCTCCTTGGATGCTGCTTGGCCTGCTGTGTTCATCCAGCTCTACACCTTGTTATCTCAGATTCTCCAGCATTGGCAGTTGAAACTGTCTCTGTTTTAGACTGTGTTGACGTTTCTCAGAATTTATATAATTTTAAAAACATCCCAGATGTATGAAATCATTTCCAATTCTTGCTTGTTCACTCCAACACTTAGCAGTGACCAAATACTGTGGCAAATTTTATTGAATGATTGTGTTTACATAAGAGATGCTAAAGGATTAAGTTTGAATACTCCTATTCTCAGATGCAATGGTTATGATTTGTAAATGCTTTCTGCTTGGTCCTGTTGGGATAGGAAAGATACAAACTTCATGCTGACTCCTGGTTTCAGTGAGTTTAGTGTGCAGCCTGGCAACCAAAGCGCTACTGGCTGGCCTCATACTCAACATGAGGCTTCACAATATTTTTGGCTAGCTTGTATTTCAACTATGCCTGCACCTCTTTACAGGAATGCGTGCTCTATGCACAGAAATGGCAGCAGACTGCTAGAAGTGGAGTGCAGAAATTGAGCGCTGAACTAGTTATCTAA
This sequence comes from Rhincodon typus, assembly GCF_021869965.1. Classification (NCBI taxonomy): domain Eukaryota; kingdom Metazoa; phylum Chordata; class Chondrichthyes; order Orectolobiformes; family Rhincodontidae; genus Rhincodon; species Rhincodon typus. The sequence goes on along the minus strand of NC_063344.1, from coordinate 43,980,499 downwards.
TATAGCACTGGAAGCAATAATTCAGGCGGTAACCAGGAGGAAACAAAAACATTGTTTTTAGAAGAAACACAAAGGCCCTCAAGACGTAGATCTGAGAAGGGAATCAGAGAAGGTCGTCAGGGAGGTTAATTCCTAACTGCTTGCTTCATTAAGCTGATGTGTGTTTAAAGTCAGAAAATGCAACTTCAAAGGGCATCTCTCACACTGTAGCACCAACCTCTCTCGCTGCTCAAAACACAACATCACAGCATTCAGGAGCCAGGGCTCAGGACTAACGTTCAGATATTGCACTTGACCTTTACACACTTTCCAAAGCTGCTAGCTTCACACAAACACACCTCTCATTCCTTGTATGTTCCTTTCGTTACTCTACTACAGCAGGCACATATTACTTAAAAATGTTGTAGCAATCACTGACATTTTTCCCTTTTTTTTAAGGTGTAGAAGAATATCTGGTGTCATTGGGAACACTCAGGATGTAGCTATATCCTTGCTTTGTGCCCTTTCTTAAGTCTCATCCTACTATGTGACATGCACTGAAATCTACTGATGATCCATCAATGGATTTGTTGCTTTCCCCACAACATTCTGTTCCTCAGCATCACCTCCACATCCCCTTCAGTATTTATGTCTCCAAGTTTTCAAGAACTCCTGCAAGAACAATTAGTACAGCCTTATGAGGATAGGTTAGATCAATCTAAGATATCTGATGAAAAAGCACCATTCCTGATATGACGTTTTAAACTATTGGCTCAGATATTGAGTAATGCTGAAAAGAAAGACATATTTTGTCAAAGCATTTTATCCCTCACTCATTAGGATAAATCACAAGAAATAATAAAGTAAAGCGAAAACAACATTTATCCTGTCTGTCAGGAGTGTGATGATTGGTCAGCAGGCTGACTGATGGAGACATTGCCATAGAAATGCATCAGTTAATGATGACTGACTGTCTACTGTCATTATGTGATTAAATTTTAACTAAAGGAAGTTGAATGTGATCAGTTAAGGCATTGGCCTGCGAAATGAATGGAAGATTGGTTGTCAGCTGTTTGTTATGTTGAAACTGGTATAATGTGTTGTGATATAATATTTGTAATTTTTATATACTTTGATATAATTTATTATGGATTTTGCACTAGTAGCATGTGGATTTTGGTTGCGTTGAACAAGGGATTTAATGACTAACGTGTCAGTATTTCTGAATAGTTTCAGACAGAGGCTTCCTGGGGTGTAATGGCTTTCATTTGTATTGGAAGTGTTTTACAGCCAGACAGAGTAAATTGTGAGCTACAACAGGCAGCTTCCAGTTAGAAGGATTTGAATATTTTTTTACCTCTGAGTAGAACTTTGCCTGAGAAAATCTTTTGGTAGCAGTGTGTAGAAGCCCTGGCAGAGGTTGGATATATAAAACAGTTTAACCTGAAGAACAGATATAGTTTAGAACAGTTAAGATTTATTTTACCTTCGCATAATAAGTTTATTTTGAAACTTCTGGACCAGAAGAGTTTGGTTAGAGCTGTAAGTGAGTTATTTGAAACTGAGAAAGCCTAATCTCTGTTGTGTGAGTGCTCAAGGAAGAGGCTACCAAACTCTCATGACCAGGAATTGAAAACAACAGCTGAGCGAAATCCCATAGACGTGATGTAAAGGAAATTCTCTCTCTCGTGTTGGTATAGTATAGTGATGCTGTTGGGTAATTTTGCAGTATCATGTGTACTGAACTCTTTCAACTTGTATTATCTGTAAATAATTTGTTTTATTCTATTTTATCTTCATCCTTTTGCATAATAAATTTATGTAGCATTATTAAAACTGTACCTGCAGCATTATATGCTTGTGTCTCAGTGAATAAAAACACTACAAAATATGATCTATCTAGCCAGCTTTCAGTCTGGGATCTGACTTGTTCAGTCATAACGTCAGGCTGGAACCATAACAATGTGTATTTTTTTTCTGCAAGAACAAGATGCGGTGTATTAGCATGTATAGCACAGGTGTACCACTTTGTGATTGTGACTGACAATCCTAAAATGGTTGTCAGCAAAGTTCTGTTTTCTTTTCACCGACTCAGAATTAGCAAATGACTAGCTCAGATATTGTCAACCTAGAAAGTAGAATTGGATTCTCAACTTGGTGAGTCATCAGGCATGGGTAAAGTGCAGCCAAATTAGTGAGAACAAACTTACCTGTCTCAAGAGAGTGAAGTCACAGAAAAGTTCTGCTGCAAAGGACTCAAATGTGAACTTTGGTAAAGCATTGAACAGGAGAACAACCATGACCATAGATCATTGATGTAATTTGCTGCCTGCCAGATTGTGTGGAGAAATACATTTGTATAAAGTGGCTGCTGTAGTTATGTGAACTCTACTCTGCTGTAACTGTCTTTAACTTCAGTTACTTAAAACATGGTGTCAGAATAGTGTAGTAGAGGTTGGGCAGGTTTTCAGAGCTGTAAATGAGCCAGCTACTGTGGAAAAATTGTGAGGTGCAACAGGCAGCTGTGGAAAAAAGGAAGAAAGAGTTGAAACTGCAGTCTGCAACTATGATGTATTTGAGTCCAAATAGCTCTGGATTTCCCACTCCACACCCGCTGCTGAGGAAATTAGGAGAGATATGATGCAGAATTGGAACTTTTCTTCCATTCTTAGCGATAAAGCTATGAACTAGCTACAAAAACAAATAAAAAGACTGAGCAAATATGAGTAGCAACCCTATTATCAGTGCTAGGGAAAGAGTGGTACATCGAGAGCAGACAGCCCAAGCAGGAAAGATTATAAAGAGTTGAGGCCATACTTTAAACTGCATATTAATGATGCTTATGAATGACATGTATTCAACATCAGATCTCAGAGGGAGAGGAAGACCATTGATTAGTGTGTGATGACATTTACAAGTAGCTGAATCCCGTGAGATTGTGTAAGTAAAAGATGATTTCATCAGAGATACAATTGTCTTAAACATAAGAAAACCCATTGTGAAAGCATGTCTGCTGATAACGAAGAAACAGAATCTGAAGAAAGTTAATGAAATCTGCGTCCATCAGTGATCAGCTAAACCATATTAATAACAGATAAGAAGAAGAGCAGCAGTAGTTTGCAAACTCCAATTGTCCTTTGTATTTACCTTGCTTAGGGGCTCTCTAATGATCGTTAATAGAAGATACACCATAATAATCTTTACAGATGAGACACTCTTCTTCATAAACAAAATTTATTTTTGCATGAAAGCAATAAGTACAACTATATTGCTAGTGAGGCATAATTACTCGGACTCTCAGGAATTATGCAAAATACTTCTAATCCCTACAAAGGTTAATGTCAAACTCACTCTCTATCTGCAGACTGGAAGTGAAACCATTTGGGGAATGTTCAAAGAAATACATTTGTAGACAGTGCAACAGCTGTCTTGTAATCATTTGACTTCCATCTCTGCTGCAACTTATTTTACTTTGTGGGTCAGTTGGGAAATATCCAGCCCTATTAGGCTTTTGGCTTGCCTTAATTACCCACCCACTGCTAGTGGTGAAAATAATACTCACATAGAATGGGGCTAGAACACCAGGCAGTGATGCAAATTTTGTGACTGTCTCCTTGCTCGATCCAAAATGTGAACAAAAATTCTGCCTGAGGCTTCCACCAAAAGAACACAGTTAAAAGTAATGGGTTTCCATCTTATCAATTTTGCCATATAATTAGCAATAAAGAATATGATATGAAATTGGCTTTTTTTAACAACGGTCAGGTTCTAATTCAGTCGATGATTACAGCTGTCAATATCTTCAAAAATTTGATATGACTAATTACACAATTTGTACTTTAATTTAAATCATGTTCATCATTGATTTCCGCTGTCAAGATAACTATGTCTTTAAAGCTTGTTGTTCATTTCTTTCCTGTTTAGTCAGGAATAAATGATAATTAATAAAGGAAGGAATCTAGAGGTAAAATAAGGGCTCTTGGTGGTGTCCCTTCCTCTCGGTCAATTGTCATATGCCTCAGACATGTACCATAACATATCTGAACAGATTAAATTTTTAAAAATCTAAATGTAAAATACGTATTTATGTAACTTGTGCTAGTAGACAAAAAAATCATAATAGTAGGAAGAAGTGAACTAAATGCATTTCAGAACATTGATAACATAGCTACATTCACTGTACAGATATCATTTTGAAATAGAATCTGTCAAACTAACTGACAAAAGCCTTGCAGGTATAACATTGAAATTACTCCACAGATACTGGTATCCCATCACCAATCACCCTTTATTTACATGTGGAAAATCATTGACATTGATTCAGCTCTGTCAGAGCCAGCTATCAGAGTAAACAGAATCTCTGACACTGCTGTTGATATCTGTCAGCCAGGGGTCCCTGATTGAACCAGATTAACAGCCCCAATCAGGGACCTCAATTCTATGAGGTCCACCTGGCTGACCTCATTACAATCACTACATCCTTCCCTCTCTGAGTCCAGCAACATAGGATGGTTCCTTTTTTTTGGAGCTCCTCCTGGGGTGTTTTCAGAACTAGGTCAGGTTCCTCCAACTCTGCCTTGGATACAGGAGACGTGTAATGCACAGTAGCTCGCCTCTTGTGCCTGTAGTGTCTGGGAAGAAATTCTTTCCCTTCTTCAGGTAGCAAAGGCATTGAGGCAGTGAGATCCGCTGTGTCCATCTCAGACTCCAAGGTCTCTTCAAGAGATGGAGAACCCACATGTTCCACCGGGCTTTTTGACTGTAGTGAGGAGCGGGATACATTTTGCTCCCACCCCATTTGTGAATTTGAAGCTTTCAAATGGTCCATGCACTTGTTCAGGACTGTTGTTTCTACCTGAACTTTATAGAAACCATTGCTTGGGTCAAAAAAAGTTTCAATTCTGCCTGTAACGACATTTTGATTTATCCCTTTACCACCAGCTGCTTCAGTTTTACCAGGACCAGATCTTACTGTGTCCAAAGTCTGATATTGTCAGCTCTGATGGAATTGTGTCCAGAAAATTTAAAACTATTACTGATTCTTCCCGTGGCGGTACCGCCAGCAGTGTATCTGCTAATGGGACGCGGCTCAATACATTCGCATTTGTCACTTGGCCTCCCGAACAGTGTTCCAAGTTTTAATTATCCACAATATAAACTGAAAGAAGAACAGATGCTGTAAATGAGAAACAAAAAACAGAAATTGCTGGAAAAGCTCAGCAGACCTGACAGCATCTGTGGAAGGAAATCAGAGTTAATGTTTCCTTCTTCAGAACTCCCTCTCTGTCAAACATTGAAGATACCTCAGAATCTGAGATGGACACAATGGATTTTGTAGCCTTGATGCCTTTGCTGCCTGAAGAGGAGAATGAATTTCTTCCAAGATGGTCCGGGCGCAAGAGGTGAGCTACCGTATCAGAGGCAGAGTTGGAGGGACCTGACTCAGTGCTAAAACACCCCAGGAGGGGCTACAAAAGAAAAGAACCAGCCTATTTCCTTGGATTCAGAACAGCAGGGCTGTAGCGATTGTAAGAAGGTTAGCCAGGTGAACCTCATAGCATATGAATTCTCTAGTTGGGGCTGTCAATCTAGTCCTATCAGAGAGCCTTGGCTGACAGGTTGAACAGGAATGTCAGAGATTCTGTTCGCTCTGAGAGCTGGCTCTGGGGGAACTGGGTCAGTGTCAAGGGTTGGGCGGCACGGTGGCTCACTGGTTAGCACTACTACCTCACAGCGCCAGGGACCCGGGTTTGATTCCAGCCTTGGGCGACTGTCTGTGTGGAGTTTGCATATTCTCCCCATGCCTGCGCGGGTTTCCTCAGGGTGCTCTGGTTTCCTTCCACAGTCCAAAGATGTGAAGGTGGATTGGCAATGCTAAATTGCCCATAGTTCCCCGGGATATTTAGGTTAGATGTGTTCAACATGGGAAATGCAGGGGAACGGGTCTGGGTGGGATGCTCTTCAGAGGGGCGGGTTGGGCCAAATGGCCTGTTTCCATACTGTAGGGATTCTATGATCTATGATCTATGATCTATGACTCTCCATGTGTAAATAAAGGGTGACTTGGTAACAGGACACCAAACTTTGTGGAGTTATTTCTTGACCCTCTGAAAATCAGATTGATTAATACAGAAGTTGTTAAAAGGTTAAGTAGTTTTCTGCATGATAAAATATGATTCTATCAAAATGACTTATAAAGTCTATTATAATATCATAACTTGATTTGTGTAAATAGGTACGTAACAACCATTTTGGCTGTTTGCGATGTTAATGGGGGAAGTATGTCACATATTAAACAATATGCTTATAGCCTCCATCCAGATAGATTAATTCAAGTGAAGAAAGAAAAGTTTGTGATGGACAATGACATTACTGAATCAAGTCATACTCAATGGATCTCTCCTATTGTGGCAGTGCCAAAACCAGATGGGTCATAATGATCCTGTACTGATTATTACAAAGTCAATGTGATAGCAAAAGCAGACTCTCATGTTCCTCTGAGATTGGAGAATTGTATAGAATGAATTGGACACTCGCAATTTGTCACAAAAATTTACTTGTTAAAAGGCTTTTGGCAAGTTCCATTGACTGATGGAGCCAAACAATTACCAGCTTTTGCAACACTGAATGGGATTTATCAACGCAAAGCATGCTGTTTGGAATGAAAAATGCACCTGCAAAGTTCGAATGATTAACCACTTAAATACTGAAAGACTACAGAACTGTTGTTTATGTTGACAATTTAATTGTTTTTATGCAGCTTGCCTGAATTTTTTGATCAGTTACAAGAAGGTAATTTGGTTCTAAATCTGGCTAAGGGTAAATTTGTCAGAGTAAAAAAGACTAAGTTGTGCCACTCTATTGGACAATGTTAAAAAGCATCTCGAGAAATGAGAGTAAGGACTATTTTGGAGTCCTCAGACCAGGCAGGTAGCTTCTTGATCATGGTGTTGCCCTGGAATGCAGCAGAGATTGTCAGTCTCTATGAACTGTATTTACTGTCAACAAGGATTTATGTGTTAGTATTTGTAACTTGTACCATGTGCATAAGCATAATATCACAACTCCATCCGATAATTTTAATTTGGAAGATATAATGCCACATATAAGGAAGAAGAAACATGGGTGGATTTGGGATCGGAACTGAAAAACTTCAGTCACTTGCAGGCCTGCAGACCAGCAGAGATTGTATCTTGTTCACTTTGTCTAAGAATGGAATTGATAATTAACTGTTCCTGCTGTATCTTCACACTCAACAGACTCAACAGACAAGCAACCTCTTCTCATGCTGCATAAATTGTTATTCCTTTTTCAAATTTGGTGTCTTGAATACTAATCCTAATGAATGGAAACTGAAAAGCTTTAAATTTATCATTGCTTTTAGCAATATTTATGTTTTTTACCTTGCAATCCTATATACTTTTATTTGGCACTATATTAGCCTTTTGTTAGATTTAACAGAACAAAGTCAATGGGCTGAATTTTATGATTATTTTTGGCTAAATGCAAGTCACTTCAAGTTGGTGGAGAGATTCTTACCTCAAGGCTGAGCGAGTTTTCTTGATGAATCTTGCCAAATTCATCATGCAAGTTGTTGTTTCTGCACCACGGCATGCATCACACCCTATTGCCACCTGATTTACAATGAGCCATTCCCAAATCAATTCACTACACACTGGATATCTCAGAATTGATCAGCATCCCTGGCACCATCTTTAAGCAGGTCAATGTGAACCTATGCAAGCAGTGACAGTCCGGAGCTAAACCTCTACAGCTCCTGAGACTGGCAGGGATGGACTGAACAAAAGCTATTCACCCTGACTGGACTGAGGACTACTGACAAATATGACAAGCTTTGTGTCTGCACAAAATGCACAGCAAGAAACAGTAATGAGTCTTGAATCACTGGCTGAGGAGCAATGTGCATAAATGGCAAGGCAAGGCCATTGCAAAACAAGGTGCTTCCTGGTAGGCTCGGAATGAATGAGTGCTACATCAATAAGTGAAGGGCCCAGTGATGCTGCCTGGTCCAGTCCACAAAATGAGTGTGTGTGTCTGAATGCACGGTGTTGTTGCAGTGCAAGGTTTCATAGAGATGAGCAGAAGCCTCCTGTATGTGAACCAGAGATGTGTCATGAACTGTTGGATTTCAGTTAGACTCCACATTTTTGGAGGAAATAATTTTGGAAATGCCATGAGGAATGTAGAGTTCAGTTTGATGCAAAAATACAGGAACTAAATGGCAATCCAACAGTGATTGTCATTTCTCAGAAGATTTGGTTTCCACCTTGTACCAGAAGAAAAAGCTCAAAGGAAAATCCACAAGATGAACTGTATCTCTGAGGTGTAATGTTCTATAGCTGAAATAAATCTTGAGTAACGAAGAATTACCTTAGATTGCGTATAGAAGGCTTGAGTGTGTACTTAAAGGACAGTGTAAAATATATATGTCGTGTTTTTTCAGCTATTTTAAAAGAAAGAGAGAAATGTTTTGTTGTGATTTAAACAATACCGTTGCTTAAAAATACAGTGCTTTCAGATTTTTGTTATAGTAAAATTTCTAAAATGTAAAATCACACTATGCCATCCTTTCAGGTATTAACTGAATATTTATGTTTCATTTTTAAAAGTTTTTGTCGCTGGGGAGATCATAACAAAGTCTCTATCTGACACTTTTTAGTAGAGGCAGAAAGCACTTTCTCCTTCTGGAATCTACAGGTGCACCACAAAAAGATAAGGCAAGCAATGTCCTGCTTGTCAAAATAGGTTAATTGATCTTCATGATTTACTCCAAGAAAATTGGATGAATTTTTTTTTTATAAATTATATTTTCATGCATTTTAGATTTCAATTTGTACTGCAAGTGACCATGCACTGAAATTGCAATTTAATGTTCTTTGGTGGATATGACAAATCATAAATTATATGGGACATTCTGAATGTTCATGTACAACTAATCGCCCAGGAATATGCATGAGATTTTCCTGGGGTTCTTGAGCAGTGTAAAACCAATTCAACATGAGTCCAATGTGATTTTCAGCTGTTCCAGAGTGGCACACTTCCTGGGTTTCAACAGTAGAATTAAAATTACATGTTAATTGATTATATATTTTGTGTATATTTTTCTTTATCGAAAATGGTCAGTGAAATAGTAACAAAATTATTTCAATTACATTCTAAATGTAAAGGGAACAAAACAACACACAAAGCTAGAAATTGCTGGAGAAACTCAGCAGGTCTGGCAGCATCTGTGGAAAGAAAGCAAAGTCAATGTTTTGGGTCCAGTGATCCTTCTTCAGAACTGATTATAGCTCAGAAAAGGTTGATATATATGCTAGCGATGGACGGTGCAGAGGGTGGGGTGGGGGGTGGGGTGGGGGAGGGTGGGTGGAGTGAATAATTTGTGGAAATAGTCTCAAAAACAGAGAATGACAGTTGGGCAGACAAAGGAATGGGTAAAAGTCAGCCTGGGAGAAGCACCAGCTGCTAAAGAGGACCATTAGTAGTTGACAATGGGTTTTTTTTTGCAGCAGCCGCTGTGATCACAAGGCCTAGTGTGTGGCGGTTGGGGTAAGGACATGGAAGAAGGTTCTCAGGCCCTAAAATTGTTTAACTCAATATTGAGTCCAGAAGGTAGCAGGGTTTCCAAGCAGAAAATGAGGAGCTGTTCTTCTAGTTCGCTCTCAGCTGTGTCCGACCCATCTCCCAGCACTTTCGCCCTCATCCCCTCTCTTCTGTTCCACAACAGCGATAGGGTCCCCCTTGTCCTCACTTACCATCCCACCAGCATCCACATCCAGAGAAACTTTAGCCTCCATTTCCACCACCTCCAGCAGGATGCCACCACCAGACACATATCCCCTCCCCTCCCTTGTCAGCCTATCACAAGGACCATTTCCTCTGGCCCACTCCTCCTTTACTTACAACACACCACCACAGCCTCACGGCACCTTCCCCTGCAATCACAGAAGGTGTAACATCTGTCAGTTTATCTCCTCCCTCCTCACTATCCAAGGCTCCAGACACACCTTCCAGGTGAAACTGTGATTTACCTGCACTTCACTCAAAATAATCTACCGTATTTGCTGCTCACAATGTGGTCTCCTCTACATTGGGGAGATGAAATACAGGCTGGGCAACTGCTTTGCAGAACACCTACATTCTGTCTGCAAAAATAACCCTGAGTTCCCAGTGGCCTGCCACTTCAACATGGCACTATGTTCCCTGGCTAACATCTCTGTTTGGGGCTTGCTGCAGTGCACTAGCGAAGCTCAGAGCAATTTGGAAGAACAGCACCTCGTTTTCCACTTAGGCACCCTGCAGCTCTCTGGATTCAATATCAAGTTCAATAATTTTAGGGCCTGAGTACCTTGCCCATGTCTTTACCCCAACTCTGCACACCAGGCCTTGTCATCACATGGGCTGCTACCACAACCAACCCATTGTCATCCAATAATGGTCCCCATTACTAGCTACTGGTGCACCCAGGCTGACCTTTACCCATTCCTTTGTCTGCCCATCTCTATCTCTGGACTGCATCTCCACCTATCGTTTACTCCTACCCACTTCCCCACACCATCTACAGCATATATACCACCTTTTCCTAACTACAATCAGTTCTGAAGAAGGGTCACTAGACCAGATATATTAACTCTAGTTTCTTTCAACAGATCCTGCCGGACCTGCTGAATTTTCCCAGCAATTTCTGTCTTTGTTTCTGATTTCCAGAATCCACAGTTCTTTGCGTTTTTTTGTTTGGATAAAATAACACTTTTGAACTTATCTTGTTCTTTTTCCTTAAACTATAGAAGTAATCCACTGCATACAAATCCTAACAATGTACAAATCATGTATTTCTTAGTGTAAAAATGTTTTTGGATAAAAATCAATATGATTTTACATTTTTGGCCATGTGCTGAACAGTAGTAAGCAATGCAATTATATGACTACCATGGGTATGTAATTAATTCGAGTCAGGTAGCATGTGATGAATCATGAGACTACTAGGCCTGGAATTTACTTCAGTCACATTCAGTTCACACACCAATCTAAAGCCAGTCAGTGTAATGAAAATTAATGGAAATAATACTAATCACAGTTTATCAAAGACATAACAGTGTGATATACTTGCATCAATTTAAATGAATGATAAACATAATATAAAACATTGCTTCATGTGCTATACCTCACTTTGCACTCTTTATTCTGAATCTGTATGGAAGATATAATTACACTTTGATAGCCAGTGCCAGATGTGTTACTACAATACATTTAATATGAAAAAAGTGAAAGATCCAGCAGAAATTAGTGTCAAAGTAGGTTGATCCTTCGAGAAACAGTTAAAATTTTATTAGCAGGGTGAGCAGTTATTATGCTGAAGGATCTATACATCAAGGGAATTGGATTTGAAAGTCAGGTTGGAAGGAAACAATAAAGATTACTTGAAAATGTAAGTGAAAAGAATAAAGTGTGGTATTTGTGGAAATTAAACAAACATTTAATTATTAAATCTTCATTCAGTTTGAGACATTTAATTTAAGATGAGTGCATTGTCTGTTATTAAATTGTATAGAAAAGTCCCGTAGCAGAGTGGTAGTGTGTTTACTTCTGGGCCCATAGTTCCAGGTTCAATTCCCTACTCAAAGCCTATTCCATTATTAATTTGGTACAATTCAATTACTATGTATCCAGAATTTTACTTTTTGTTTATTTGAGTAATGTCTGGTACTGTGCAGTCACCCAAAGGCTCACTTTCTACATCCAGGTCCAACAATCGACAATAGTTTTATGGCCATTACTAGATTCCTAATTCCAGATATTTACTGAATTCAAAGTCCACCATCTGCCCATGCCAGAGTTTGAACCTGAGTCCGCAGAACATTACCAGGATCCCTGTATTAATAGTCCATCACATCCCAATTCCAGTTCAGCTCCCTGGCCATGTCCCTTCACCACGAGGCAGCAGGCCACCAATTTAAACAAGTAAAGGGCCACGTGTTGGGACCGTGGTTACCATGCCTTAGGCATTTTGTTGAAAATAGGTTGACTCCCCTCCCCAGGTGGGATGGAATGGTTGCCAGTTAAATGGAAGTGATCTCCCAGCAGCAACACAGGGTTGGGAGAGGCAGGGTTTTAAAACAGTAAGGGAGATATGGGCAGGTAAGGCAGTGCCAAAGCACCAATGATTTCCCTTGAGTGTTTTTGCTTCAAAACTTGACTTCTCAAATGTTTAGCATAATTTTCTAACCTACTGGCTGAGGGTTGAAGGGGCCTACCTGCTTCGACCCTCCTGATTAGGCTTACAACTCTTGGTGTTAGGCTGCAATACTGAACAAGGTGGAAAAGCCGCCTGCAGCTACTTAATTAGCTTCTGCCCCTAACGTTCAGAGGATATGCAAGCCTTCTGTATTTAAATATTGGCAGCATGCATTTTCAACCAATATCTGACTGCCTCAGCCCAAAGAGTAGAATATTATCGAACTCTGTGCAGTAAGACTCTATTCTAATCAGATCTGTGAGGGCCTTCATAAATTCAGGTATTGGCACCCTTGGTGACGTAGATTAGATTCATGGGGTGGAATCCTGTAGGAACCTAAGCGACATGGGCCATATGTGGCAGAGTATGGCAATAAGTGTGAAACCATCTCCCTACACCTTTTATACTTTTCACTAGCAGTGTGGCCAGATTCTAGCTAGGATGCTGTAAAATGCCAATTGACGGTTATTATTGATTGTTAAGTATCTTGACAATGCAACCACTCACTTCATTAATACTCAGGCTCACATCATATCAAATAAGCTAGACATTGTGTGCCAATACAATGGCGTTAAGAGGTGTATTTTGTTCTGTTTTTTTTGTGAAGAGAGGTTGAGACAGAAGCAGCGAGCAGTCTGCTCCAAGCCAATAAAATAAACAGCTTGTGAGCCCTTGGGTTTTTGTTTTAAAGTTGAAACAATAGGAACAGCCTGAGTGGGTGTGATTAAGCTCCCACAGAACCAGGATTTTAGTTTTAACTTTCAGTAGCTGTTGGGGTTGTGAAATCAGCTACATCTCTCTCTCTATTTGCTACAGCTAAAAGCTTGGGTTCTCCTCCTGCTGCTGGAATTGCATGTGAGGCAATCTATTTTACTGACTTTACCTTTGCCAAGGATATGCTAATGGGATGTTACCATATTGGAACAGTTAATTAATAGTTTATTATTTTGTTAAGTATTTCAATAGAGTTACAGGTAAACCAATTAATTTCTTTTAGTTTAAATTTGGCTCCATTTTAAACATGCTGTATGAATACAAGACTTTTGGTTTCAAGCCTGATAGTTTGACCAATCGAATTGCATCTAGTACTCATTGTCTGGCACTTGCCTTTAAAATAAGAAAAAGTTAGGTTCTAGGCCATCTCCATGTTTTGAGGGGGTTTATGCTAGTCCATAACAATTAGAAAAACTCAACAAGCTGGCCAGAGAGTATAGCTAGCAGATACAGCAAACCACATGTTCCCAACCACCTACATATCAGTCAGCTGAACAGACTCCTCCTCTGGGGAGGTTTGCCATCTGCCAGCCTAGGATGACCTCCTGGTACCTTTAATTAGTACAGGCAGTGCCATCTAGAAGCACAAACCTGCATTTAAGGGGACACTACTAACTTGCAATTAAAAGCTGCAAGAGGGACACCTTGTGTGCGTGGACATGCACACAGTTCGCAAAGCTGAAGAGGCTACAATTCAGAGCTGCTCGCTTACTCTCTTAATATTCACTTAGTTGGCACCTACCTGCTTGTCCACAGCATCCTTGCCTTGCCAGTTAGCATAGTTACAGCTACAGGCACAGGGAGCTTGCTTTGCTGCTAAATAGCCCTAAGTCTAGGGGGCACACGTCCTGCTGTATGAAACGTTGTTATGTCAAAGTCACACCTGCACAATGTAGCAACAGACAGCAAACAGACTGCTTGTGCAGCAAGGAAGGAACCATCCAATTTTAAGGGGAGTTGTCCTTACTGAAGTCCATGGAGGCACCTGTCAGTCAGGGGATTGTGGCACAGTTAATCAAGGGCAGCCTTTCAAGGGCATTGGGCACAGTCAGAAATCCTGTTCAGTTGGCATGTGGCCACGGAGACAGACAGACAGGCAGTCACATGACTCATTACACTGCTGCAGATTCCAGGCAATGAGGGTTAACGTATCCCACATCCCTGTCTGCCACTCCTGATCTTCCCTGCGCACATTGACAAAGTTCCTAACCACCAACACCACAAGGTCCTTTCCTGTCTGGGGCTGAGCAGGCGCCTCACCTCCGATAGACCTCCGACTGTAAGCAACATGGTGCATTTTTTTCCCTCAGAAAACAGCAGAGTTCTTGTCAGGGTGTACACCAGATTGTGCACCCCTTCCTTATATGGTTCCCTTGTATGGTTAGTATCTGGGCTGGTGAGGGAGGGGTGTGAGTGCAGGAGGTAACCTTGCCAATGCTTTCTCTAAGGCCTCTGTATTCTTGTCCTCTTGAGGCCCAGGGTGTAGTTCTTCCATTATCGGCCATTTCTTTGCAGCTGTCATCAGGAGATTTGCAGAGCCTGCAAGTCAAAAGAGAGAGAAGACCTCGCAGTCATTGTTTAGAAGTGGTATACAATGATTGAGAATGATAGTAAGGTTAATGGAAGAGTGGCAATGCCATTCAAAGTGGGACTTATTCATGTGGCTGGACACAATTGCCTTGGCATTCTCACAGGAGAGGTCTCAGTCTTCTCCTATGAGGGTCAGGATTGTCTCCTCTAGAGGGTGAGGACATGGATGTCAAACCCTCCCTATCTGCCCCGTTATGAACTATATTCTATGTAATTAGTGAAAAGGGGGATGAATGAGATGACAGAAGGCGGTGCAGCTGTTAGTGCTGGTGCATATGGGGGAAAGGTGGTGAAATGTTCTGAAGATTGAGGGGCCATGCAGAGTTAATGATATGGGAGGTTGAGAGCTATGACCAGATGACTGAAGACGTTGCAGGCATCAATGATGGTGGTGGGGTATAGGTCGCGGTGTGAGATAGGTGCAGTGGCAGACATAGTGAGACGGTGACATGGCAGAAAGAAGAGTCATAGTTACCATGATAAAGCAGAGAAGGTCATTGACCTTCATTCTCTATGGCCATTCCTCTGCACCCTGGAGGCAGCACTATCTTTTAAAGATAGCACAGGCACAATGAAAACCAGTCTTTGGGCAGATATCCACTGATGATTTTTTTTTGGAATGTTGTGTAGTAAGATAGGGTATAAATTGGATGTGAGAGATGCAATAGGGGCATGGTGGGTTATTAATGCAGCAGGTTTGCTAAGACACGATGAGAAAACTCACTGGTCATCATGGGGAAAAAATTCCCAAAAACTCAATAGAACTCAAACTTGGCTAACAATACGTAAGATTCAGCCCATTGTAATATTGTAGCTGGATTTAAAGAAAGCCTCACAGTCTTCCCTTGCCATAACATGAACTCGTACTTTTACTTCAGATAAATTCATTTCTGACAGTAGATTTTAGCTCAAAGGGAGCACACAATGAGTTGTAGTGTCATGGCACCTTCTTGTACCAAATGCCAGGGTCTCAACTGAAAGCACGTCAATTAATTAATCCTTAAATTTGCATGGTAAAATGAATTATTATTGAAAGTACAGTTGCAAATTATAACACTGTCATCTTAAAATATAGCATAATCTGAATAAGAATAATGTGTGTCATCAATTTATTTATTTTAGTATTATTCTTAGTCTTCAATGTCAAAGCTATAAATATGTGAATACATAGATAAATACATAGATAGTGTTCATATTTATAGCCAGCCTTCTGATTCATCTTGACTTGAACTGTGTTGAGCTTGCTACTTTGAAATTTTAATAGCAAGGCTTCAATCAAAGTCATCTGTAACAATTATGAAGACAACAATCATTGCAATGATATTATTAGCTCAAAAGAGCCATTAACAGTGATCACATTATGATTCAACTATTTTGACTGTTTGCTTTTATGAACACAGACATTCAGCTGGTATTGCATGTGTTTAATATTCCTTCCTCTGTAGCAAACATCAACGATCAAGGTACACATAGTACAGTCTGAATGAAGATCAGTATTGTCAATAGTGGCCCTGAGGTGATGCAACTGTACATCACTCCTTTACTCTGTGGAATAGAAAGTGAATGAATGTCTTAACACTTGAATCCTTTGTATATTGAAGGACATTCATCATTTCAAAAGGTGTGTGCTTATATGCACATATTCACACTTATATAGTATTCTTTAGATCATTATATGTTGGGGTGGCATGGTGACTCAATGGTTAGCACTGCTGCCTCACAGTACTGAGGGACCTGTGTTCAATTCTAGCCTTGGGCAACTGTCTGTGTGGAGTTTGCACATTTTCCCTGTGTCTGCATGGGTTTTCTTTGTGTGCTCTGGTTTCCTCACACAGTCCAAAGATGTGCAGATTATGTGGATTGACCATGCTAAATTGCCCATAGTGTGGATGCTAGGTGGGTTAGCCATGGGAAATGTGGGGTTACAGGGATGGGGTGGGTCTGGGTGGGATGCTCTTCAGAGTGTCAGTGTGGACTCAATGGGCTGAATGGTCTGCTTCCAAACTGTAGGGATTCTATGATCTTATGAATTATGTGATAAAATTGAATTAGAAATATTTGCATGAAAAATCATTTGTAATGTTGTTGGAAGAATCCAAACTTGCTTCTTATTTTGTTGTTGAATTTGTGAACTAAATTTCAAAGAGTTAAGTACATTTTAAAAATTACTCACTACTGTTTCTCATAAATACTGTAACATTTATGATCATTCCACGATTAATATTGTATATTTTAGTGCATGATTTTGGAACTAATCATTCAAAATACCAGCCTTCGTCTGCCATTCTGCTGTCTTATATGAAATTCCTGTCTCAAACAACACCACTAAAATAGATTGTCTGTCACTCTTAAATTGCTATATCTTTAATGACAGCATATTACAAATTGGTATCGGTATCCAGTAAGTTTATTCAAAAAACATTAACGGCTCTGGTAGTAGTCAGCTCTGATATCTATTGTTTGTCATTCATAACGAAAATAATAAATATTGTTATAACAGTGTGGAGAGGGGTGAATTGGCTCCCCTCTTTTTAGCCTTCATGTTTGACTGCAACAATTATGTTCTTTTTAGCAAGAAGTATAGCTCTTTCTAACAAGAAATGGTACTCAGCATTTACTGTCCTAGTAAGGAGCCATTTATAAGGTTTACTTGACAGAATAATCGTAATGTCTGCTAATTCCATGAAAAATGATAAAGATGCAACATCAAGCATACATACACAGAGAACCAAAGTTAAAAAGGGATAATGTTCAGTACAAAAGGAAATTAAAAGAATATGAATTTTAAAGCACTTAGTGGATGCTTTGTGGTGTAATGTTTTAACCTGAGACTATGGTTGGTTAACAGAGCCTTGGATCAATAGTAGCTGTAAATATTGCAGACCTCTTTAAATTCTTACTGTCCAGATTGTTCTCTCCAACTTATGTTTCACCAAGTGCTTTGGCCTTTGGGAAACAGAAAGAAAGTCTGACCAGCAGAATATCAAATCTCCTTGAGCAGGATCTTTGATAAGCCAAAATTTGCAGAATACTCTGGATTAGCTGAACTTGGAAATGGCAATGATCAATCAGCAGCCTTGTTAAATGATTCGTGATTTCTCGGTGTGAATACTGGGTGCCTAAATAGGAAAAAATTGTGTAGATTTCAAGCTCAAAAGGGTAGGCAGGAAAACTTTGAACATTTCCCAACAAGACTGATACTTTTTTTTATACATATCATCTGTCCAAATTATAACATGAACAGTTATATCAAGAAATAGTCTGTATTTTTCTATAGTTTTCTTTTAAATTTATAGCCAAAAGGCAGAAAGACTCAGAGTATTTCCATACAAGACTCTGATATTTTATTTCCCCATTCACTTCCCTTGCTGTCAGTTGCAAGCCCACTTGGTTGCCTCCTCTGGCATATCACAAAGGTCTGCTTAACTGGAATTTTGTGTCGTATCTGAGCAATTCAATTTATTAAGTTCTTATTGTACTATTGTTTTCCATGGTTCCACATAATTATACTCATAATTCACAAATTGAAAAATAACAAACACTTGAAAATCTTCATTTACCCAGGTAGTGTCTTTGAAAAATGAATTTGTAGTTGCATGATGATCTGCTCGCAGCTGAACCTAGAGATTATTTTGGGTTAAATGTAAATATACAAAGCTGCATTAATCAACTCAGAGTATAATCAACTATTGTTTTTATGAAATCCAGACCAAGGAGCTGAAAATATATACCACCACAAGCAGTGTATTTGGAGTATTTGTGCAGTCAGGTTAGGTCACCAAAGATCAGCTATAATACTTATGCTGTCTCTGTCGACTGAGAGGGTTCAAGTATGTTGTTCTTGTAATGTTAGAACAGATTTTTTTGTTTTGCATATTAAATTGAGAAAGTGAATTATTTAAGAAACAAACTAACCTTAAAGAGCATAGGAAGCCCTAGTGATCTCACCATATTCAGAATTTTTATTAAATTAAAATAATTTAATCAGACAAATCTGGACAATTTAAAGCTGGGATATCAACCACTCAGGTAATGCCCTGACAAGAGTCAAACCTTAAAAACCAAAGGAAAAGCAGCATGGTTTGTCCAAGAAAAACATGTACATATTACAAGGAATCTTCATTTCTACTGAAATGCCAACAGAAATGTAATAATAGCCTTGACCTTTATCAAGATTTGAGTCATTTTGACACATAGGCCTCACTGAAATAAGGTAAGATGAACTCCTCCCTGGGCATTGGTGTCAATGGGAGAGAGCTAGCGGATAAGATTGCGCATGTGTAATCAGTGAGCTGCTACTGGATACCAATAGGAATTAGCCTTGGCAACATTTAGAGAGAGGGTGGTGGAGGATCCTAAGGTGACTTCAGGAAAAATGAAGGTAGCCACAAGTCTGGTTCTAAGTTCCTATCTGATCGTTTCTTCTCTCCAAATAACAATTCAACATTAAAAGTTACAAACTTTCTCGATACTTTGCTGGGCCTGTAGTCCAATCACTTGGTGCTGTTCACAATAAAAACCAGTGCAACTAGAATGTTTGGTATAATCATATGCAAAGAGCCCTTTTTCCTGAAATATGCAGCCTATCTATTCACTCAGGGGAGTCAGGCTATGATTATCCACTGACCCCATTTTGAAGAATTTCAAAATTGTTAAAGTGCAGAAGACGATCATTAGGTCTGCACTGGCTCTCAAAATGCAAATCATGGTTAATGCAATTACCCCACCTTTTCCCCATAACCCTGCACATTGTTTCTATAGAGTAACCTTCTAAGGTCCTCTTAAATATCTCGGTTGAGATTGCCTCTACCACTACCAGGCACTGCATTTCAGGCCTGAAGATTTTTTGTGATATCATATTTACCTGTTTTTCAAACCACTTTCCTTCTGTAACCCCCTGATCTTTTAATGAGTGAGAACAGTTTCTCCTCCCTGTTCAGACTTCTCATGATTTTGAAAACTTTGATCAGATTTTTTTCTTAGCCTTCTCTTCTCTAAGGAAAACAGATCCAACTTGTCTAATCTACCTCATAACTGAAGTTTCACATCCCCAGAACCAGTCTCGTAGGCCTCTTATGCATTTGTCCTAATGTGCTCACATCCTTCCTAAAGTGTGGAATCCAGAACTGTCCACAACACTTTAGCTGAGGTTTGGGGCAGCATAGTGGCTCAGTAGTTAGCACTGCTGCCTCACAGCACCAGCAACCTGGGTTCAATTCCAGCCTTGGGTGATTATCTGTGTGGAGTTTGCACATTCTCCCTGTGTCTGCATGGGTTTCTTCCAGGTGCTCCAGTTTCCTCCCACAGTCCAAAGATGTGCAGGTTAGGTAAATTGTCCATGCTAAATTGCCCATAGTGCTCAGGGATGTGTAGATTAGGTCGGTTACAGGGGAATGGGTCTGGTTGGGATGGTCTAAGGTTCGGTGTGGACTTGTTGGGCCAAAGGGCCTGTTTCCACACTGTAGGGATTCTATGATTAAGTGGTTCTGATGAAGAGTCACTGGACTTGAAACATTGACTCTGCTTTCTCTGCCCTGATACTGCTAGACCAGCTGAGGTTTACCAGTAATTCTGTTTTTGTTTCAGATATTCAGCATCGGTAGTTCTTTGTTTTATTTTGAGGTTTCACTAATGTCTTATGTAGGATTAGCATAACCTCCCTGCTCTTGTACTTTATGAACATTATTAATAAAAGCTTTTGATACTGTACGCTATATTATCTGCCCTCTCTACTGGTCCTTCCACCTTAAGCAAATTAGGCACATACCCATCCAGGGCTCTGTTCCTGATCAGCCTTTAGGATAGCAATTTTTAATTTATATCAACTCTCCATATTTGTTCCATCAAAACATATCACCTCACACTTGTCCACATTGAACTTCATCGGCCACTTATTTGCTTACTCCACCAACTTGTCAATGTCCCTTTTTAAGTTCTTCACTGTCCTGCTCATAGCTTTCAATGCTTTCAAGATTTATATCACCTACAAACTTTGTAATTGTCCATGGGTACTCGAGGGTCTAGATCATTCATATAAATCAGAAAAAGTCAAAACCTAATACTGACCCTGGGATATCGCATACAAACCTTCCTTCAACATTAAAAATATCCATCAAATATTGCCCTGTGTTTCTTATCACTCCATCAGTTTTATATCCACATTACTACTATCCCTTTTATTTCATGAACTATAACATTTCTCACAAGTCCTGTTGAGGGGAACTGTACTGAACACTTCTTAAAATTCGATGTACATCACCTAAATAGTGTTACTCATCAACCCTCTTATTTGCTTCTTCAAAAAACTCCAGCAAGTTAAACAAGTTATGCCTTAAGGACTCCATGATGCCTTTCTCTAACTTATCTACATTTGGTATGTGACTATTAATTCTATCCAAAATTATTCTTTCCAAAAGCCTTTCCACTACTCAGCTGGGCAAATGGGCTGAGATGTTATAGATGGAGTTTAATTTACATAAATGTGAGGTGCTGCATTTTGGTAAGGCAAATCACAACAGAGATTATGCAATTAATATTAAGGTCCTGGGGAATGTTGCCGAACAAAGAGTACTTGGAGTGCAGGTTCATAGTTCCTTGAAAGCGGTGTTGCAGGTAGACAGGGTGGTCCAGAAGGCATTTGGTACGCTTGCCT
This sequence comes from Rhincodon typus, assembly GCF_021869965.1. Lineage (NCBI taxonomy): Eukaryota > Metazoa > Chordata > Chondrichthyes > Orectolobiformes > Rhincodontidae > Rhincodon > Rhincodon typus. The sequence goes on along the minus strand of NC_063344.1, from coordinate 43,959,248 downwards.
TTATTGGTCAGTGCATTGAGAAAAGGAGTTGGGAGGTCATGTTGCGGCTGTACGGGACATTGGTTAGGCCACTTTTGGAATACTGCATTCAATTCTGGTCTCCCTGCTATAGGAATGTTGTTGTGAAACTTGAAAGGGTTTGTAAAAGATTTACAAGGATATTGTCAGGGTTGAAGGGTTGGAGCTACAGGGAGAGGCTGAATAGGCTGGGGTTATTTTCCATGGAGCATTGGAGGCTGAGGGGTGCCCTTATGGAAGTTTATAAAATCATGAAGAGCATGGATAGGGTGAAGAGTCAAGGTCTTTTCCCCAAGGAAGGGAGACCAAAGCTAGAGGGCATAGGTTTAAGGTGAGAGGGAAGATTTAAAATGGACCTAAGGAACAACATTTTCACACAGAGGATGGTGCGTATATGGAATGAGCTGCCAGAGGTGATGGTGGAGGTGGCTACAATTATAGTATTTAACAGGTATCAGGATGGGTATATAAATAGGAAGGGTTTTGAGGGAAATGGCAAATGGGACTACATTAATTTAGGATATCTGGTTGGCATGGATGATTTGGACTGAAGTGCCTGCTAATGTGCTGTTCATTTCTATGACTCCATAACTACTGAAATTAAGATGGCTAGTCTGTGATTGCTGGGATTATTCTTACAGCATATTTTGAATAGACATGTAATTTTTGCAGTTCTGGCACCAATCCTAAGTTCAGGAAAGACTGAGAAATTATGGCCAGTGCTTCCACAATTTCCACTGTCACTTTTTTCAATATCCTTCAATGCGTTTCACCTGGTGAAGGAGCCTTGTCAACTCAAAGTACCAACAGCTTATCCAATATCTCCTTGTTATCAATTTGAACCCTACTTGTGACTGCATTTTCTCATCTGTCACCATAACCTTGACAACATCTGCTTCCTTAGTGAAAACGGATGCAAAATATCAATTTACTATCTCAGTCATTTCACTCTGACTACGTGTCTAAATCAACTTTTTGTTCCCTAATTAGACATGCACCATCTTTTAACACCCTGTAGAAATCTTTGGGATTTCCCATTATTTTACCTGTCAGTATTTTTTCATAATCCTTCTTTGTTTCTGTCTCTTGCTTTTCACCTCCCTTCTGAAGCTTTTATCTTCAGCTTGGTTCTCAGTTGTATTTCCTACTTGTCATTTGTCACAAGCAACTTTTTTTCTTTAATCTTAAATTTCTATCTCCTTTCTCATTCAGGTGGCTCCAGATTTATTGGTCAACCTTTCCTTTTTGAGCACATGTACATTAACAGCAAACTCTTTGGAGGTGGCCCGTTGTTTAGCCACATCTCATGCAAGAATGGAAAAAAAAGTTCCAGCTCTGATCAGGTGCAACCAAGCCATCTAGTACCCTTTCCTCCAGACCCAGTCCCAATGTTCCAGTAATTTGAAGCCCCTACTCCTGCATTATATTTCCCAACACTCATTAATCTGTCTTATCCTATTTCTATCCTCACCTGTGTGAAATATTGAGAGTAATTCAGCGATTACTCCTTTTGAAGCCCTGCTTGCAAATTTGCCATCTAGCTGCCTAAATTCTAGTTGCAGGACCACAGCCTCACTCCTCTCTATAATCAATAAATTTGAAGCCAGTCCCAGTATGTTTTATCTGTGCAGATCACATGTCTATCTAGTGAACCGACAAGTAAAATAAGTTGTCTCAATAAAATGTTTGTTGAATACAATAACTGAACAATAAATTATTACAAAGTTGCTGGAAAAGCTCAGCAGGTCTGGCAGCATCTGTGAAGGAAAAAACAGAGTTAACATTTCAAGTCCGGTGACCCTTCCTCAGAACCTGAAGCATTAATCCTGTTTTTCTCTTCACTGATGCTGCCAGACCTGCCGAGCTTTTCCAGCAACTTTGTTTTCAATCCTGAGGGTAGGCGATGGCCTAGTGGTATTGTCGCGAGACTATTAATCCAGAAACCCAGCTGATGTTTTGGGGATCCGGGTTCAAATCCCACCACGGCAGAGGTTGGAATTGGAATTTTAAAAAAAAGGTCTGGAATTAAGAATCTACTGATCACCGTGAAATCGTTGCTGATTGTCGGAAAAAACCATCTGGTTCACTAATGTCCTTCAGGGGAGGAAATCTGCCACCCTCACCTGGTCTGGCCTACATGTGACTCCAGGCCCACAGCAATGTGGTTGACTCTCAACTGCCCTCTGAAATGGCCTAGCATGCCACTCAGTTGTATCAATCGCCAGAAAGACTCGAAGAAATGAAACTGGATGGATCACCTGGCATCGACCTAGGCACCGGAAAAGACAATGGCAGAAACAGCCCTGTTGACCATGCAAAGTCCTCCTCACTAACATCTGGGGGTTAGTACCAAAATTGGGAGAGCTGTCCCACAGACTAGTAAAGCATCAGCCTGACACAGTCATACTCACAGAATCATACCTTACAAATAATGTCCCAGACACCACCATCACCCTCCCTGGATATGTCCTGTCTCACTGGCAGGACAGACCCAGCAGAGGTGGGGACACAGTGGTCTACAGTTGGGAGGATGTTGCTGTGGGAGTCCTCAACATTGACTCTGGACCCCATGAAGTCTCATGGCTTCAAGTTAAACATGGGCAAGGAAACCTCCTGCTGATTACCACATACCATCCTCCCTCAGCTGACGAATCGGTACTCCTCAATGTTGAACAACACTTAGAGGAAACAGTGAGGATTGCAAGGGCACAAAATGTACTCTGGGTGGGGGATTTCAATGTCCACCACCAAGAGTGGCTTGGCAGCAGTGCTACTGATCGAGCTGGTCGAATCCTAAGGGACATTGCTGCTATACTGGGACTGCGGCAGGTGGTGAGGGAACCAACAAGAGGGAAAAACTAACTTGACTTCACCCTTACTAATCTGCCAGCTGCAGTTGCATCTGTCCATGACAGCATCGGTAACAGTGACCATCACACAGTCCTTGTAGAGACGAAGTCCTGCCTTCACATTGAGAACAACCTCCATCGTGTTGTGTGGCACTATCACCGTGCTAAGCGGACTTCGCACAAATCTAGCAACTCAAGACTGGGCATCATGAGGCACTGTGGGCCATCAACAGCAGCAAAATTGTACTCCAACACAATCTGTAACCTCATGGCCTGGTATATCCCCCATTCAACCATTACCATCAAGCCAGGGGATCAACCATGGTTCAATGGAGAGTGCAGGAGGGCATGGCAGGAGCAGCACCAAGCATACCTGAAGATAAGGTGTCAACCTGGTGAAGCCACTAAACAGGACTACTTGAACGCCAAACAGCAAAAGCAGCAAGTGATAGACAGAGCTAAGCAATCCCACAACCAACGGATCAGATCTAAGCTCTGCAGTCCTGCCACATCCAGCCATGAATGGTGGTGGACAATTAAACAACTCACTGGAGGAGGAGGGTCCACAAATATCTCCATCCTCAATGATGGAAGAACCCAGTACATCAGTGCAAAAGATAAGGCTGAAGTATTTGCAGCAATCTTCAGCCAGAAGTGCCGAGTGGATGATCCATCTCGGCCTCCTCCAGTGGTCCCCAGTATTATAGTTATCAGTCTCCAGCCAATTCGATTCAATCCACATGATATCAAGAAATGGATGGACACACTGGATACTGCAAAGGCTACAGGCCCAGGTAACATTCCGGCAATAGTACTGAGGACTTGTGCTCCAGAACTTGCCACTCCCCGAGCCAAGATGTTCCAGTACAGTTACAACACTGGTATCTACCCAACAATGTGGAAAATTGCCCAAGTATGTCCTGTACACAAAAAGCAGGGCAAATCCAACCCGGCAGTTACGGCCCCATCAGTCTCCTCTCGATCATCAGTAAAGTGATGGAAGGTGTCATCAACAGCGCTATCAAGCAGCACCTGATCAGCCATAACCTGCTCAGTGACGCCCAGTTTCAGTTCTGCCAGGGCCACTCAACTCCTGACCTCATCACAGCCTTGGTTCAAATATCGACAAAAGAGCTGAATTCCAGAGGTGAGGTGAGAGTGACAGCCCTTGATATCAAGGCTGCATTCGACCAAGTGTGGCATCAAGGAGCCTTGGCAAAACTGGAACCAATGGGTATCAGGGGGCAAACGCTCCGGTGGTTGGAGTCGTATCTGGCACATAGGAAGATATTGGTTGTGGGAGATCAATCATCTCAGCTCCAGGACATCTCTGCAGGAGTTCCTCAGAGTAGTGTCCTTGGCCTAACCACCTTCAGCTGCTTCATCAATGACCTTCCCCCCATTATAAGGTCAGAAGTGGGGATGTTTGCTGATGATTGCACAGTGTTCAGCACCATTCGTGACTCCTCAGATACTGAAGCAGCCCATGTTCACATGCAACAAGATCTGAACAATATCCAGGCTTGGGCTGACAAGTGACAAGTGATATTCACGCCACACAAATGCCAGGCTATGACCATCACCAATAAGAGACAATCTAACCACCGCCCCTTGGCATTCAATGGTGTTACCATCACTGAATCACACATTATCAACTTTCTAGGGGTTACCATTGACCAGAAACTCAATTGGAATCACCACATTAACAGAGTGGCTACAAGAGCAGGCCAGAAGCTGGGAATACTGTGGCGAGTAACTCACCTCCTGACTCCTCAAAGCCTGTTCACCATCTACAAGGTACAAGTCAGAGTGTGATGGAATACTCACCACTGGATGAGTACAGCCCCAACAACACTCAAGAAACTTAACACCATCCAGGATAAAGCAGCCCGCTTGATTGGCACTACATCTACAAGCATTCGTTCGCTCCACCACCGATGCTCAGTCGCAGCAGTGTGTACTATCTCCAAGATACACTGCAGAAATTCACCAAAGATCTTCACACAGCACCTTCCAAACCCACAACCACTTCTATCGAGAAGGACAAGGACATCAGATATATGGGAACACCATCACCTCCAAGTTCTCCTCCAAGTCAGTCACCATCCTGACTTGAAATATATCGCCGTTCCTTCACTGTCGCTAGGTCAAAATCCTGGAATTCCCTCCCTGATAGCATTGTGGGTCAACCCACAGCAAGAGGACTGCAGCGGTTCAAGAAGGCAGCTCACCACCACCTTCTCAAGGGCAACTAGGGATGGGCAAGAAATGTTGGACAGCCAGTGATGCCCACATCTCACAAATGAATAAATAAAAAAAAATTTACAGCATCCGCAGTTCTTTCAGTTGTTATCAGTAACTTAATTATTTACACAGGCAAAACTTTTCTGACCTGGGAACAGCTTTATATTTTTGATTTTAATTACTTTCAGTGGAATTCAACATTATATCTTTTAGTTGGAGATAATAAGTTATGTGACAAAATCAAGGGCTTAACTATTATGAAGTTAAAAATTACCTATTGAGAGCAGGTCTGTATAGTTAAACAGAACAAAATTTCATCTGGAAGCTGGACAAGAAATAATCCTAACATAGATAATGAATTCAGTAATAGCTGGTGATTGCATGTGATACTGATCCTAAGATGTGCGCTGTAACTAGTTTATACCTCACTTAAGCATATATGCATTGAAAATCAGCCAAATGACTTAAAACGAATATGTTCCTGTTTTGAACACAGCAGGCTAAGCAGCATCATAGGAGTGGATAGGCTGACGTTTCGGGCCGAGACCCTTCATCAGAAATGGGGGAGGGGAAGGGGATTCTGAAATAAATAGGGAGAGAGTGGGAGGCGGATAGAAGATGGATAGAAGCGTTGGATCCGGAGGTTGGTGGGGTGGTACGTGAGGACGAGGGGGATTCTTTTTTGGTTCTTATTTCGTGGACGGGGTGTGAGGGATGAGTTGCGGGAAATGTGGGAGACATGGTTGAGGGCGTTCTCGACCACTGATTTCACAAGTTTCAAAATCTCCCCTCTCCCTACCGCATCCCAAAACCAGTCCAGCTCGTACCCGCCTCCCTAACCTGTTCTTCCTCCCACCTATCCCCTCCTCCCACCTCAAGCTGCACCCCCATCTCCTACCTACTAACCTCATCCCGCCCCCTTGACCTGTCCGTCCTCCCTGGACTGACCTATCCCCTCCCTAACTCCCCACTTACACTCACCTTTACTGGCTCCATCCCCGCTTCTTTGACCTGTTTGTTTCCTCTCCACCTATCCTCTCCTCTATCCATCTTCTATCCGCCTCCCACTCTCTCCCTATTTATTTCAGAACCCCCTTCCCCTCCCCCATTTCTGATGAAGGATCTAGGCCCGAAACGTCAGCCTTTCTGCTCCTATGATGCTGCTTGGCCTGCTGTGTTCATCCAGCTCTGCATCTTGTTGTCTCGGATTATCCAGCATCTGCAGTTCCTATTATCTATGTTCCTGTTTTACTGTCTTTCTGATCCATAAACACACAATGCTGCATCAAATCTGGAATAAATGAGTTCTGAAGAAGGATTACTGGATCTGAAATGTTAACTCTGACTTGTTTCCACAGATGCTGCCAGATTTGCTGAGTTTTTCCAGCAATTTCTGTTTTTGTTTCTGGAATAAATGTTTTTTATTTTGTTATTTGAATACCACATACTTATGTTGATGCACTATTAGAAGTACAGATTATGAAGGAAAAGTGCCATGTTATTCAATAACTTACGGGAAATGATGAAGGCTCTTGTGACACAGTGGTAGTGTCCTTCCCTCTAAACCAGAAGGCCCAGGTTCAAGTCTCATCTGCACCAGAAATGTGTAATCACAACTTTAAACAAGTTGATTAGAAAATATCTTTAGGGAATGATGGAGAAGTAATCTCTTTTGATTGTAAAGGGTGTGCAGTTGAAAAATGATGTATGCTTTATCAGAACAAAGTTGTTACAATACCCAGTCTATCCTATTGTTTGTTGTATGGTTTGGTTGCTGACAAATCTCTCCATTCCACCCTTCCACCAACACCAGAACTCACAGAAAAATGAATATAGATTGGCATTTCTATGTAAGACATACTTGCCTTTATATGGCACTTTTTGAGCCAACTATTCATCTTATAGTGCTTTGGTCAATTAAGTACTTTTGAAATATGGTTACTGTTATAGGGCCATACAGTCAATAAGCATGGAAACAGACCCTTCAGTCCAACCAGTCCAAGGTCGACCACGTTCCCAAACTAATCTAGTCCCACCTGCCTGTGTTTGGCCCATATCCGTCCAAACCTTTCACGTCCTTGAACTTATCCAAATATCTTTTAAACGTTATAACTGTACCTGAATCCATCACTTTCTCTGGCAGTTCATTCCACACACAAACCACTCTCTGTGTGAAAAAAAAGGTTGCCTCCATTTCCTTCTTAAATCTTTCTCCTCTCACCCTAAAAAAAAAGCTGCCTGGTTTTGAACTCCCCCCATCCTAGGAAAAAGACCCTTATCATTCACCTTGTCTATGCCCCTCATTATTTTATAAATCTCAATAAGATCACCCTCAACCTTCTATGCTCCAGTGGAAAAATTATCAGTCTTTCCAGTCTATTTTTATATTTCAAACCCTCCATTCCCAGCAACATCCTGGTAAATCTTTTCTGAACCCTCTCTAATTTAATAATATCCTTCTTATAACACAGCGACAAGAACTGCATACAATTCTCCAGAAGAGACCTCACAAACATCTTATACAAATTCAATATGACATCCAAACTCCTATAACTCAAAGGTCTGAGCAATGAAGGCAAGTGTGCTAAACGCCTACTATTTACACCTACATCAGGTAATCTAGTTTATGAATTATCTTCAATTTCAGAGGAAATTGAATTGAGATGTAATAATTATAAAGTAAAATAATGTTAAAGAAGGTTTTCTTTGGTGTAGTGCAAGTTGCATCATAGCTAATGGGGGGCGGGGATCCTTCATCATGAGGCTTAGTGCATTTCCTCGCTGTATTTTACAAAATCTGCTTTCTTAACTATCTACAGCACCCCATGGTGTCACTGTCATCTGATTTTAGCCCCGTCTTACCATGCACTACTCACGGAACACAAATTCACCACTGCCAGGATGTCCCAGAATTTTCCGGCATCCCTTGTGCCTGCGTTAATTTTAAATGACCACTATGCACCCAGACAAGTACTAACAGTGCGGAGCTGCCTTGCATAGTTCCTGACATCCACCCTAGACATGGCAGACAGGAGGAAATCATTGCCCTGCTTTGCATGGACGTACTTGGAGGTCCTGATAGTTGGGGTGATGCAGATGTGGGACTTTCTCTTTCCATGCAGGCCCAGCAGAAGAGGCCACAATACCAGATGATACCAGCCTGGTCTGAGGGTGTGTAGCCACTTTAGAGCAATCTCAGCCAAACAGAGGAATGCATAGCATGCACATTTCAACAGCATAAGTACCACTATCTTTAAGATAGAAATAGAATCAGCCTGGTATCTCTGGTTGAGGGGTGTAAAGTGTGCAAAAGCAAAGCATGGTAATGCAAGGCAGGGATCCTGCGCTCATCCATATAAGCTCAGAGTGAACTCTATGACAGTAAATGAACAACCTAGAGATGCAGGACAACAAGGTGCAGGGCTGGATGAACACAGCAGGCCAAGCAGCATCATAGGAGCAGAGAGGATGACGTTTCGGGCCTAGACCCTTCATCAGAAAAGAGGGAGGGGAAGGGGGTTTTGAAATAAATAGGGAGAGAGTGGGAGGCG
>NC_063344.1:43902535-43950186 GCF_021869965.1 Rhincodon typus | reverse complement strand
TTTTCTGAAGAAGGATCTAGGCCCGAAACATCAGCCTTCCTGCTCCTCTGATGCTGCTTGGTCTGCTGTGTTCATCCAGCTCTACACCTTGTTATCTCAATGTAAGTACAAATTACTTTTGCCTACATAGAACGGGGTCCTGAGAATTTATGTACGTAACTTGTAGTATGTGCAAATGCAATACACTGCTGGTCTTGCTGATGATCTTAAATCAGAGTCTAGCATAAATCTTAGCAGAGTCAGGATTATGTAATAAATAATTTCCAATGGCAGAATCACATCAAACAGTGAATATATTTTTCTGCGGTTGCAAGCACGAGCTGGTCAAGCATGGGTGGCATGGCGCCAGTTACGAATGGTTGACAGGTCCAGTTCTTTGATATGGTTCACAGTCTTTGGGATACACAGCCTACATTTCTGGCATCAAACTCGTACTGAAGCTCAGCTATCACATTACCCATTTGTCTGGTAGGAAATCATCTTTTTGACTTGATGGCAGACATTTTGCCTATCACACAAACTTTAATTTTCCTTTTTCCTCCGTTTAGCAATGTTTAAGTTCTTTAATTAGTTAATCAAGAAGCTTCCATTGCCAGGTGCAATATAGCAATTAATAGACCATTTAAGGGCCTTAATTTCTGATAAGTTGAGAAAGTCCTTCATGGATCTTCTCACTCAGCAGGTAATTGCAGTGGTGGTAAGGCGTTGAATTTCTTTCCTGGACCAGACATCCATTTAGTTGCCTTTCTCACCATCTCTCTGGCTACCTCCAGGGATGGGAAATCATGTCTGTAATTCTAAGTCAGGATGGGAGTGAATCATAGGGGAACATACCATCGGTCATGGTATTTCCATACATCTGCTGCTCTTGTCCATCTAGGTGGTAGAGATGTCAGGTTTGGAAGATTCTGTCAAAGGAGTTTGGAGAGTCATTGTAGTGCAGCTTGTATATGATTCATCCTGCTGTTACTGTGTGACACTGTGTATTACTGTGTGGTGCTGATCAAGGCAGGTTTATTTGACCTGGAGGATAATGAACTGTTTGAGTGTTCTTGGAGCTACAATCATTCAGTCAAGTGGGGAATATTCCACCATACATTTGACGAGTGTATTGTTGATGTCAAACAAAATTTGCAGCGACATGAGTTGTATTAATCTCTGCAAAATTCCCACACTCACAATTATTACAACCTTCACTTCCTCACACCTCCCATTTTACACACCACATAGCAATTTTTCCATATGGCAGATGGTGGGGAGAGATGTCAAAGTGGAGTCTTGAGTTCTGTGTTTAGCAGCACAATTGATCTTTATTTAGAGCTCTTTTACCACATGTGCAGGACTGGCCAGAGACTGCTCGAAATCTGGCTTTCATTGGGGGCCAGTTGCACTCTTAATAATGGCTCAGATTGGAGAGGTCAATGACATTCTGGTTTTCCCAGCTGAATACAGCATATTTATATATTTTGTATTACAATAATTACATGCAACATTGATGTCATTGTTCCTTCCCCAGTCCTGTGAAGCTCATGATCAAAAGTTTGCCATGACCTCATGATGTTTACCAGACATCATTACCATCAGGCCTTGGGATCTTACAATATACCACATTAATTTAGCATCCAATGTTAATGGTTATAGCTCTTTCCCAAACATTTCCCAGAATTGCCTGTGCCTAACGACAGTTCAAATTCTGTTAGACATTGCTATCTTTATCAAATTCTGTTACTCATCTTATATTTCCTACTGTCCTAATCACGGGACATACAAAAGGATGCTAATTCCTACTAACTTCTATGAAATTCATAATATCCATTCTAGTATAAAATATTTTCTGCACCTCAAGGGCTGAATACAGTGTCTGAATGCTTGAAGAGCAAGTTTCATGGAGAACACTGGTGTTTGTTTGACAGTCCTCCCATTGAATCCAAAGGATGTGGTAGAGGCTGATGGAATTTCTGCTGTGCTTTTATCTATCCAGGTCTCACTTGCAGAGGTCCTTGCTGTCAAACACTCACTGCCAAAATTTGAACAGGGCTGAGCTGGTGCGGCTGATCCAGTATTTGATCTCTCCCATTGATGATGAAATTTTGAGAGAGGCGGTTGCTTCGTATCTGTGAATGAAACTCAATTATATTTATTTTCATAGAGCATAGTTAGCTTGGGAAAGACTGTCTTTACCCATCTTTCATTTATAGTTTTAAGTTTATGTCATAAAAATGAGAACAAAATTAATTTAATTGAAGTAAGGCAGCTCTTCAGTGGTTCACCCATATGTTTCTGGATACATTGGTGGCTGGTGGATGTTTAAATATTGAAAATTTGTATGTCTTTCTCATTGCTTGCCTGCCTGCCTGCCTACCTATCTACCTATCTGTCTATCATCGCTTGCATTTTACATTAAATAATACAGTAAAATACAATGAAAATCTTCAACATCAGAGGAGCAAGAAAGCTGACCTTTTGGATCAGGACCCTTCTTCAGAAAAGGGTCCTGACCTGAAACATCAGCTTTCCTACTCCTCTGATGCTGCCTGGCCTGCTGTGTTCCTCCAGCTCCACACTGTGTTATCTCTGACACCAGCATCAGCAGTTCTTACTATCTCAGAAAATCTTCAACAGTTGCCACAATCTGGTGCCAATTTGAATTGTTTAAGAATACAAAAGATGAAAGATATAACTGAAGCCGAGTTCTAGGCCCTGAACAGACTCACCAATGACACCTGTGCCACCACCACTCCTCCACCACCTCGCTGCCACCTGTGCCAGACATACCAATGCAGGAGTTGTCACTCTATAGGCACAACCACTTCACACTGGGCCCACTTTGCTTCCGCCAATGCTGATGCCAGGTCCTGTGCTGCACCCGCTCTCACTCCGCAACCAGGAGTCCTTGGCTCTGCTGCCAGACCAAGCCACTGCTGTCTCACCAAGGGTGCCACTCCGGCTGCCCTCCTCCGAGGTGATGCCTTGCCGATGCTGCCATCTTGAAAAATCTGCTGGCGCCGTCGCCTCCGATCACTGGAGGAGTTTTGCTGCTGCCAGCCAAGAACACAAGGAGGATGTCCTTGCCACTGTTGCCAACCACTGCTTCCCAGTAGCTATGAGGAGCCATCATTCTACACACGGCCCGCTCTAGCTGCCATGCCGATTTTGCTGACTAACCTATCACAAAAGGCTCCAAAGTAAAGGAGAAACAAAAGGAAAAAAAAAAATGAATGAGAAAGAGCAGAAATAAAAAGAAAAAAAGAAAAGAATGTGGGAGTGTTTGAATCCCGGGCAAGAGCCCACAAGCAGCCTTGCAACTCTGCCACCATCTTGAATTTCTTATTTCTGTTTAAGAACTGATATTGTTATTAAATTCGGATGGAGATAAGAAATTGCTAACAAAGGTGAAGGAGCATGGAACTGGAAGAAAGCAGTTAGAGAAAATCCACTATTGTAAAGGGTCATTGGTAGATGAAGTAATTGAGCCAAGCTATGACAGATGTAATTCAATGTTGGCTTACATTTTGGATTCAAGAAAGATAGGTTACTACATTTTCTCAATGGTGTAAGACTAGGACTGTAAAGGTGCAGAGATTTAAGGTTCTACGTGCAGAAATTGTTAAAAGCAAGTTCCTGGAAAACAGGGAAATCTAATAAAGAATTGCAGATTCTGGAAATCAGAAACAAATGCAGAAACTGCTGGAAAACTCAGCACGTCTGGGAGCATCTAAACATAGATTCCTTACAGTGTGGAAACAGGATATTCAGCTCAACAAGTCCACATTGAACCTGCAAACAGCATCCCACCCAGACGCCTCCTTATCACCCTATATTTCCCAAGGTTAGCACACTTAACCTACACATCTCTGAACACTGTGGGTAATTTAGCACGGTCAATCCACTTAATTTGGATATTTTTGGACTGTGGGAAGAAGCCAGAGCACCTGGTTGAAAGCTACACAGACACAGAGAGAATGTGCAAACTCCACACAGACAACCTAACAGTGGAATAGAACCCAGGTCCCTGGCGCTGTAAGGCAGCAGTGCTAACCACTGAGTCACCATGCCGCACCCGTGGGCAGAAATCAGAGTTAATGTTTCAGGTCTAGTGAACCTCCCTCAGAACCTTGCATGATGACCAGGAAGCAATTTCACAATTCTGCAAGGCCCTCATATTACCATTGGCCTTACGGGCAAAGTTAGAGGCAGAAATCAGAAGGCTGGAAAGTGAAGGCGTCATCAGTTCGCGGAATGGGTAGCACCGGCCACTCTGAATTTAAAGCTTGATGAGTCGGTTTGCTTTTGTGGGGATTTTAAACAAACGGTCATTGCTTTTTGCAGCTGGAAAGATACCCAAACCCTGAGATAGAAGATTGACATGCAAATCTGGCAGGGGGCTGTCCTTCATGAAGCTGGACATGAACCACGCTTATTTTAATTGCATTTTGACGAGGATGCCCATCAATATGCAATAATTAATACTCATGAGGGTTTGTACCAATATATGAGACTGCCATTTCGGGTATCGCCAGCTTGCGCAATTTTTCAGCAGACAATGGAGAACATTTTACAAGGTCTTCCTCAGGTCGTCATTTACCTAGATGACTTTCTAATAATAGAGAAAACTAATAAGGAACACTTAGAGAAGTTAGATATAATCCTAAGGTGTATTTCCAAGGTGGGTGTGTGCCATTTGAAAGATAAAGTGAGGGCGATCAAAGGTGCCCCAGCTCCCACCTCTGCCCAGGAGCTTAAGTCATTTCTTGGGCTGGTAAATTATTATGGATGTTTATACATAACCTGGCAATCTATCCTGGCACCTTTGCATCAATTCCTAAAAAAGGTTCAACCCTGGTGATGGTCACATAGACAAGCCCTAGTTTTCAGGGAAGTGAAGTAACAGCTGTCATCCTCTAAGGTGTAGGTGTACTATGACCCAAGAAAGATCAGGTATTAACACATGATGCCACCCTGTATGACAACTGGGTAGTATTAGCTCATAGGTGGCTCAGTGGAAAGAAACACCCAATAGTGTATGCATAAAAGGACAAAGCAGAGCGTAAGTATGCCCAGATAGAGAAAGAAGGATTGGTGGTCATAGTTGGAGTCAGGAATTTCTGCTGATGCCTTTATGGATGGAAATTTGTGATAATCATGGACCAGAAACCCCTATTTTGTCTGCTTAAAGAGGACAAGGCAGTGCCACCCATAACTTCAGACTGCATTCAGCAGTGACCTGTAATTCATAGGATCATATATCATAGAATCCCTACAGTGTGGAAACAGGCCATTCAGCCCAATAAGTCCACACCGACCCTCAGACCATCCCACCCAGACCCATTCCTCATAACCCACCTAATCTGCACATCCCTGAACACTATGGGCAATTTAGCATGGCCAACCCACCTAGCCTGCACATCTTTGGACTGCGGGAGGAAACTGGAGCACCCGAACCAAATCCACACAGACATGGGGAGAACATGCAAACTCCACACAGACAGTTGCTCAAGAGTGCGAACCACTGAGCCACCGTGCCGCCCCTAGGTGCTTATAACTACAAGTTATAACATCATCTGGGAGGCCGAGTAGAGAGTATGGATGCATTGAGTCACCTCCCATTAGCAGATATACCACCAGTGGTAACCCCAATGGAAGAGTCTGCAATGATACTCAACTCTCTGGACATGCTCCCAGCTACAGCTGACAATATCAGACTTGGAAGCAGAAAGATCCAGTCCTTTCAAAACTGAAATAACTGGTTATGATGGAGGAAACCAAAGGACTGTCAGAGCTACAATTGAAACCTTTTTGGCTCCAGAGAAACCAGATCCCAGTAGTGGATGGCATATCGTTATGGGGAGCAAGAGTGCATGTCTTGAGCAAAGTTTGCTGCCAGATACTGGTTGAACTTCACCAGGGTCATCCGGGAGCTTCCAAAATGATGATGATGGCGAGAAATTATGTATGGTGGCCACGCCTGGAAGCAAACATAACTGCGGTAGTGGGGCAGTGCCCAGAATGCCAACAGGGACAAAAGTTACCACCAACAGCTCCCCCACGATTCTTGGGAATAGCTGGGTAAATTTTGGACTCAGTTGCATGTCGACTATGCAGATCCTTTCATGGGTTCAATGTTCTTAATCATTGTAGACACCCATTCAAAGTGGTTGGACCTGCATTGGGTTCATTTGTCAAACACTGGGATAATCATATATAAACTACACACGTCATTTCAATACACGGAGTCCAGGAAGTGGTGGTCACAGATATTGGGCCATCATTGGTCAGCAGGGAATTTGAGTATTTCATAAAGTCAATTAGGATTTGACATATAAGGACAGCCCCATGCCACCTCTCATCCAATAGTCTGGCAGAAAGAGCAGCCCAAACATTGAAGGTTGGCTTGAAGAAACAGCCTGCAGCCTCACTAGATAACAAGCTGTCATGGTTCTTATTTGATTATAGGACTATCCCATATGCAACTACTGGGATAGCACCGCACCAGGTTAAGTCAAATCTTCCCAGAGCTGGGAGAGAGGATGAAATAGCATCAGGAATGCCAATTTCAGACACAAGACACAAAAGGGAGAGATGGTTTCTTACAGGGGACAACGTTCAGTGTAAGAATCACACAAACATCCCCACATGGGTAAGAGGCATGGTTGACATGAGGTCAGGGCTAGTGACATATAAAGCTCAGGTAGGAGTGACGTTACTGAACACACATGTAGACTGCATGAAAGCCAGAAACTTGCAAACTGTGTGGGAGCAAAACTTGTCCTGTCCTTTGGAACAGCCGAAAATGCCACCTCTATCAAACATTATCAAATCCTCTGAATCCGAGATGGACAAGATGGAAGTAACCGCTTCGGTACCTTTGCCACTGGAAGCAGAGAGTTGCATTCTACAAAGGCACACCTGGTGCAAGAGACATGGTCCTCTGTGCGTTACACACAGCCCATATTGGATGCCAAGTTGGAGGAACCTGAGCTGGTGCTAAAACACCCCAGGATGCTCTCCAAGGAAAAGGACTGGCCTATGTCATTGGACTTAGAGGGGGAGCAGTTTCCTGAATGTAACAAGGTCAGCTAGCTGGACCTCAGAGAATGAGTTCCCTGCTTGAGCCTGTTAATCTGGTCCAATCAGGGAGACCTAGCTGATTGATTTAAAAAAAGGGAGTGTCAGAAATACTGCCACTTTGACTCTGGAATAAAAAAGGCTGTACCGAAGTCAAGGACTGGTCATGTGTAAATAAAGGTTGACTTGGTGTTGGGATATCTGCTTCTGTATAGATATTTCACCTGTAGAATGGATTAGCAGCATGGTGGCAGTGAAGAAACCTGGAAAGCTGAGAGAACATATGCATCCAAAGCATCTCAGTAAAGCTTTAATGAAATCTCATTATCTTATGCCCACCATTGAAAGTATGTTGTCACATAATGTCGAGGCAAAGGTCTTTGCTACCTCTTGCAAAGGATTGTTACCGGCAACGGGGCATTGGATGAAAGCAGCAGTTTTCACATACTACTCCATTCTGGACACCATTTGGGAAACACAGATTGGTTGTGCCTGCCATTTGGCATTTCCGCTACTCTGGAAAAATGTCAACCAACACAGCACAAAATATTTAATAATCTTGCCAGAGTGGTAGGTTTTGTGCAGATTTGTTGGTTGATGGATGTGGAGACATGATGGAAAACTCAATCACAGACGACAACCAGAATCTAGTATAACTGCTAGAAAGAGTTGACTGCAGGCATCTTTCATTGAATCTTTTTCTTGTTCAACCTCAAGTTTGTCAACTACATGGGTCAAGTATTGACAACAAAAATATTTCAACACGATCTGGACAAGGGGAGAACTGTAACAGATATAGTGTCCAGTAGATGTGAAAGCAGTGCAATGATTTCTTTGGATTTGTGAAATATCTAGAAAACCGTGATGTGCCATCAGAGTATGAAGAAGGATATATAGTGGTTTTGGCTGCAGAACATAGTGTGTTTATGTGGAAAAGTTACATAATAATATCAAAGGGTGAGCCCTAGATGAATAAGTGAGTTTGTGTGACAGTTATAGAGAAACTATTTCTACCTTTTTTTTATTTATACATGGGATTCGGCATCTCTCGTTTGGCCAGCATTTATAGACCATTGCTAATTGCCCAGAGGACAGTTAAGGGTCAACCATATTGCTGTGGTTCTGGAGTCACATGTGGGCCAGAACAGACAAGGTTAACAGATTTCCTTCCCTGAAGGGCATTAGTGAACCATATGGTTTCATGGTCATCGTTAGATCCTAAGTCCAAATTCTATTAAATTCAAATTTGACGATCTATCATGGCAGGATTTGAACCCAGGTTGCCAGAATCTGAGTTTCTGGATTAATAGTCCAGCAATAATACCCCTCGGTCATCACATCCCCTTCCATTGAGAGGTCCAGAACAAGAAACATAATCTTAAAAAAAGCACTAAGCCATTCAGGTACAATGTTTGATATTACTCCATAAAATATTTGGAAGAAATTTGGAATTCTCTAGCCTCAAAAACTGTTAATGTTAGGGCAATTGAAAATTTCAAAACTAACAATAATAGACTTTTATTAGGTCAGGGTATTAAAGGTTGTGGAATCAAGCTAGATTGATGAAGGTAAGAAGCATGACAGCCATGTGGAAAAGGCTCATAGGGCTGAACTGGAGGATTTTCCAGCTGTCTCCTGAATCAAGAAGAATAATAGACATGTGAATTTTAGGAGGTGAGAGGTGAAAATGAGATTCTTGCCACTGCGATGGATTTCAATTATTATGTTGACACCTTTTACGTTGCAGGTCAAGTGTGTCAACAACAAATGGCAAGAAACTTAACTGTATGAATTTGGCTCTCATTACTACCAGAACTGATTGGGATTAACTTTGACTTCTCAATTAAACTCAATTGAATTGTGAAGCCCAGTGCCTTAGATACACAACAGCAAAAAGCAGGCATGTATCAAGCAAGAAGGTCTTCTTCATCCAGCTCAAGGAAAGTACTTTCTGCTTTGCCTTTCTAGCTGAAAAGTTTTAAATGATGTTTACAGTCACTTATGCTCTCATTTCTTTCAGTATAATCAATGCGCCCAAGCATATCCAAGCACACTGTCTCCCTGGGTCATCTCCAAGCCCAACTAGTAAACAGGGGTCTGCTACCAGCTGAATAAAAAGTTTCAGCATGTTGTAAGCAGAGGAAAGTATATAATGAATGGGAGACAGTAAGAACTGCTAATGCTGGAGTCTGAGATAACACCCTTCAGAAGGGCCCCGACCCGAAACGTCAGCTTTCCTGTTCCTCTGATGCTGCCTGGTCTGCTGTGTTCCTCCAGCTCCACACTGTGTTATATGACTGAATGTCTTGTTTTAGCATACCTTGCAAAAGGCTGTATATGGCTAAGCTGCATGGAACCACGAGAGCTTGAAACAGGGTGGCTGACTGGTATGGAACTGCAAATGATTGCTGATGCATTGGCAGGGGAGGATGGTGGGTCACAGAGGCAACAGGAGTGGCAAACTGGTGAGGATGGAACAGAATAGGGTGGGGGTGTTGGTCATGGGCTAGTTAGTGATCAGACAGCTTAATAAGAAAGTTGAATGTCATCACTCCGAGGAAGGATTACACCTATTGCTGAACACTCAGTTGAAGTAAAAATGGCTGTAGCCAAATTGGGAGGAGTGTTTAATAGAAATGGAGTTACATCTTGCACGTTTTAACCAAACGAAGAGACGTCCTCTCAATTAGGAGTCCAATTGGTTGACAATCAGGTGCAGTTGCTCTCGATTGTTATAATGCTAGCATTTAATCCCATTCCAACAAAATGTCTTGAAATCATCAATCCAAAGTACATTTTAGCCTGGTTGTCATGTCCTGATTGTGCAGTGAGCAGTGCAGCAAGAGAGGCGAATGCTGTCTCATTGCCACAACCAGATATCACAAGCACTGTATGTTCTGGAATCCCAGCTTGAAGCTGCTGCCACACAAGGGGAAGGATGGCAAGAGTGATAGCTAAGGTGCGTGGGTTCTTAGCAGCACTGTCATGCCAGAGTCATATCTTATCAGTTCTGCTTCAAGGTGCACTGGCATGCTTTCAAAACTCCTGGCGTACTGCCACTATGCTTATGTCAATTTGCTGCATCTTTTAAGTGTACAGGAAGCAGCTTCCCATGGAACGTATGAAATGTGGGGAGGAGGCCATGTTGGAATCATTGTGAGGTGACCGACTTTCCCAGACATAATGGACCAGTCTGGCAGCATTGAAGTTTCAGAGAACCATGACTATTACTGACTCTACAGATTTTCTGAAAGCATCATCAAGATAGTACAGATCATCTCTGTCATTCTTCTGGCTTTTTCAAGAAACCACAAATTGTCAATTGCTTTAAAAACAGCAGCAGCAGAAAGAGTCAGTGCTGGCCTTGGAGTGGGCTGTACAAGAGTGCCTAAATAGATAGCAAGCATAGGCCTGAAACCAAATCTATAGGCTTTGATGCAGCTACTTGCATCTGACAGATATTAATGTTGACAATGTCTCATGATCGCCTGGGAACTTGTCTCCTATACCAACCCAATGCTGAATGAGCACTTGTGCTCTCACAGGGATCAGGGCTGGGGCCACAATTGTTTACAATAAAAATTAAAGACTTGGATGAGATAAGTGAATGTACTGTACTACAGCCAAATCTGTGGATGACACAAAAATAATTGGAAAGGCAAGTGGTGAGGATGAAACAATAAGTCCACAGAGAGGTATAGACAAGTTAAGTGAGTGGGCAGAATATTGGCAGATGAAATACAATGTGAGAACATATGTGGTTATACACATTGGCAGGCAGAATAGAGGATCTGAATAGTGTTCAAATAGTGAAAGAGTTCAGGAAAACAGCACAGAGGGTTTTGGAGGTCCTCATATATAAACCTAGCTAGCATCCAAGGTCATTGAGTAATAGGTAAGGCAAATGGAATGTAGCTTTTATTTCAAAGGGAATGAGTATTAAAATGGAGAGGTCTTGCTCAAACAATACAAGGCACTAGTCAGACCACAGCTGGAATATTGTCAACGGTTTTAGGCACATTATCTAAGAAAAGATATATTGTGATTGCAGATGGTCCTGAGAAAATTCAGTTGGCTGATAGAAGGAAGGTGGTTGTAATTATTGAATGTCAGTCATCTGTCTCAGGCCATCTCTCTAAAGGTCTTCAGGTAATGTCCTTGGCACAACCATTTAGAACTGCTTATCTCGATCATAAGCTTTGTAGTGATGATGTTTGTTGAGGATTATGCAACTCTTCAGATACCACCTTCCTTTGTGCTACATAAGACTCAAACAGCGCAGAGTTTACCCAATTTCTAGTAACACTCTCTGTGCTGGGGTCCTTGATGTAGTCAGTCAAGTACTGCCTGATGTCAAGTGCACTTACTTTCACTTCACCTTTTGAGTTCAGCTCTTTCAGCCATATTTGAACAAAGACTGTATTGAAGTGAAGAGCTATTTCTTAACTTCAACCATACTGATTCTTTATCTTCATTTTCCAAACTAGGATCAGTTTTTAATATTATATTGACTTCATCCTTTGTTAGCAGAGATACGCAACCTTCATTTCCTTTCTTCCTGTCTTTCCAAAATGGCAAACATCCTTGAATGTTAATGTTCCACCCATGATCAAATTATAACAATGTCTATATTAGCTCACATATCATTCTCATTTAGAAAAAGCAAGAATTTACTAAGCTGATTCCTGGGATGACGGATTTGACTCTGCAAGAAGCAGTCTGGGTCTATTTGTAGCAAGATCAATGTAATATCAAGGCTTTGACAGATAAGTGGCAAGTTATATTCATATTACCTAAGTGCCAGATAATGACTATCTCCACCAAGAGATAAATTAAATATTTTCCCTTGACATTCAATGGCATTACCATCAGTGAATCTCCACTATCAACATTCTGAAAGTTACCATTGACCAGAAACTGAACTGCGACTGGCCATATCAAGACTGTGGTTTCAAAAGCATATCAGAGGATAGGAATTCTGTAATGAGTACCTCACCTCTTGACTTCCCAAACCCTGTCAAACATCTAGAAAGCATAAGTCAGGCATGTGATAGAACACTCTTTACTTACTTGGATGGGTGCAGCTCCAACAATCAAAAATTTTGACACCATTCAGGATGAAACAGTTCACTAGATTGGCACCATATCCACATAATACTCACTCACTCCACCACCAACACTCAGTAACAGCAGTGTTTACCAACAACAATATACACTGCAGAAATTCACCAGAGCTAATTAAACAACACTTAAAAGGTATAATCTAGAAGGAGAAGGGCAGCAGATACATGGGAACACAACCACCTGCAAGTTTCCCTCCAAGCCACTCAACATCCTGACTTTGACATATTATCATTCCTACAGTGTCACTGGGTCAAAATCCTGGAACTCCCACCCTAATGGTATTGAGGGTCTACCTACAAGAAATAAAATGCAGTGGCTCAAGAATGGCCAATAAATGCTGGTCCAGGCAATGAGGCCTACATCCGATAATGAATGATAAAACAAGGCAAACGCCACCTACTTGAATGGCAGTCAATTCAAAACCTTAAACCTCTGTTCCCTTCATCATTGATGCACAGTGGCACAATGTATCCCATCTACAAGATGCACCACAGCAATGCATTAGGCTCATTGCACAGCAACTACTGTGATTGGGACCTCTACTACATTGAAGGCTCAGGCCAGCAGAGGTATTGGAACACTGCCACGTACAAATGCGTTCCAAACCACACACACCATCTTGACTTGGAACCATATTGCTGTTTCTTCAGTGTTGCTGGGTCCAATTCCTGTAACTCTTTTTTAACAGTAATGTGGGTGTATCTACATCTTATAGATTGCAATAGTTCAAAAGGAAGCTTACACCATTTTCTTAGTGATAGTAGGAACTGCAGATGCTGGAGAATCTGAGATACCAAGGTGTAGAGCTGGATGAACACAGCAGGCCAAGCAGCATCAGAGGAGCAGGAAGGCTGACGTTTCAGGCCTAGACCCTTCGGTATCTTGGTATCACCATTTTCTTAGTACTAGCTAAGGATTGACAATGAATGCTGACCTAGCCACTGAAATCCACGTCCCCTGTATGAATACCTTTAAAAAATACATATACATACCGGACCCCATTTTGCTAATAAAATGTCACCAACAGCGAGAGGTTGGTTAGCTTAGTTGGCTGGAAAATTGTTTTGTGATGCAGAGTAATGCCAATGTGAGTTGAGTTTCCACACTAGGTTAAGGTTGCCCTGAAGGGCACTCCTTGCAATTTCTCTGTTTGCCTCAGGCATGGTAACCCTCAGTTTAAACTACCACTATTGTCTCTCTCTCTCTCTCTTTCTCTCTCTCTAATGAGAGGCCGGTCCAGTAGAACTATGGGTACTTTACTTAATAATGAGAAAAGTGTATGTATGCCTATGAATCTATGCTATATATTTTTTCCTAAATGTTTCCTTCCTCAAAAAACAAATTCATAGATAGGAGCTGAGACTTGAATTGTTGAATAGTTATTGATCATTTTTATGTATTCATTTTGTAGCTTACTATTACATTAAATGCCTCTTCATAATTGCAATTTACTAGATGTCTTTTCTCATATACTTACAAAAATCAATGAAGTGCTTTGCCAATGGCTAAATTTTAAAATTGTTCAGAATGCTGCAAACAAAACCAAAATCAAGTAGTTTCACTTAGGTTCTCAGTTAAACTGAGACAATAGACCAATACCCAGACTACCTCCTGGGAAAAGGCACTTCCTGTGTACACCAAAGCACTCACAGTGTGTCATTTATTATAGCCGCAATGACTTGTAAGCAATGGAATCAGAACTGTCAATCTAATTTGAAGCACATATTTGTAATAACAAATGTATCTAATTAGAGATAGAACTTCACAGACTTGAGACGATTTTGGCCAGAAGCTAAGGGAGGCTTGTTATCATGGAGGTATGTAACAAAGCTGGTTTCGTATAATGAAGTTTGACTGTAGCTCTTATTTGCACGTCTAAAGATAATTTATCACAGCAAGTTATATTGAAATCTTACAGGATGTAACCAAAGGAGGAATATAGACTGTCAGTTCTTCAAGTTCAATATTTGATTTATTAGTATGTTATGCATGATTAATGAAGCAATGAAATATTTTTTCCACTTGGTAACAAATTGCAATGAATTAAAATTAAAGCAAGGGAAAGATGAGGGTACATGCATGAAAGTAGAATCAAGAACTCAAATTTCCAAAAAGCTGTTGAGGCTAGGTTAGTCGAACTTCTCCTAAGTGAGATTGATAGAGTTTTGTGAATAGGTTGTGTACAGAAACAAGGTGGATACATGGAGTTAAAATATGCGTCAGTCATGATTTGTTTGAATGGCAAAACAGAATCATGACGCTGAATGGCCTGCTGTATTTCCTATGTTTCAGATATGTCCACACACTGTGACTTTTGTTAATAATTTAATCTTTTCCATTGCAAGTACTGTAACATGAGAATAAGTTTATTATTTATAAAGTGGAGTACTGAGCAAGAAGAAAGTGAACCTGGAATAAACTAATTGATTTTAATAATACCTACCAGATGAGAAACTGGCTGTAGTGGGACAGCTGCTCATTTTACAACCAATTTTCCTCTAAATTTATTCAAATGTCTGTCTTAAACTCCATGCAATACTCCTCAAGTCTAATTGCTGTTCAATCTAATTTACTTAGCCCCTTGGTGAAAGAATATCAGATATGTTTTCACAGCTAATGGAGTACGTATATTCTTGTGTTTCATTTTTTAAAATTCCAAATCATTTTAATATTAATATCAAGGTATTTTCTAGTAAAACACTCTACTGTGCTGCGTAAAAGTTAATACAGAATGATTAAAACATTCTCAATCTAAAATAACAGCAACTTCAATATTATACCATGTTTAGGAAAATGTAAGGAATACTGTTTGATGGCCTTTGAAGGGTCAAAAGCAAATCGAGTTTTTGGATGCATTGTCAGAATATTTAAATACAAAATAAGTTTTCACATTGTCCATTACAAGGGAACTATAGGGAAATGTTAAGCTTATAATTTTATGATGATACAGCACAATAGAAGGCCATTTGGCCAATCTTGCTTTTGTTTGCTGTTTGAAAGAGTTTTCCAATTGATCCTATACCCGTCATGTTTCTCTACAATGATGCAATACTTCTCCTTTTAATATTTTATACCAATTCCTTTCTTTTAATTATTGTTGACTCTACCTCTCTCACCTTTATAGGCAGTGCATTCAAGATTTTAAAAATTCCTGTGTTGAAACAAAACTTCTAATCTGGGAGTTTCAAATAGGATATATTAATCTAGAACTGCATGAAACTGTACAACGAAGAGGTTATGCTAATATTTATGTCAATATTCAAAATGATGAAATATCCTGTGGTTCTCATTGCCATATTTTAGAATGTAAGAAAACAGCATAAAGCAAATTGAGTTCAAAATAAACATTCGAGCTCCAGGAAAGATTGTCCTTTTAAAATCTCATTGTCTACTTGAAAATTAAGTTTTGAACCCATTAAGCCATCATTATCACCAAGTGTTTAAAAAAGGTAAAGGTACAAGTTTCATGCAAATTCCTCCAGTGTCAGAATGACTTAGTCAAAATGATGTTAAGGAGAGATTATAAGCTTTAGTGAGAAAAAGTGAAGAGTTGCCTTTAACATTGGAAATCTTTGATGCTGTTCTGCTTAAAATTGTCAGTATGACTTTGCAAACTTTTCAAAATGGGGATAAATTCATGAAATGTTTATGTAGGTGTAGACCTGTGTTAATGGTCTGTACAGGGTTTGAGGGAAAGTTTGAAGAGATGCAAGGAGCATGGTAAAGCTTGGTGATGTAACACTCCGAAAGCAAAATAAAATTTTAAAAAATGATGAAAAGAGTTAACTGGAAAAGGGATGAAATTTTGAGGCATGTGCCAAAATAGAGAAAAAAGTTGCACAATGGGATCATTATCAGGGTTAATAGCATGCTTTTACAACATGCAAATGATCTGAAGACAATTTGCCATTGGATCAAACTACAATTGATTCAGTCTTTTTCATGGCAATAATGGTACCTTTAAAAATTTCTGCTGTTTTTAACCAATTTTTAAATTCCTGACAGTAGATAAATATATTTTGAGCCATGGAACTTAGGATTTGAAATAATTGGAAGTAAAAAAAAAAACTGACATTAATTTCTAAGTTTAATCATATCAGGAAGATAGAGCAACGTGCAACGATTGGAAATTGAAGTGGTGTTTGCTTCATGTTTAATTATATAAGTTTGATACTTTTAAAATTTATGTGGTGTGACTTAATGTTGTTGAT
Organism: Rhincodon typus; assembly: GCF_021869965.1. NCBI lineage: Eukaryota > Metazoa > Chordata > Chondrichthyes > Orectolobiformes > Rhincodontidae > Rhincodon > Rhincodon typus. The sequence goes on along the minus strand of NC_063344.1, from coordinate 43,933,786 downwards.
GTTTGATAATCTTATTCCACCAATAACTTTGTTTTATTTTAATTTACACATGAGCATCCATGGTTGCACCAGCATTTATTGCCTGTTCCTAACTGTCCTAGAAAAGGTGATGGTGAGTTGCCTTCTTGGAGACTGTAGACAATGTGCTGTGGGTAATCCCACAATGCTGTTAAGGAGAGAATTCCAGGATTTCAACCCAGCGACAGTAAAGGAATGGCAACATATTTCCAAGTCAGGGTAGTGAATGGCTTAGAGTGGAATTTGTAGGTGGTGGTGTTCCCATGTGTCTGCTGTCTTTGTCAATCCAGATGGAATTAGGCCAGGGCATGGAAAGTGCCATTTAAGGATCTTTGCAAATTTTGCAGTGTTTCTTGTAGATAGTGCACACTGCTGCTACTGATGCCAGCTGTGGAGGGAATGGATGTTTGTGGATGTTGTGCCAATCAGGCAGGTTGCTTTTCTTGACGCTGTCAAACTTCTTGACTGTTGTTGGAGCTGCATTCATCCAGGCAAGAGGGAAATATTCCAAAACACTCCTGACTTGTGCCTTGTAGATGGTGGATAGGCTTCAGGGAGTCAGGAGGTGGATTACTTGCTGTGGTATTCCTAGCCTCTGACCTATTCTTGTAGCCATTCCATTTATATGATGAGATCAGTTGGGTTTCTAATCAATGGTAACCCCCAGGATGTTGATAGTGGGGGATTCAGTTAACGCTGGCCCGCCACATCCTACGAATGAATGAAAAAAGAAAATCAGTGATAGTAATGCCATTGAACCTCAAGGGGTGGTGGTTAAATTGTGCCTTATTGGAGATTGTCATTGAATAGCATTTGTGTGGTGTGAATGTTACTTGCCACCTTTCAGCACAAGCCTGGATAGCGTCCAGGTCTTGTTGCATTTGGACGTGGATTGCATCAATATTTGAGAAGCCATGAATGGGGTGATGGGTCTGGGTGGGATGCTCTGAGAGTCAGTGTGGACTGGTTGGGCCAAAGGGCCTGTTTCCACACTGTAGGGATTCTAAGTCTAAGTTCTAAGTTCTAAGTTCTAAGTTTAAATCTAACATTGTGCAGTTATCAGCAAACATCCCAATTACTGACAATATGATGGAGGAAAGTCACTTTAGGTGTGATCATAGCCATTTTCATCTCCATCACAGACTTGTTATTTATAGTAGAATGGAAGGCAGTGAGTCTTAGACTCAACACTTTCTGATTGGTGAACACCCCAGATATAAATATTCCCTTCTCAGTAGCCCTCACCATCAACCCCCTAAGCATTGACCTTCCCCACCCAACCTGTCTATCTAAATCTTCAGCTGCCCCCTTTTTCTGCGGTTTGGGCTGAAGCAGGTGCCAGATTTCAGTGAGTGCATCATCAGTGAATTAAACATGTTGCTTCTTGCTGAAGCTCATTGACATGCAGAAGTGAATCTTGATGACAGTTCTTCTCCATGTCCTCCTCCCTCCTCAAGCTGTTCATTTCACTGTTAAGCTGCAGGCCAAGGGAGATGCAATTTGCAGCAGACATGTCATCCACTCTTGAAGTCAGAATCAAGCTTTTAACTGCATGCCCAATGCTCCCTCCAGTCTTGCACAATTTTAAACTGCAGCACACACACAATGAAATCCACAGGAGGAAACAGAAATCAATCAGGAAAAAATGTGAAAACAGCAAATTATCCTTCTGAATAATCCTGGTTGTAGGGCTGATGAAGAAAAAGTATTAGCTAGAGCTTTCAGATCAAAAATAACCAGAGTTACACACTGTCTAATGTCATGCTTTTCGTACCTCACATGAGTCCAATTCATCCAGTGTGCCCTTCATGCACTAAAATAGTGTCAAACGTGGCCTGCACCAAATATGTGTGTGCGCACCACAAATGCAATTTTGGAACCAAAATGGCAATTGCTCACCAAAAATATAAGAGCTAGCCACCAAATTTTGCAACCATAGCTTCTCAAAAGCATCTGACACATTCACAATTGTACAATCAGAGGATTAAAAGAACTGTACAGAAGTAAAGAAAGTGTGAATTGTGGAAAGTCATTTATAATGCAAGAGAAGCCCCCATATTTGTCTATTGTCATACAATTTTTCTTCAACTTTTTCGTGATTAGTGGTCTGAATATTACGCTTTGCTTTTTACTTGATTGATGTAGAAAGTGAAAAAAACACACTAACATTAAATGGAAATGATGCATTTGCTGAAAAATTATAAATAAAGGGACAAGTTGTTCTGAGATAACAAGGTGTAGAGTTGGATGAACACAGCAGGCCAAACAGCATCAGAGGAGCAGGAAAGCTGACGTTTCGGGTTGAGACCCTTCTTCAGATTCTCCAGCATCGGCAGTTCCTACTATCTCTGTAACAAATTGTCCTGATACCATTTTATATAAAATATATGTAAACAATTGATGCCAAAAAAATAAGGAAATGCGTGTAGGTATTTTAGTCAATTTGTTCAGGCATGCTACAGCAGATCTCTGGAGCAGGTGGGTCTTGAATTTAGACCTTTTGAGCTTGATGTAGGGACACTACCATTACAACACAAGTCCCTGGGAAATCTACATATCCTGAAAAGCTAGTAATGAGATAGTAGGAACTGCCGATGCTGGAGAATCTGAGATTACAAGGTGTAGAGCTGGATGAACACAGCAGGCCAAGCAGCATCAGAGGAGCAGGAAAGCTGACATTTTGGGTCTAGACCCTTCTTCAGAAATGGGCAAAAGTTAAAGCTAGTAATGAGGCCTTAATGCAATTGCCCTATTGGTGGTCAGTTAAAGGCTCCAACTGACTTAGAATGAGCAGTCCTCCTGCCACACGAAGAATCAGCAGTGACAGGAATGTAATGGGTGCAGCAATCCCTACTGTACTGCCTGGTATTACATGGCCCTCTCCCTAACCTGCCTCCGCCCTGGAGCCCTGTAAGATAAGGCCCATATTAATGTTCATGGATGGTTCAACTTTAACTATAAAGGCATGAATGTAGCAACTAATATTTTAAATAGCAGCCTCACTTCCAACATGCTGAACTTCTTTTCTATTGGCGCTTTTCACTACCAACAAGTGGATGCAATAGTTAGGCACTAGAGTTGGAGTCTAAACCTCAAAGATATGTACCAGGTAAAGAGTCTGTGTTTCATTAGAAGAGCAGAGAGGATAGCTACATTGAGAACTGTGAAAATGGTCTTGGTATCACTGACACAAAGGAGAGCCTTATAGGGATGGTGTGAGCAGCTCAGATAAAAAAGGAGAAAAAAAAATTGATAGAATTGTGGAAAATCTAATTTGCAGCTGTAAATTGGGAATATATTGGGCTGCTCTTTCAAAGGCCTGGCAGAGGTATAATGGGCCGAATAACTTTCTTCTAAGGTGCAATATTCTATGATTTTACAATGAAGAAAGACCTTTTTTTATGTAGCACTGAAATTTCTTTTCCATAAAGAAGCAAATCAGGAGTGATGTAAAGCAAGCTAGAAATTCTCAAATAATGCATTTGTGTTAATATCAAAACTAATTTTGCCTGAGTGGAGAGAACAGAGGAATCACTGCATCTTAAGATATAAAGTATATGTGAAAGCAGGATTCTGGAAATGTATAATTTACCTGGAAACTACTGAAAAAAAAAATTGCCATTTGATAAAAGAGACCATCAGTCTTCTTTTTCTATTTTTTCATTTGTGGGTTTTTCATTTTCATTTTTTCATCTCTGGCTGGCCAGCATTTATTGTCCATCCCTAGTTGCCCTTGATAAGGTGGTGGTGAGCTGCCTTCTTGAACCACTGCAGTTCATCTGCTATGGGTTGAGCCACAATGGATAGGAAGTTCCAGCATTTTGACCCAGTGACAGCTAAGGAATGGTGATGTATTTCCAAGTCAGGATGGTGAGTGGTTTGGAGGGGAACTTGAGGGTGGTGGTGTTCCCATATATCTGCTGCCCTTGCCCTTCTAGATGGAAATGGTCGTGGGTTTGGAAGGTGCTTTTGGAGGATATTTGTTGAGTTTCTGCAGTAAATCTTGTAAATAGTGCACACTGCTGCTACTGAGTCTTGAGGAAGTTGAAAATAATGTATCAAAAATACGGAAAAAAAGAGAGGAATAATAACTATTGATTTCATAGCTCCAAAATAATTTAAAAATTCATACCTCCACAGTGGACATATCTCAGAAAAAGTAATAAGATCTCCTGTGTTTGTGTATGAAAGATGTAGAGGAAAATATTGTATAATGGTTATCTATTCCTTTGAAGTTTGATTTGCGTTCAGTGATTATTTTCAAAGTTACAGATGATTACAATTGTATTACTGAACTTCAAAGCTATTCTTGATGTTTTACTGTGGAATAGTTTCCAGTCAATTTCATGGTTTTGTGTTCCAAACTATGTTATCTCCAGGAACATTCAAAAAAACACCAGTGATCACTACAGAACAGAATTTATAAACCTCTATATAATATAATAGCAGATCTATTTATACAAAAATCATTGAATGTGACAATACAAGTTTCAGCTGTCAGTTTAAAGTCAATTATCTCCCCTTTTAAATGTTATTTATTCATCATCAGCGCAATAGGAGTCAATGATAATTCTTTGATTTGTGAATCTATCCATGGCTTCACCACAGTCAGTCATCCACTTTGGACACTAGTGGTCAGTGGAACTGTCGTGGTACAGTGTGGACAGTGTTCAGCTGTCAGTCCTGCAGAGCTAGCATAAGCAGTCAGTAGAACTGTGTGTTGTCAGGGATCTGAACTGTCTAAGAGTTGCTCATCAAAGTCAGTCAGAAGTCTAGGTTGAATACTATCCTGGGGTGTGTCTGCCAATCTTTCAAGCAAATTATTGGGGGAGGCTGTAGGATGAATAGGGGATCAGTGCCAGCAATGGGGGCGGGAGGGTGGGGTGGAGGGGGAGGGGGTGGGACAAGGAGGGGTTGAGTAGGGGAGAGGTGAGGGGAGGCATCAAGGCCTATGGTGTTGGAAATTAGAAGTATTTGTAAAGGTATGTGTAAAGGGGTAATTTCAAGATGAATAGGGAGTAGTGGAACACCATTAGAAGGCATGGTAGTCTTCAGAGGGACATTAATGGTAGTGACCACCATTATGGGCTCCACAGGGGGAGTGTAGAGGTACAATGTCAGGGTTTAGAGAGAGGGAGGACAATTGGAGGCAAGGTTCAATATGATGGATCTCACAAAGGTTAAAATGGGCTGCTAACATAACACAAGGTAATATGTGACATGGAGGCTTTGGGTGAAGGGTACCTAGTGACCAAGCAGTGCAGGGGTTGACAATGTCCACATGAGCTGTGTTCCCTGCTATCACTTTCCTTTCTTTAGATGCAAAAGTCCTACTAGGAAACACTGGAACAATGCCCAGGGTGGGTGAAGTGATGGGTGAAAGTGCAGGATCTGTGTTTACAGAATACTACAATATTATAGCAGCAAATACATGAAGCAACAGGTTGCAAAATGCAGCTACATTTAATCTGCAATCATTTCATTGTCTCTTTGCTATGCATGCAGAGTGAGGGAGCGTAGGGGTCAGATGATGGTCAAACACAATTAGCCACATGTTATTGGTACTTGCAAATTGAAATTGGACAACACAAGAATGTAAAAATAATCAACAATGATGCTACAAAAGGCCAATGTTGACTGATGAGAGTCCATTATTCACTCAACTTCCAAGGGTCCTGTGTAAGTCAGACAACTTCACTTTCTCATCTATTATGAAAATGTTACATTGGTCTGTACTGAAAGCATTGAGAATTTGAGTGTTTAATGTGATTTAGGGGGAGGAAGGGTGTTGGAGTGCTGCAGGCACTCCCATTGTGATGATATGGTACCTTCACCAAGTGGGTGCCCAGGCTGAGCCTGAATGTGCATGGATGATGGAATATATCCCTAGTTATCAGGGTGCAGCCTGTCTCACCATGTGGTGAAGTGCTCAGCTCTCATCTACATAATATACCACCAAAATTTGTTTTGCGATCTAAAAAAGGTCTTTCACTCTGACTTTTCCCTGATTAGATCCTTTCTACTTAGAGTAATCGGTCCTTCCATTTGTGGAATGTTGGTCTCTGTGGCTACCTACCAAAGAAGGTGAAAGTAGGAAGACCAGGGCCAACAGTAAGCCTAGGAGCAGCAGCAGACCAGAGTACAGGACGAGAGGCATTCAGCTCAGGGAAAGGTCACTGCTACAACCAGGACCTTCAGAATCCATGGGATGTGTAGGAGGCCCGGAACTAACCCTACTCTGACTCTATTTCCTGAGCTTAAGTATGTTGCAGTGCTGACTCAGGCTCCATATACCCAAGGACATTGTGATGGGCCTGTGCTGGATACTGCAGATAAACCAGAAGCATCTAACAACAAGAGGTCATCCTCTCCACATACCTGTGAAGGTCACTGCGACACTGAGCTTTATATGCCGCTGGCACCTTCCAGGGAGTGATAGGTGACCGAAGTGGGATCTTTTAGATGTGTAATCACAGATAGGTCAAGACAGTGGCCAATACCGTCTGAGCAAGGTCACACCAGTTCATTTTGTTCCTCAATAGCAAGGTCAGTGCTGCAGCCTGAGCTGTGGGATTCAGGAACTTTAGTTGGGTTTCCCTGGGTAGAAGATGCCATTGACTTACACACATGGCACTAAGAGGGTGTATCACAATGCTGCAGAATTCATCAACAGAAGGGCATCCATTTATTAAAATTTGGGTTATCTGAGACCACTATTGCCATTTCATGGAGGTGTGTGCACAGTACTCTGGCAGCAGCCATGACACTCATACGCTTTGGAGATCTCTCATATACCTGGTACTTTGGGCAGTCCAGGTGCTGGTTACTAAGAAACAAGGGTTACCCACTGCGACCATTGGGTGGATATATGCTGCATGGCAAGTTTGTTGTTGAATCAGAGCATAGCAAGATTGGGCAGAAATTGGATGTCAAGGATACCAAAGAGGTGGGGTAGGTAATTACCATAGTGAGTTTGGTAAGATACAAGAAACATTGCTCAGACTTGCAACAAAAATGGTCTCTCCAAAAAACTCAATACAATTCAGTCTTAGCCAAAGAAGTAAAATCCAGCCTTTGGGTTTTTGTGTTGAAGGGAAACATGTATAGCTTTGAGTGAGAGATTTATTTTTGTTTTACTTTGAGTATTGGGCAGACCTGTGAGGTCCTTTGATGAAGATGGCTTTATAGACCAGGGCTTGTGAGAAGGGAAGGAGACAGTGAAACTAGATTACTTTGAAGTAAAAAGATATTTAGTCCCAGACCAGAAGTGAAGACTGTAAACTAAAGTTACAAATGACTTAAGCCTATTGAAGTGTTAGAGACAGGGACACTGTGAGTACTATGAGTGATGTTTTTGAGCACTATATGAAAGCTGTTGCTTTTCTTTTCAATTTATAAAGGAATGTTTTGGGATAAATGGGTTTGTTACGAAGGAGTGTTCAACACCTCTCTGATAATTAAAACCAAAACACCCAGAGAAGCTCACCTTGCCTCATACAGGTATTTCTCCTTTAACATGATAATGCATTCTTGTGTAACCTCGTGCTATAGAAAATCACACTATTGAAAATTGCCATAGAAAATCGCGTTATAGGGAAATCACTATAAAAAATCACTATACCTGTAAACTCAAATTACAGGTTCATTTTATCCAAACAGCATCCACTATTCATCAAGCGCATTACAGCCAACTCATATTAATGAAACACATGTTATAGCAGTAATACCTGTAAACTGTAAAAGGAAATGTGATAAATGGTACAACCTGCCTCTCACCCCCAACCTGTTCTAAAGGAGTGGTTAAATGAAAGAAATCCCTGATACTCGCTTTATAATCAACAAGTAACAATTTATTTATCTAACTCTAACAGTTAACAAATTAACAAAACTGTTAACAAACCGAACAATTCCCCCTTAACTACTAACTATTCCCAAATAAAACAAAATTCTAATGGTATGCTGTACCAATAGGTACAAGTCCCATTTATAACAACAAAATTAATTTTTAAAAATTAACGCTTAATCGTTCAAAATTACAGCCTGGAATGTTCTTTGCCTTCTCCACTGTCCTCAAGTCAGGAACACCTTCCTTCATCGAATTCTTGTGTCAGGAATATTAGCAAAGAGTACTGTAGAGGGAAGGGGACATATATAGACCTGACATTAGGGAATGAGCCTGACCAGGTAATCAAAGTTTCAGTGGCAGAGAATTTTGGGAACAGTGACCATAATTCTGTAAGTTTTAAGTTACTTATGGACAAGATAAAAGTAGAGTTCAGGTGAAAGTACTAAATTGAGGGAAGGTTAATTATGAAGGTATTAGGCAGAAACTGGAGGATTTAGATTGGGGGTGGCTATTTCAGAGTAAATCGACATCTTGCATGTGGGAATCTTTTAAAAGCCAGTTGATTAGAGATCAGGACCAGTAAGTTTCTGTTGAAATGAAGGTTAAGAGTGGCAAAGTTCAGGAATCCTGGCTGTGAAATGTCTTTGGCAAACAGAATTAAGGAAAATCCCAAGGAATTTCATACAAACCCAATGAGCAAAAGTATAGCTAGGGAAATGGCATGTTCAATCAAGGGAAAAGGAGCAAAATTATGTGTGAATCCAGAGAAAGTGGGTGAGATCCTAAATGAATACTTTGCATTGGAGATAGACAACTGCACCTCTCCCATGATAACACTCTACACTGGACCTCCCCCAAGAATGCGTTCTCAGCCTCCTACTGTATTGCCTGCATGCCACAACTCTGTTGCCTAATTCTGAGTGAATGCCATTCACAAGTTTGCTGATGAAACCACTATGGTCGGACAGGAATCAAACAACGATGAGTCAGAATACAGAAAAGAGATAGAGGGCTTTGTGATGTCGTGCAATGATAATGACTTCTCTCTCAATGTTGGCAAAACTAAAAAGACAATCATTGACTTCAGAAAGAAGGGGGGAGACCACGCCCCCATCTACATCAACAGAGTGAAGGTTGAGAGGGTGAAGTGCATTAAGTTCCTCAGAGTGATGATAACCGACAGACTGTCCTGGACTTCCCACATAGATGTGATGGTCAAGAAGGCACAACAGTGTCTCTTCATTCTCAGGCAGCTTAGGAAATTTGGCGTATCCATAAGGTCCTTCACCAACTCTTACATATGCACCATAGAAAGCATACTGTCCATGTGTATAATGGTCCGGTACATCAACTGCTGTGCCCAGGACCGTAAGAAACTACAGAAGGTGGTGTACATAGCCCAGGCTATCATGGAAGCCAACCTCCTATCCATGGATTCCATTTACTCTTCTTGTTGCTGTGGAAAGACTGTCAACATCATCAAAGATCCATCCCAACTTGGTAATGCTGTCCTATAACCTCTTCCATCAGGTAGAAGATACAGAAGTTTAAACACGTGCACTAGCAGGTTCAGGAACAGCTTCTTTCCTGCCATTATTTGACTGTTGAGTGAACTCTCTAACTTCAAATAATGTTGATCATTAATGTTGTTTTTGCCTCACCCACGTCCTGTGTGTTGTAACCTGTATGCCTCACACTGTCCAAGTTATTTTTCACCCTATGATCTGTACGTCCTTGCTTACTTTGACCTGCCTGTAATGCTCGCAAACAAAGCTTTTCATTGTACTTAGTTACACGTGACAATAAATCAAATCAATCAATCAATGGTATTCACAAAGCACAGGAACATGATGATGAGTCCAGAGAACCTGTCTACCTTAACACATTTTAAAACATTGAATATCCCCTCTTTTATATTGACATGTCCCAGAATATCAACATACCCCTCCTGAGACTCATCATCATGTTCCTGTGCTTTGTGAATACCATTGATTGATTGATTTGATTTATTGTCACGTGTAACTAAGTACAATGAAAAGCTTTGTTTGCGAGCATTACAGGCAGGTCAAAGTAAGCAAGGACATAAAGATCATAGGGTGAAAAATAACTTGGACAGTGTGAGGCATACAGGTTACAACACACAGGACGTGGGTGAGGCAAAAACAACATTAATGGACCTAATGCTGGGGCCTTGCATGAAATCTTTGTATCCTTTTTAGTTACTGGAGAGATCCCAGGGGACTGGAGAATAGCCAAAGTTGTTTCTTTGTCTAAGAAGGGCAACAAGGATAATCGAGGAAATTACAGGCCGGTGAGCCTTACATCAGTGGTGGGGAAATTATTGCAGAAGGTTATTAGGGATAGGATTTATTCACATTTAGACTCTATGCAGGGAACATCGTATCTCACAAACTTGATTAAGCTTTTTGAGGAAGTGACAAAGATGATTGATGATGGCAGGGTGATGGATGTTATTGACATGGATTTTAGTAAGACCTTTAACAAGGTCCCTCATGGCAGGCTGATACAAAAGATGAAGTCACATAGAATCCTTAGTGAGCTGGTTTTGATGGATACAGAACTGACTTAGTCATAGAAGCAGAGAGTAGCAGTGGAAAGGTACATTTCTGACAGGAAATTGGTGACCAGCAGTGTTCCACTGGGATCAGTGCTGAGACCCCTGTTGTTGTGACAGAGTTGGAGGAGAATGTGGGTCAACTGATTTGCAAGTTTGCAGACGGCACAAAGACTAGTGGAGTTGCGAATAATGAGGAGGATTGCCAAAGGATTCAGGAGGATGTAGATAGGCAAGAGACTTGGGCGGAGAAATGACAGATGGAGTTTAATCTAGATAAATGCATGATGATACATTTTGGAAGATCTAATGCAAGAGAAAGGTAACAAGTAAATAGCAGAATCCTTACTAGCATCAATATACAGAGAGATCTAGGTCTATAGGTTCATAGTTCCCTGAAAGTGGCAACATAAATGGATAAGGTAGACAAGAAGGCATATGGCATGCTTGACTTCATCGATCGGGGTATAGAATATAAAAATTGGCAAAGAATGTTGCAGCTGTATAGAACTTTAGTTCGGTCACAGTTGGAATATTGTGTACAGTTCTGGTTGCCACACTAAAAGAAGGATTTGGAGGCTTTGGGGAGAGTACAGAAATAATTTATGAGGATATTGCTCAGTTTCAAGGGTATTAGCCATGAGGAGAGATTGGACAAACTTGGTTTGTTTGCACTTGAATGTCGAAGGTTGAAGAGCAACCTGATAGAAGTTTACAAAGTTATGACAGGCTTAGATAGAATGGATGGTTGCAATCTTTTTTGCCAGACTAAAATGTCAATTACTAGGGCACATAGGTTTAAGATAAAATTGGGTATGTTTAAAGAAGATGTGAGAGGCATGTTTTTTGCACAGCCAGTTGTTTGTGCCTGGAGTGTGCTGCCGGAGGAAGTGATGAAGGTGGATACGATACCAATATGAAAGAGGCATAAGATACCGTGAACAGGCAGGGAATAGAAGGATACAGACTGTGTAGTGGAAAAAGATTTTTAATTTAGAAAGTCATCATGAGCCAGTACAGTCGTGGTGGGCTGAAGGGTCTGTTCTTGTGCTGTACTGTTCATTATTCCTTGTTCTTTTATATCACTTAAGCAAAATATGCAGCGTTGCCTGCTTATGTTTCAATGAGAAGTGACTTTGTTTAAACATACCAAGTATGCCTCACAGCGCCAGGGACCCGGGTTCGATTTCACCCTCGGGCGACTTTCTGTCTGGAGTTTGCAGATTCTGCCTCTGTCTGTGTGGGTTTCCTCTGGGTGCTCTGGTTTCCTCCCACAGTCCAAAGATGTGCAGGTTAGGTGGATTGGCCATGCTAAATTGCCCATAGTGTTCAGGGATGTGTAGCTTAGGTAGGTTACAGGGGTATGGGTCTGGGTGGGATGCTTCAAGGTTCGGTGTGGACTTGTTGGGCCAAAGGGCCTGTTTCCACACTGTAGGGATTCTATGTGAAATCTATGATGAAAACCAAAACAAAACTGATTTCTGTCTGGAACCTGACTTGTTTTGGAATAACACCAGCTGGGATCATAACAATAAGTAATGCATGACCCTCACATCATAAACCTCCAGTTATTCATTTAGACACTGCTGGGGTTTGGATGCTTTAGGTCTGGGAAATTACCTGCAGCATAGTTGATGCATGTTCTTGTGCATCACCATCAAATTTCTCAAAGGAGCCATACACTTGTATTTGGTTCTCCATTTCTAAAGGTCAAAGGCTCAATGATAGTTTTAGGTTGGTAGGTACACTAAATCACTCTAAGTCACCCTAATGTAATTGACCAGACACAAACTGAGTACACATGTGTTGTGTGACATATTGGACCAAAATGTAGAAAAATAAACAATTTTGTCTTTACATGATGAATACATGAATTATGAACAAACAGCCTCTTTCAAGTGGTCACAAGATCAAAAGTTTTTTAAAGCACTGGAAAGGCTGCTGTCCATTTTACAATGGGCATTTTCAGGTCGTCAGGCTGTGACTAGGAACAGTATGAATCAGAGCTTGGGTCTCTGCTATCCTCAATCACTTGGTTGAGGGAACTGAGTATAATGCATCTATGGTTTCTGACATAACAAAGCTAAGTGGGAAGGTAAGCTATGAGGAGGTTGCAAAGATAATGTAAAGTGATAAAGACAGAATAAGTGAGTGGACAAGAATACAGTAGATGGAATATAATGTAAAGAAATAGTGTAAAATTCATTTTGATAGAAAATATAGAACAACAAAAATGTAATTTAAAAGGTGAGAAACATTGGTGTGTGTGAGAATGATTTGCAGGTTGATCCATTCAGGTTCATAACCTGAGTTGACATCCAATCTGTTTGGCCATATAATGATCATATTTTCCTTGGTCTTCATATCCTGCAGTGACACTTGAAACTGGCATTTCATTCTCATAGACAGAGAATATCACCCAAACAACCAGTCCACTTAAATTTGTGAAGTCAGGGAAAATGGATAGCAGAAACTATATTATGCTTTTTAATACCAATGTATAATTGATTAATTTAAGGGAAAATACTTGGGTGTATATGTTGTATAAATTATAGATATTAAAGGCTTCATCTAGGCTAAGCTGAAACTCTGTACATTCCGATATGGGATACAGTAACACACAGTGGGTGCAGCATCAGGTAGTTCAGAAGAGCCTGAGCGTGTCTTGGTGAGTTCAGGACAGTTTCAGCTGGAAAAACATCACACCTATGACATTTAATTGTTATATCTTCCGAATATCCTCTGTATGTAATTAACTAAGACATCTTAATCCTTATAGAGCCATACAACACAGATGAGGCCCTTCAGTCCATCAAGTCTGCACCAATCCACCTACACAAATCTCACTTTCCACTACAGACCCATAGTCTTAAATGTTATGACATTTCAAATGCTCATCCACATATTTTTTAAAGATTGCGAGATTTCCTGCTTCTACTGGCCACCCAGATAGTTCATTCCAGATTCCCACCACGCCTGGCTGAAAACATTTTCCTCAAATCCCCCTAAACCTCCTGTGCTTCACCTAAAAATTATGCCCTCTTGTTATTGATCTTTCAATCAAGGGAAGCACTACTTCAGAACAGCTCTGTCCATGCCCCTCATAATCTTATACACTTCAAATAGGTCTCACCTCAGCCTTCTGTGCTCTAAATAAAACAACCCAAGCCTATCTCGCCTCTCTTCATAGCTAAAATGTTCCAGCACAGGTAACATCCTGGTGAATCTCCTCTGTACTCCCTCCAGTGCAATCACATCCTTCCTGTAGTGTGGTGACCAGAACTGCACACATTTATTGTGTTACTTAATTTTTTCTGTTTTTTTTCTGAGACATAGTCATGGTTCATCCTTCAACACAAACTACTGGAAAGCCCTTAGACCAGAATAGGAAGAAAGAATACTGGCAGTATTTTACCTAAGGCCACCATGTCTTATAAATAATTTTATAAAAAGCTCAACATTTTCAGGACGAGACCGCAATTGAATGAAAATTTAAGTCAAATATCTCACCTATTCTGATGGGAGTGCCCCAGTATCATCTCGCCTCAATCCCAAAGGCAGGGACATGGGAAGGTAGAAAACATGGTATAGCCACGCAACAAGATCTTTGTTTATTCACTAACATAGTTGGGAATTTAATTCCTTCTTCCCAATAGAAATTGGGTTGAATCAGACTTCACACTGCTCTTAAACCACTGATTAGTTATTTTAACATTGCTGGTTTGTAGGAAGATTCTAAGCCTGATGAATGCAAATAAATTGTAATCTTGTGATAGACAAAAGATTTCAAAACCATTTTAGTGGTTGGAGCATCCACTGAAGAAGTGAATAAAATGTGGTAGGCAAGCAGCACTGGTCTTTACAGATCGGTGTAACTATTACCTTTATGAGTCCAAAAGGAGCAGAAATGCTCCTGCAGATTCTACAAGGAACAATTAGGGTGCTGTTTCCCCAGGCTCCTTGTATCCTGCTTTTAATAAAAGCCTTCTGAAAACTGTCCCCATTCTTCTAACTGCATGTATGCTGTTCACAAAATAAAACACATACTCTTCTGAAATGTCCTTAAGTATAAGAAAATTAACCTACTTTTATCATTTATATGTTATCAGTATTAACCAGTAGGTAGTAATATGTCACAAACTCTTGTAAATCTCATGTCCATGTAAATTATGTGCCTGGGTTTTATTCTCTATTATCAGGAGCTTTAGGAGAAATTGAACAGCTCTAAATGAAGATAGTTTTCCATTTAAAAGTGGCATTTTATTTGAGATTCATTGTCATTGCGTATAGAAGTGTTACTCATGAAAATGTAACATTCTAATATAATTGGCAGCATTATTTATTCTCAGAGTAATTTCAGGGTAATTCAATCTGAAATACAGCATTGTAATTGGACTTGATAGAGTTCTCCTGCTGGCAGTGATGTGACTTTTCCAAATTCTCCTGCCAGTTAACTATTGGATCATCATCAGTGCCATAATTGTTGAAAATATATATTATCTTCATATGTTATTCAATGACATAGTTTAGGTTATGTTTATTCATCACAGTAGGAAACCATCATTGTATTTTAGCCTTGATATTTTATTATGACTCAGTACAAAGCTCTAATAGAGGAAAAACAGAGACGTTGCACAAATACATTGCAGCATTTGTTAAAATTCAGATCTTTTGTCATGCATCACTTTGTTGTGAAATTCAGATCAGTAATCTCTGTAGCATAACAATGTAAAAAAGCTTTCAGAAACTATTTTACTGATGTTTAACATTGACCAAAGAAACTTCAGACAATGTAAAAATACTAAGAGAAACTTTGAGGATTAACAATATGCCATTTATCAAAAAATAAATATATTCATTTTGTCAGTAGTTGTGTTGTATACAGACAATCTAAAACAGTAACTTGCATTTATATAACACTTTAACATAATAAAAATGTCCCAAGATATTTCACTGCAGTATTATAGGCAAAATATGACTCTGAATCACGTAGAGGAATATTAGGCCAGGTAATAAAAACGCTCAGTAAGTGAGGTAGGTTTTACAGAATAACCAGAAACCCAGAAACATTGAGAATAGGGGCAGGAGGAAGCCATGTTCCTGCCTACTGTGCCATTTAATATGATCATGACTGATCATCCAATTCAGTATCTAGTTCCTGCTTTCTCCTCATATCCTTTGATCCCTTTATCACGCAGAACTATACCTGACTTCCTTCTTGAAAACATTCAGTGCTTTCATCTTAACTGCTCAGTGCCGCAGGGAATTTCACAGGCTCCCCAATCTCTGCCTGAAGAAATTTCTCATCTCAATCCTAACTTCGGGAACATCCTTCCTACATTTACCGTCTAGTTCTGTTCAAATTTTATAGGTTTTTTTAGAACTCCACTCATTCTTCTAAATTCTAGTGAATATTGGCCAATCTGCCTTCCCATTTTTTGCCTACAAAGTGGATAACCTCACATTTATCCACAACACCCTTCACCTGCCATGCATTCGACCATTCAGATAATTCACTTAGGCATTTCTGCATCTCCCTCACAGTTCATCCTCCTACTCAGCTCTGTGGCATCTGCAAACATGGAGATATTGTATTGCGTCCCCTCATGTAAATCATTACTGCACATTGTGAAAAACTGGGGTCCAAACACTGATGCCCATGATGCCCCACTACTTACAGGCTGCCACTCAGAAACATAGCTAGGTACCAGAATAAGTTATTCAGCCCTTCAAGCCTATACCACATTTCAAGATGATCACGCCTGATTATGCAATCTCAGTATCCCATTTCCACTTTCTCTCCATACCCCTTGATCCCTTTAGCTACAAGGTCCATGTTCAGCTCCTTCTTGAATATATCTAATGAATTGGCCCCAACAGCTTCCTGTGGGAGAGAATTCCACAGGTTCACAACTCTGAGTGAAAAAATTCTTCCTCGTCTCAATCCTGAATTGCTTACTCCATATTCTTAGACTGTAACTCCTAGATCTGGACTTCCCCAAAATCGGGAACATTCTTCCTGCATCTGGCCTGTCCTCTCCCATCAGTGTTTTATGTGTTTCTATGAGTTCCACCATCATTCTACTAAATTCCAGCCAGTAAAAACCCAGTCAATCCAGTCTTTCTTCATAAGTCAGTCCTGCCATCTCAGGAATCAGTCTGGTGACCCTTCGCTGGACTCCCTCAATAGCAAGAATAAGAAATTAAAAAGAAAAAAAGAATTGAAACGAGGAAAAGGAATTAGAAAGGTAGAGCGTTTTAGAGGAAATTCCAGAGTTGAGGGCCTGGCTGCTGATGGAACAGACATAGGTGGTGGAAAAATTAAAAAGAGGGGCATTCAATAGCTTACAATCAGATGAGTACGGATATCTCAGATAGTTGTACAGCTGGACCAAATTAAAAAGAAAGGGAGAGGAAAAGCCATGGAGGGATTTAAAAATGAAAGTGAATTTTTTAACTTACAGCATAACTTATCCCAGAGTCAATGCGGATCAGACAGCACAGGGATAACATAGGAATGGAATTTGGTACAATGAGGACACAGCCAGCAGATTACTGGAAGACTTCTCAAGTTTACACACTATAGAATGTGAAATGCTGGTCAGGGGTATGTTAGAATAGTTAAGTGTAGAGATAATAATGTTAAATGAAGTTTTCAGCAGCATGAGTTTGGGCAGGAAGGTGCTGGACAATGTTGTGGTTGTAAATAGGCCACTGTGCTGTTCCTAGACAACAAGGTGCAGGGCTGGATGAATACAGCAGGCCAAGCAGCATCATAGGATGTTACAGTGGGAGAGAGATCCCTTGAGGTTTGTCCGGAGGGAGGAGGGTAACTTCTTCAGGCTAGGCATCCTTAGAAGAGGCTTCACAGTGGGGTTAAAATTGAATCAGAGATAGTAGGAACTGCAGATGCTGGAGAATCTGAGACAACAAGGTGCAGGGCTGGATGAATACAGCAGGCAAAGCAGCATCATAGGATGCTGCTTGGCCTGCTGTATTCATCCAGCCCTGCACACTGTGCTGTTCCTACCTGGCCTGGCCTATAAGTGACAAGATCCACATGAAATGCTCTCTAAAATGATAGTTGTTCACTCAAGAACAATTAGGAATGAGCAACAAAAAGCTTACACTGCATCAGATTAAAGAATAATTAATCATTACTCCTTTTGCACATATGCACAGAATATCAACATCATTATTTCATCCGCTCTTATGACCGAAAGGTTGTCTCAATGCCCACATGCTGAAGGGCCAACTGAGCTTTCCAACATTTTGCTTTAAATCTAGGGCAGATATTATATTATCTATCTAACTGGGGTGTGTTCATTCCAGAAACATTGCTGCTGTTTCTCAGTATGTAAGCTGAAGTATAGTGGATTCATACCTGCATTCCTAAACTTCCTTGCAAGTGAAGCAATCAATCATTGAAGTAGACTTTCGATTACAATCAAGAGAGTTAAGCTGCTACTTGAATTCTTTATGAAATCAACCAAATTGGAAGCAGTGATTTCTGCTCTGGACCGCTGTATCTTGATAACCACTGGAGTTGGACGGAAATAATCAATATTCATGTATGGCTGTTACTTTTTAATTGAACTATTATTAATCCAAACAATTTACTCCAGGGAAATCTAAGACTGTAGGACATTTTACAAGGAAACTACATCTTAATGCTACCAAAGGACTCCATAGAAAATGATACAACGACACCGATGTAAACTTTAACTAAAATTCATTGATGGCATTCCTTTCAAAGAAAATGTAGTGAGAAGAGAAATCATGTTCAATGTTCTTTATGTAGTTTAGAGTAATAACTATGTACTCACTCCCTACCTATAAGAAAGCAGTTATCTATTAAAGATTCATCACAATTACATTTTAGAGACAAATAATCTTCTGCTATGACTAACATTTATTGCCCCTCGTATCGGGAGGTCAGCACGGCTGAATTTTGATTTGGAGGCAAAAGTAGTTTTAAAAATTCTTTCCTAACAGGTACAGGATTGTGTATACTCTGATAGCTCCAGGATGAGCATGGATATAATGGGAAGGATGCCAACCATAGCCCTGTAATGAGGATGCTTTCTGACAGGCCCACCACATTCATCAACAGAGCTGCTTCCTTGCACTTTGAAACCTGTCATAGCAGATCTCCGGAAAGCTGCCAACACATCAATAAAATTAAGAATTGATCTTTGCACGTTGGTGAAATAACTCCACAGAGGCTGGTATCCCATCAGCAAGTTACCCTTTATTTACACATGTATAGTACTTGGCACTGGTCCAGCTTCCTCAGAGCCAGCTCTCAGAGTGAGCAGAATCTCTGATACTCCTGTTTATATCTGTCAGCCAGGGGTCCCGAATTGGACCGGGTTAACAGCCTCAATCAGGGAACTCATATTCTATTAGGTCCACCTGGCTGTCCTCGTTACAGTCACAACATTCCTTCCTGTCTAAGTCCGAGGATGTAGGCCTGTTCTTCTTCTCGTAGCCTCTCCTGGGGCATTTTTGCACTGGGTCCAGTTTCTCCAACTCAGCCTTGGATATGGGTGGCGTATATCAGACTGAAGCCCCTACTTTTTGTGATCAGAGCATCTTGAAAGAAATTCATCCTTTTCTTCAGGCGGTAAAGGCATAGAGGTTGTGACATCTGCCATGTCCATCTCAGATTCTGAGATTTCTTTGATGCTAGGCAGAGGAGGGAACCCACAGGTTCTAACAGCCTTTCCGGCTGTTCTGAGGGGTCTGGTATGTTTTACTCCTGCCCTGTTTGTGAATTTGCAGCTTTCATGTGGTCCACATGCTGGTTTAGGACCACCTCAACTACCTGAACTTTGTACGTCACAAGACCTGACCTTGCATCGACATGCCTCTTACCCATGCAGGGCCATTCTCAGCACCAAACTTTGTCCCCTGAAGTAAACCATGTCCCTCCCTTACAGGAGGCATGTGGCCAGCATTGGCGTTTCTGATGCCATTTCACCCTCACCAGGAAGATCAGATTTAACCTGGTGCAGAGTCATCTCTCCATTATCAACTCTGCTGGAGTTATTCCGATAGTTGCATGAGGGATGGTCCTCTAATCAAACAGGAACTGGACTGTTTGGTATCGAGTGAACCTATAGGCTGTTTCTTTAAGCCTGCCTTCAAATTTTGAACTGCTCTTTCTGCCAGATCATTGGACGAAGGATAGTATGGAGTTTCTTTACATGCTGAATGCCATTCAACTTTAGGAGATATTAAAATTCCCTGCTGGTAAATAATGGCCCGTTGTCTGTGACTAATACTTCAGGGGGGCCTTGTACTGCAAAACATGCTCGCAGCTTTTCTATTGTTGTCCCCGTGTTAGGCAAATGAACTTTATCCATATCCAGCCACTTTGAGTGAGTGCCTACAATGAGTAAAAGTATTGAATCCATGAAAGGGCCGCCATAGTCAATGTGTAACTGAGTCCACAGTTTAACTGGCCATTCCCATGAATGTTGGGGAGTGCTGGCAGTAATTGTCATCCTTGTTGGCACTCTGGGCACTGCCCACCAACACGGTTATGTCTGCATCCAATCCTGGCCATCAGACATAACTTCTCTCCAACATCTTCATTTTGGACACACCTGGAGGGCCCTGGTGGAGTTCAGCCAGTACCTGGTGGTGACCTTTGCTCAGATCAATCACTCTTGCTCCCCCTAATATAATGCTGTCCTCTACAGTGATCTGGCCTCGATGGTTCCAGAAAGATTTCAATTATAGTTATGATGGCCCTTTTGTTTCGCTCATCACTACTAGCTGTTTTCGTTTTGCCAGGATTGATTGTTTTTTGTGTCCATAGTCTGATATTGTCAACAGTGACTGGAAGTGTGTCCAGAAAGTTTAAAACCAGAGCTGACTGGCAGCACCATCAGTGCCAACGTGACGTGACTCAATGTACCCGCATTTGCTATTTGTCCTCCCTGACAATGTTTCAACTTGTAATTGTCTGCACTTTGAATGAGAGCCCACTGCTAAATCCAACCTGAAGTTATAGGCGGCACGATCTTCTCTTTTTTGAGTAGACCTGGCAAGGTTTTGTGGTCTGTTAATATTACAAATTTACATCCGTAAAGGTATTAGTGGAATTTTCTCACACCAACGATGACTGCTAAACCTTCCTTCTCTATCTGGGCATACTTGCCCTCTGTATCAGCCAAAGTCTGGGAAGTATACACAACTGAGTGTTCCTCTCCATTGGGCCATCTGTTAGCCAACAGCACCCCAATGCCATATGGGGAGGCATCATATGTCAGTACCAGATCCCACTTGGAATCAATAATGTGCCAACACCTTAGACGATGAGAGCTGCTTCTTCATTTCCCTAAAGGCTATGTCTTGGCTATGAGACAATTTCCAAGGCTGACCCTTTTTCAATAGCAGATGTAAGGGTGCCAGGATGGAGGGCAGGTTACGTATGAACTTTCCATAATAATTCACCAATCCATGGAGAGATCTAAGCTCCAGTATAGATGTGGGTGCTGGGGCACCTTTGATCACACTCATTTTATCTTCCAAAGGATGTGACCCGGTCTTATCTACTCTGTAGCCCAAGTTGGTCACATTAGGCTTCACAATCAGTACTACCTGTGTTTCCCATTCCGCAAATTGGTTTGATTTGTTTTCCGGCCTCCTGATTTCTGCCTCGACTTTTGCCTGTAAGGCAAATGGCACTGGGTGGGCCTTGAAGAACCGTGGAATTGCTTCCTGTTTAACAAGCAAGGTGGCCTTGTTTCCTTTGATAGTCCCTGGATCTTCCTGAAAAATGTCCAGGTATTTAATTAGGACTTCATTCAGGCAAATAATTTCTAATCAAAAAAGGGTGGAGCCAATCAACATGAAGCTTTCTCAACTAATTCCACCCCATCAGGTTTGGGCCTGAGTCTTTCATTACAATCGATGTTAACTGAACCAACTGCTTCTCATAAGTGACCAGAAGCAAAGTTGTACCCTTAATCTATAAAGGTTCCCTGGTACAGGTTCTCAGTCTAGCCAAGGTATTTACCAAACTTGAGGATTGGAGCCAAGAGCAAATTTTATTAAAGATTGCATCTGAGATCACTGATACAGCCGCGCTCGTATCAACCTCCCTTAGAACCAGCTGACCATTAAACTAGATATTTATTTTGATTGGCCCTGATTTGGCTGTTGCTAAGCAATTTAACTCTTCTAAGCCAAATGTAAGGGGCTTTCCAGATATGTACTCTCTTGGATACTGGCCTATGAGTTCTCCTACTCAACTCAGGCATAGTGGATGCCTTTTGCTGTCTTAAGTCCGCATACCAGCAGCATTTACAATGGCTTACTGACTCGATCCTGAAGAAAATGTTAACTGTTTAGCCAAGACTTGGCTTTGTTTTGGGGTTTTGCTGTGAGCTGATCTAGGGTCCCTCTGTTCAGGATATGCCCTGAGTGAGGCTGTGCAATTGCCTTCACTCGAGTGATGCCACCCCAACCACATTCAGCCTGGCAATGATGTCCACTTCCATTGGCATACCCTGTAACTCATGCTCCACTTGCCACATTTTCTAATGACAAAGCCAGAAGTAGTACCTGTGTGAAGTTCAGTTGGGCTTTAGCTAGTGAGCGCTTTTGCATGGTTACATTAATCCCACACACCAAGCGGTCTCTCAGCACCTCATTAAGGGTTAAACAAAAGTCACATGCCTCTGCCAGTCATCTTTACCTCATCAAAAATCCCAATATGGATTCTTCTGGTTCTTGAACTGCCGAGTAAAACTTAAACTGTCTCAGATTCAAAGGAGGCTTGGAGTCATAATATACCTTAATTAAATCTGTCAATACTTGAAAGATTTTAGTATTTGGTGCCTCAGGGAAAGATAGGCTCCCAATAACGAAAAAAAAACTGCAGATACACAAGCTGTCTGGAGAATTACTTGTTGCTTTTCATCTGACCCAATGTTATTTGCAGGGAAAAAAGAACACATTCTTTCAACATACTAGGACCTGTTTTCGATGGCAGGATTAGATGAGTCAAGATTCCCAAATAACGGCATGATGCCAGAAATGCTTACACCAACTCAAACACAACTGTTATAAGTGAATTTCTTCAAGAGCATTTTTTTCTCCGATCGCCACTGAAATAACTCCACAGAGGCTGGTATCTCATCACCAAGTAACTCTTTACTTACACATGCATAATACATTACACTGGTCTGCCTTCCTCAGAAACAGCGCTCAAAGTGAACAGAGCCTATGACATTCCTGTTCTTATCTATCAGCCAGGGATCCCTGATTAAGCCAGGTTAACAGCCCTAATCAGAGAACCTGTATTCTATGAGGTCCACCTGGCTGTCCTCATTGCAATCACTACAATAGGAAAATGAATTGATTTTTCAACCTTTTTTTTTAAAGAATCGTATGGGGAGCACTAAACGATTGGTTCAAAGGAACCAGACTTATTGATCCAAATTGTGGCTATACAAAAAATAAACAGCAGTCTGTGACTTACAAATTTTAAAGACCATGTCATAAATGAGAAATATTTCATCTGCTCTGAAGTTCAGAAGAACAAAATCTGGTTTGGCTTTCTTTCAGTTTCTGGTTATTTCAACGCAAAATCCAAAAGCATGTAATACCAATTATTCATACAAGGCATAGAAAATAATGTGATCATTCAACATGCCTGGAACAAAATATTTTAAAATTTAATGTAATTGCTTTTGTAGAATAGACCATAAGAAAAAGGAATGTGAGTAGGCTGTTTGGCTCCTCGAGCCTCCTCTGCCATTCATAAGAATTATGGCTGATTCGACATTCCTCACATCTATGTTCCTGCCCTTTCCCCATAACCCTTGATTCCTCTAATGATCATTAATCTATTTCAACCTTAATATACACAAGGACTCTACCCCTCAGTTCTCTGTGCCAAGGAGATGCAAAGAATTCAACTCTCTGAGAGAAGAAATTCCTCCTCATCTCAATCTTAAATTGGCATTGTTTTATTCTGAGACTATACCCTTTGGTTCTAGACTCTTCGATGAGAGGAAAACGTCCTCTCAGCATCTTACCACATTAAGCCCTTTAAGAATCATATATGTTTCAATGAGATGTAGGGATTTTGGTTTGCAATCAGTAATCTGGTGGTTTTTTGGTGGCTCGAACCACCCCCAGATCCCTAGTTCTGACACTGGACTTAATTTAGGAATGTGAAGTGGCAGGAGGCAGGTGTTTCAGGACAAAGAATCTCACTGTTTATTAAATGTAAAGGTGAGTATATCACGAGAAATTAAAAAAAGGCAAAAGTAATACACAGGGAAATAACACAAAGGTGAATAAAATAAAAGAGATAAAAAGGCAAATTGAAAACAGTGAAACTAACACAATCAGTTATTAACTTAACACAGGCTAATTACTATTGGAAACTAAATAGTAGTTTCAAGCACAGACATTTGAATCAGATTTCCTGACGTTGGGGGTGCTCTGCACTATCACCAACTGGCCCTCCAGTTTGGGTCTCGAGGAAATAGGCTCACCACTGGGGATAAACACAAGTTTGAAATACACTTGGTTGTTCCCACTTGCCACAGCTGGTGCTTCGCTGAAGACTTCGGACAGTGTTGAGTCTGGTTTGAGTACTTGGGTTTTCTTACACTGTGGTGGTTTTGTGAGCCGGTTTTCACCTCAGGATGTGTCCGAGGCCTTGTCAGTCGTGTCGGTGGTTTTCGGAGGTCGTCAGGCATCAGATCTGCTGGTCGTGGTTGGTTGCCTTTGGTTCCCCTGGTACGGGACAGGCCCGTGTTGGTAGGTTTCAGGGAGATAGCTGTGCAAGTAGTTCTCGGGGAGACTAGCTCTTTTGGATCCCTTTTTTGTTGGTAGCTGTGGGGATAGCTCTCTCTCTCTCTCTCTCGTTCCCAGATCAAGTCTAGCAGTTATACGGACTGTGTGCTCCATTATTGCCTCTCAAATCTGTGTTATCCATTGTTTTTCTGTTGTCCACATTGTGATGAAAAAGGGTCCTTACCCGAAACGTCAGCTTTCCTGCTTCTCTGACACTGCCTGGCCTGTTGTGTTCCTCCAGCTCCACACTGTGTTATCCTGATAGTTTAGAGTAGGTGTAAATGTGTTTTGATTAAGTATTTCTGTGAATGAATATTAATTGAAGTTGAGTGGCTTGGTACCTCAGAAGAGTCCAAGATGTCAGAAGTCATTGCCTTAGGTCTGGTTCATTGTTCCTTTAGGGCTAAGGCACAAATAGAATTTCTAACTGAACCATGGTTCCAGACAGCTATCCCCATGATTGTATATTCCAGAGCAATGCCCAGCTGCCCTTTTTTTTGTTTTAAATATTCTGTTAAAAATCCAGGGGTTTTGGTGCAGTATTCTAAATGACAGGGATTTCATTCTTACAAAAACCACCTCAAATTCTTTTAAACTCCAATGAGTAGAGTCCCAACCTGTTTAATCTTTCTTTCCTTATTGTGTAATGCTTGATTCCTTTAGTGATTTGAAATCAGTTTATCTCAGCCTTGAATATACTTAATGACCCAGCCTTGACATTTGCAGTAAAGAATTCCACAGATTTCTCACATTTGGAGAAACAATTTTTCTTCATCTTTGTGTTAAACTAGATGACTCCGTACTTTGAGATTATGCCCTCTGATCCTAGACTCTCTCACAATTCTATTTAAGGGGAAACAAGCTCTCATCAGCTAATCTGTAGACTCACTAAGAATCTTTTATGTTTCAATAAGGTCTTCTCTCATTCTCTTGAACTTCAATGAGTATAAACCCAAATTACTCCACCTCTCCTCTTAAGAAAATCCTTCTGTACCCAGGATTAATTTAGTGTATCTTGTGTCTCAAATACTGCTACATCTTTGCTTCAATAAGGGGACCAAAACTGTTTATAGTATTCTATTCATGGTCTGACCAATGCTTTGTATCGTTTTGATAAGACCTTCATGTTCTGCGTTGGCAGACGTATCCTTGGAAGAGCAACATAGATAGAAAACACATCTGTTGCACCCTGAAAAATAAATGTACATTTCAGATAAATAGGCTCTGAAGGGCAACAGTTTAAGAGTAAAATTGACAAGGATTAGAAATGTGAAGTTCCTACTAAACAAAATACCAGGACTTTTCCTTGCACTTGAACTTGGTAACTAAAACGTTTGGAAATATACCTACAATCAATGTCAAAGAGCTGGCTTGAATTGAATGTTCAGGGATGTGGCATCAGAACAGGCTTTGTACAGGGATTCACATTTGTTACTGCAGGACAGGGTGCGGTTCAGGGTTACCCATTGAGATTGTGAGTTTCAGATTAGAAGATTTTGTACAGAACTAAAAAGACACAGTGGTTTGCAAAGAGGAGCCAAGGTTTGCTTTCGGGGCTGTGGAGAACAATCCTTTTGTCTCTGGTCCACATAGTGTGCTCCAAAAAAATGCTTAATTTCTGGACGCAGCAATTCCTGCTCCCCCTTTGGTTTAGGAAGGAGATTGATAAAGCAGTTGTGGCTAACAGGATCAAAGGATATTGGAGAAGGGAGAGATTAGGGTATTGAGCGCAATGATCAGCCATGATCATATTGAATGGCGGAGCAGGCTCAAAGGGTTGAGAGGGCTACTCCTGCTCCTTTCTTCTATGTTTCTGTGTTTTTAAGCCTGGAGATCCAGTTCTGACTCTCAAATTGTAATTTTTCCTCTCCAAGATTAAACATTTGAGATAGGCCTTCTAACAAATTGCTATAAAATTCATATCTGTATTGGATGCATATGCAATTGTTTAAGTGTGTGTTTCATACTTTTTATAGTTTAACATAAAACCCCCTCTCCACTGTCAAGCTCATCCCACACAAAGTTAACATCAAGGCTATTAAGAAAATATCAATTTTGCTGTTCCTGTGCATTAAAATGTTTCCAACTATATATTTTATGCATCTGCAAAGTCAGTTAGGTCCACATTTGGAAAATGCAGCCAAGTTTCACTAATGTTTTAGTCTAAATGGCAGCTGGTGCACTCAAAAAAAAGGTTTTTGTCCTTCACAGATGGTGTTCTGGCATCTTTCCTGGTCTTTTCTTATTTATCTCATACCATTCCTCTGCATGGCTGATGATCTCAGCAATTATTTCTCCTTTTTTCTCATTATAATGCCATCAGCTTAACTCCACTTTTTTTTTCGTTCATACATATGCAACACGCTGCACACATTTATAGGCCAGCATATTTTGTATCTAGGTTCTGAAGAAATTGCATTTAACATTTCAGTCATGCCATTAAATTTAACTTTCGATTTTATTTCTTTCAGGTTGAGCAAATATTTTCAAAGAAAAATATGCTATTTCTTCAAAACAGAATTTTAGAAAGCTATCTACATACCAATGTACCTCATTCATTAAAATTGACCAAAAACTGAACTAGACTAGCCACATAAACACAGTGGCTACAAGAGCAAGTGAGAACCTTGGAATCCTGCAGCAAATAATTCACCTCCTGACTCCACAACCTGTCCATCATCTTCAAGGCACATCTCAGGAGCATAATTGAATATTCTTCCCTTCCTGGTTCAGTGCAGCTCCAACAATACTCAAGAAAGTTGCTACTATCAAGGGAAAAACAGCCCACTTGAATGACACTACTTCTACAAACACTTTCCCACTATTGACACAGTAGCAGCAATGTGTACTGTCTACAAGATGCACTGCAGAAATTCACCAAGAGACAGTTCCTTCCAAAATCACATCCACTATCATGTAGAAAGACAAGGGCAGCAGATGCATATGAACACCAGCACCTAAAAGTTCCCCTCCAAACCATTCACTATGCTGGAAATTGCCAGCATTACTGGATCAAAATATGGAACTCCCTCAATAATGGCATTGTAGCAAATAAACTTCAACAGTTCAAGAAGGCAGCTCACCACATTCCCAAGGGCATCTAGGGATGGGCATTGAGTGCTGGTCCACAAAGCTATGCCTCATCCCTTGAATGAAGATAAAATATCGCTCCAAATTGTATGTACCAATTTCATATCTGAACACAACTTGAAAATTGATGCCTAAAGTAATTTTTTTTTAGGATTCACTAAGTTGAGGAGAGGTACATTTCTCCTTACATGTTACAATAATTGTTTGAGTAACTTGTTTTGTAACATTGTCCAAACAAGTCACATATACCTTGTCTCTTGATGTCATTAACTGGTTTCTGTAGGACTAACATGTGATTTCCCCACATCCCAACACACACACACACGCGCGCACACACACACGTGCACACACACACAAAGACATGGGCACAATTCTGGGATAGCTCAGTTTAGTTAATTTAATGGCTAGTTCTTCAATGGTTTTGTTTCAAGTTTTAACTTGACTCATTTGTTTGTGGTCTTGCCACCAATTTATTTAAACTTCCATATGCAGACATTTCACTACTAACAATGGTAAATGTTTCTTTGGATGGACAGAGAACCCTCTGGCATTATTTAAATAAGGGTAGAAGTGTCTTTTTCTGGTATTCTGATCAATACATCGTTCAACCACTACCATGAAAATAAATTAATTAATCACTTACCTCATTTGTAAGTTTGACATCTTACAGTGCACAGATTGACCACAGTGATTGCAGTGACTATTTTTCTGATATGAACTAATTAATGACATGAAACAATTGATGGCATGAAAGCTACTTTACGAAACAATTTGTTTCCTTTCTTTTTCCACACTCCAAGCAAACATTTATATCAGATGTTAATTGTTCTGTTTGTTTCTGCATTTTGTTCCAATGTGAAGCAATCAAATATGATTTATAACTCATGAATTTCTACCAAAGTTTCAACTTGATAATTTTTCTTCTTTGAATGGATTGGTTAGTGCCATTGCTTCTTTTCACCCATGTTGTCTTCACCCATACAAACAAAGAGTTGAATTTTTTGAATGTTACCTGCTGGGCTCTAACTTGCAATGGACTTTTCTTTGCACTCCATGTTACTGTCTCTGCTTGAAGCTGTATTAACAGTTAAAAGAAATTGATGATATAATTTAATTTGGGTCAGAGATCAGCAAATTTTATATCTAGAAAAATGTTGATGAACATGTAAAGACTTGACTTCCAGCTCCAAGTACTCTCTTATCTTAATTATACAATTATCGTAAATGAATCATCATTTCAGAGGGTCCTCAGAGGGAATAGAGTGAGGATCTTTAAGTGAATTTTCACAATTAGGAGATATATTAAAATGCATGATTTTAATGGTAGCAATCTTCGGTTATTCCTGGTGTCGTGAGCGTGGAATAACAAATAGTACATTAAAGGAAATAAATAAATATTTAGAGACTTAGAATTACATTTTCATGTCTTCTCTGTGTTAGAGCTGAGGTGGGAGAGATTTAAATTGGCAGGTTGAATCTGGTTCTGAGATTCTTGCTCACATTCGTAGAATGGGAACTTTTTTATATGGCCCTGGGATAATGGTACAGATAGGAAGCTAAAACTTGATAATTCTGCCCTTACTTAATCCATTGCATGGGGGGTGCATTTTAGTGGCATGTACCCATTCCTACAGCATGTGCTATTTTCATATTTTCCCATTTTGGTCAGAAAAATCTCATTGAATCTCAGAGGATTTGTGAAACAAGAGGAAAGTTTACTATGGACTACTTTTGGTAAATTTAAACATTCTTATAATTGTTATAATTATATGCTGTATAGTAAATGTGTTTTTAATGAAGTGATTTATCATAGGTTCCTGTTCCTTAAAAGGTAATTGACCATTAAATTGCTCAGCATTATGTTATTACTCACAAGCATTAGTTTTTCCAGCAGATACAGGACTCTGAAAAGCACTCCTCTGCAATCAACATTAATGAAAATCTGACTTTAATGTGTCATCTAGACATTATATTTTCACTTTCAGTTTGATTTAATGTCTAGCGATCCTATGAAGCCTTCATCCAGTATCCACTACAGTAAAAGTCAAGACCGTATGAAATATTAGTAAATGTTAGTAACCTCATTGAAATGTTTGAAACATTAGTAAAATTAGAGGACAAGATAGCAGTGATCAGTAGATTATTCAATCAAGTTAATTTCTAATCTGGCACAGGTGAATGATCTATTTTGACAGCTTCTAAAGCAGGACCATACTAGGCATTGGGATGAATAAATGTGTTTGAATAAATGCTTACCTCCAGATAAATGCTAGCACTGTGCAATCCAGATCATCCCACCAACATTGCAGCAGATGCATTGTCTGTCTATCAGTCTACATACTGTTTCAGACCCAGAAAGACATGACTACATTACTGTTTATTATGCATCCAGAGCATTAACAGAGACAGAGGAATGCTACACAATCATAGAAGAGGAGCCCCTAGCAGTCATGTGAGCCTGCGAGAAATTTTCAGAATACATTTGTGACTTAAAGCTACCATCTAAATAGACAGCATACAGTTAGTCAGTTTGCAGACTGGTGCTGAGGATGTAGTCTCCTGTCCATCTTAAGCTCTGTTTGGGTCAGACTTTACCTTTTCAAATTCAACACAGATCAGCCCTAGTTGTTAGGAAAGATAAATTAACAGGACTATGACAATATCATTCTGAAACAAAAAAAAACAAATAACTGCAGATAATGGAAATCAGAATCAAAATCAGAAATTGCTGGAAAAACTCAGCAAGTCTGGCAGCATCTGTGGAGAGAAAGCAGTGTTACTGTTTCGGGTCCAGTGATCATTCTTCAGAAACCCGCACAGCCCCATACCATTTTGAACCTATTGCTGCAGAGCTGCATTGTCTTGTTTCTTATGTGAATGTGTTTGTGTGGGATTAAGGGGATACGATTTAATTCTGCAACGTAGCTCAGTTGTTAAATTTTAATTTGAGTCAGAGCAGCAACTTGAAAAATGTAAAGCAGCTTGAAATGGGAAATAAAATTAAAATAGCATGGCAGGGAAATGAAATTTAAAAAAAAAATTGAATTTAAGAAAAAACAAAAGAGAAAGCATTTCCGAGAAAGGAAAAGGAAACAAAAAAGACCACACAACAAATTGGAACAAGAAGTGCAAAACGGTGGACAAAGAAGGGTGAGAGATAGGAATCACCACTTAGAAGGCTAGAGTTACAAAAGGAAACTTCAGATGAAGAAGAAGAGTCTGATGGTGAGAATTCTCATCATACCAAAAGTCCAAAAAAGAAATGTTTGTCTTTGTACATGCCCTTCCATTTTGAAGAAATAGGATGTGGCAGCATTTGTTTTTATACCATTTGAAAAAGTAGCAAAACAAATGAAGTTGAGGGAAAACTGGACACTGTCCCTACAGAGCAATATGTCTACAGGTACAGCTCATGAGATTTTCTGCATTACCGTCAGGAGATTTTTATTCTACAGGAAGAAACGTGTTTCCCGATGTACACGAGTTAGTTCCTCAGGGTTATAAGTAAATATTTTGAAACTGGAGGTAGCAACTAGGGTAAACTTACATTGAATTTGAAAAGGTAAAGTAAAGTGATTTTGATCATTGGATGTGGGAGTTAGAGTTTAAGTCAATGTATGAAGCTCTGAGAGAAACTAATCTCTTAGAAGAATTTCAAAATTCACCATATCCAGTACTTAGAACCCATGTTGAAGACCAGGGGTACAGCAGCTGAATACGCAGCAGAAATTGCTGATGATTATGAACTCATCTAAAAAAAAAATCTAGGAGATAGTAGGAACTGCCGATGCTGGAGTCTCAGATAACAGGGTGTGGAGCTGGATGAACACAGCAGGCCAGGCAGCGTCAGAGGAGCAGGAAAGCTGACGTTTCGGGTCTGAACCCTTCTTCAGAAAAT
>NC_063344.1:43854303-43902135 GCF_021869965.1 Rhincodon typus | reverse complement strand
AGGGTCCAAACCCGAAACGTCAGCTTTCCTGCTCCTCTGATGCTGCCTGGCCTGCTGTGTTCATCCAGCTCTACACCTTGTTATCTACAATAAACTAAACCATTTTATTGTCACCACATAAACCCCAGTGGGATGGAAGGTGAGAGAGTGAAAGGAAGATAAGTGGCTAGAATAAAGGAGGGAGAGCTGGGAACAACTTTAGAATTCATCTTTAGATTGGAAAGAAAGGTGCTGAGGGGTGAAGTGTGAACAACCATGCAGTGTGTTTCCATTGTTACAAGATGAGTAGATGAGAGACAAAAGATTTTTTGTTGCAATGAGCAGTAATCATTTATTCCTTGAACAGTGCAACTAACCCCATTAATATATTAAGGCAAAAAGAAGCAACTCAAACTCTTGCTGGTGAAAGACATAATTTTACTTCCATGAAGTGCATTGAATGCCAAAAGTTTTAATAAATGAAAATAGTGATGAATATGTACCTGTTCCTTAGAATTTTACTTAAAATCTGAAACAGTAACGGTTGAGATTGTTTAGAAATTACTGATGGATTGAATGAATTCATACCAGGCAATGATTTGTCTGGAATGGAATTTTAGTTTTGCCTATAATCATGGTAAGTCCAAGTGAGTTTAAAGAGATGGAGCAATGACAAAACCACATTCCTGGTGTAAAGACGACAGTTCCTTTTGCAAGCTAAACTGGGAAGAAATGAAATTTGGATGCTGCTGTGTTGCAGAGAATGTGCCAGCTGTGCAGGTTTTCATGTCAACTCAAAAGGCAAAAGCAGAACTGTGTGAACTACTCTTATTAGTTACAAAGTGCCATTACTTTTGAAGTAGCTGGATTTGATTCTTTTGAGGGACAACTTGACATCCGTTGGGTTGAAAACATGTCTAACAATGGCCTTCTGATGTTTAAATTGCAATTTATTAAACTAAGATTTCAGAAAATCTGCAAGTAAAGTCAGATCTCTCTTTTTCATCTTCTGAGTGAAAATTCAGCACTCAAAAAAGGCTGACAATTGTGTAAACCTTTGCTCCAGGAAGCTGTGAAAATCTCTTATTCTGGATTTCATTAATAAAGGCAAGTAATTCAGCCATTTTGATGTTTGGTATAAAACATTTACCTTAATGTGTAATAGTGGGGCTTGAGTGAATGCATTCCTCCTGCCAGTCATAAGACTTAGTGTATTATGGGGAAGAGAAAAACAAAACAGCACGACAAAATGAAAAGGTCAAAAGGAAACATAAGGAGAAATTAATGATTAATAAATGTAAATGATTCAAAGACAGAAAGCGGAAGTTGTCGGAAGCAAATAAGAAAAAGAGCAAAAACCTAAAAGATTAAGAAATACAAATAAGCAAAGATAGATTTACATTTTATAAAAACCAAAAATACAGATAACGTCAGAATTTTATTTAAGTACTTGAATACAAATAATGTAACTTGTGGTGTAGAAATTTGCCTCAAAAATTATTGTGCTACTTCATGCTGAGTTTGATCTTGATACAGGTAATTTGGGACAATCCTAAACAATCTGTATTTGTTCCTAACTCTCAAAATTGAAGGCAAATCTCCACACAGCACCATTCCAAAAAAAAAAGAGACATAACAAAGTGTGATCAATCATTCTGTGTGATAGACTGGTAGATTTCATTGTACACAAATAGTTAACAAACAATGCTAGAGCATATATTAGGCAATGAAAAATTAGGCTTTGGCTTTAGCACATCAGTGTAATGTTTTCATGCTCTTAGCAATCATCAGGGTCAAACCTATAAAATATCTCTTTTCATTATAATTTCCTCAGGCTACACTTTGTTCAGTATAATGCACAACAGGAAAAGCAAATAATGTTGTGATCTCGACTACTTCCAATGTTTTTGTGGAGGTTAGACAGTTTTTCTCCATAGAAGACTATGAGTTCAAAATCTATCTGGTGTTTACTGATTTCAATGCAAGGGTGTTTATATGACTAGAGTAATTTTTTTCCAGTTCAACAAGCTTGGCATCATGAGATAAATTTTGAACGTACCATTCAGATATAGAATTTCAGGATCAGTGGTTAGGTTAGTTAGAGTCATAGTCATAGAGGCATAGAACTATACAGCCCAGAATCAGAACCTTTGGTCCAACTTGTCCATGCTGACCAGGTATCCTAAATAAATCTAGTCCCATTTGCCAGCATTTGGCCCATATCCCTTTGAGCCCTTCCTATTTGGATAGCGATCCAGATGCCTTTTAAATGTTGTAATTGTACCAGCCTCCACCACTTTCTCTGGTAGCTCATTCCATGCACGCAACCACCCTCTGCATGAAAACCTTGCCCATTTGTTCCCTTTTAAATCTTTCCCCTCTCAACTTAAACCTGTGCCCTCTAGTTTTGGACTCTCCCACTCCAGGGAAAGTATCTTGCCTATTTATACTATCCTTGCCCCTCATCATTTTATAAACCTCTAAAAGGTCACACCTCAGCCTCCTGCATGCCAGGGAAAATAGCCCCAGCCTATTCAGCCTCTCCTTATACCTCAAACCTGGTAACATCCTTGCAAAACTTTACTGAACCCTTTCAAGCTTCACAACATCCTTCCTATAATGTGGAAACCAGAATTGCATGCAGTATTCCAAAAGTGGTCTAACCAATGTACTGTGGAGGCACAACATAACCTTCCAAATCCTATACTCAGTGCACTGACCAATAAAGGCAAGCATACCAAATGCCTTCTTCATTATCGTATCTACCTGCTACTCCACTTTTAAGGAACTATGAACCTGTTTTCCAAGGTCTCTTTATTCAGCAACATTCCCCAGGACCTTACCGTTAAGTATATAAGTGCTGCCCTGATATGCCTTTCCAAAATGCAACATCTCACATTTATCTAAAGAAAACTCCATCTGCCACTCCTGCGCCCATTGGCCCAGCTGATCAAGATCCCATTGTACTCTGAGGTAACCTTCTTTACTGTCCACTACACCACCAATTTTGGTGTCATCTGCAAACTAACTAACCAAGCCTCCTACATTCACACCCAAATCATTCATATAAATGATGAAAAACAGTGGACCCAGCATCGGTCCTTGTGCCACACCATTGCTCACAGGTCTCCAGTCTGAAAACCAACCCTCCACCTCTGTCTTCTACATTTGAGCCAGTTCTGTATCCAAATGGCTAGTTCTCTCTATTCCATATGATCTAACCTTGCTAACCAGTCTACCAGAAGAAACCTTATAGAATGCCTTAATGAAGTCCATATAGATCACATCCACCACACTGCCCTCATCAATGTCCATTCTGAAGAAGAATCCCAAATCAGATGATATTTCAAATACAATTTGGAAGATACTGTTTTCCACCATTAGTATTTAGACTATCAACTGACCAAGATATCTTTCAGCAGCACATGGACAGGAACATTAAGAATGGACCTGCTTGCATGCTGGCAATATCACAGTCATAGATAAGACAAACGCAAAACATGATCACATCCTGCATCTCCCAATAACAGCACTGTGATGTAAACGACTGGTATTTAACAGCATAAAGTGCGAATCAATGTCAGCAGATAAGCTTCATTGAGTTTATTTACTCATCCGTGGAGTCTGTCCTGATCCAAGTAAGATCAAGGTTGTTAAACAAACATCAACAGCAAAAGATAAAGAAGATCTGTGATGTTCCCTCACCACATATCTTTAACTTGTCCACTGACAGATTGATTCAAGAAGGACATCTTTTGTGTGTGGCAAGATGACAATCAATAGATCTTTGATTATCTTCAGCAAATTCTGTCGTCAAAAGCTTGCTTAATACAATATTACCACTCCAGGAAACATATGATTCAAAGTGGTTGTATTTGCACAGCTGATAATATTGTGGTCATTGGGTAAGACAAAGACAGAGCATGATGACAACCTTTACCTACTGATAATAGTGCAATGATAAGGATTAATATTTAACAGAATAAAGACAACATCAGCCACATAAACCTTTACAGGTCCAGTTATTCCACCCTTGAAGTCAATCCTGATCCAGGCAAGAATGAGGATAATATACCCATGTTGATGCCACAGGATTAAGAGGATCTAAAAAGTTATCTTGATTTTTTTTAAAAAAATCCCTCCTATACATTCACAGCTTCACAGAAAAGGTATCTCTGTTGGGAGATTTACTCAAGGTGGACATCTCCTGTTTGATTCTTTCAAGCAGATTCTGACAACAAAATCTTACCTACTATGCTAGTATGATTGCAGGAAAGACTCATTCTCAAAGTGAATGAATCATAAAAAGGCCTAAGCATGTGTCTTTTGGAAGATAAAATCAAATCGCTTTTGATTCAAGAAGTCTATCATCAGCACCACCTAACAGTTCCAATTAGAGAGTGAGACATAAGCTCTGGCATTCCCATTATGCAGCCTCATACGCACTTACCTGGCATGGAATTCACCACTGAAACAGGTCACAAGCCATTAGAAATCTGTCGCAAACTGAATGAAAGCATCACCACATTCTCAGAATCTGCTTATCAAGGTGCATGGATGCAACTTTGATGAGAAACACAAGCCAGGTGCCAGGATAATTATGTCTCACGTATTGAGTATTTTACCCAGCCCACTCAAAGATTAAGGTATTCCTTTCACTACAGAGTATAAAGTGATTCTCAAGGTTGATCTGTTACACTTTAGCCAGAGCCACTGAAGATTTGTAATTGGTGTGGCTCAGGGGTTAGCACTGCTGCCTCATAGCGCGAGAGGCCTGGGTTTGATTCCAGCCTTGGGTGACTGTCTGTGTGGATTTTGCACATTCTCCCTGTATCTGTGTGGGTTTCCTCTGGGTGATCCAGTTTCCTCCCATAGTCCAAAAGATGTGCAGGTTAGGTGGATTGACCATGCTAAATTGCCTGTAGTGTCTAGGGGTGCGTAAATCAGTTGGATTAGAAATGGGAAATGCCTGGTTACAGGGAAAGGGTAGGGGAGTGGGTCTGGGTGGGATGCTCTTTGGAGCGGTG
Organism: Rhincodon typus; assembly: GCF_021869965.1. Taxonomy (NCBI): domain Eukaryota; kingdom Metazoa; phylum Chordata; class Chondrichthyes; order Orectolobiformes; family Rhincodontidae; genus Rhincodon; species Rhincodon typus. The sequence continues at coordinate 43,897,129 of NC_063344.1, read as the reverse complement.
GTGTGGACTTGTTGGGCCAAATGGCCTGTTTCCACACTGTAGGGATTCTACTAAAAAAATGCAACTACAAGAATTTCAGAAGATCATTTTCCAAGAATGGACTGATAGTAGTGAAGAAGAACCCTAGAAGATGCATTCATTTTGTCCATACAGAGACAAACTCGGCATGTCATAGCAAGTCATTTTCAAGGGGGAAAGGAGTCCTAACCCAAAAACATTATAATAAGATATCTTGTCCATGTTACACTGGGAGTACAGTCTGAACTCACTTCTTGAAAGGGTGGTTGAATCAGAAATTCTTAAAATATTTAAGCGGCATTTAGATATTCACTTGTGTTGTCATAGCCTACAGGTCTATAAGCCAAGAACTGGAAAATGTAACTAGTGAAGTCAGCTTTTTGGCTTCCTTTTGTGCTGTAAAGGTCTATGAGTTATGAGTTTACAAATTGCCAACAATAAGATAGGTTTCTATTTTGTAATATAAAGGTCAGTTGTGCTTAGTTGGCTAGACAGCTGGTTTACAATGCAGAGTGATGCCCACAACATGGTTCAATTGCTGCACTGGCTGAGGTTACTACTAAGGACTCTCCTACACAACCTCTCCCCTTGCCTGAGGCATGGTGACCCTCAGGTTAAAGGACCACCAGTCATCTCTCTCTTTCTCTAACAGAGAGCAGTCCTGTGGTCTGGTAATGCTATGGCAGCTTTACTTTTACCTTATTTTGTGATGTAACCTGGTGAAAGTTTCCTTGCTAAAGGTTCTCTTCAACTCTAGGGCCACATTGTCTAATATCCAATACCGTAATGACTTACTCCAAATATCTCAGACTTATATGTACATCTGAGTTTTCCGGGAGAAACTTATCAAAAGGCCAAGCAGGCTTGAGGAGCTGAATGACATCTTGGATGACATACTCCTTCTCCTAATTTATAAGTTTGTGAATCAAGTTCAGCAACCAAGTTCCAACTGATAACAATGTGATCACAATGGGATCAGATTTCATTTTAGTAATTTGATAGAGTAATACATATTGGACAGGACACCAAGAATACATGAGCTCTGTTTAAAAAAAAAGTGTCATGGGATCCTTTCCATCCACCTTCAAGAGCATTCAGTGCCTTTGGTTAGTGTCTCACTGAAATGGTAGCACCCCCTGTTAGTACTGTGCTCGAGTGATAAGCTTAAATTTGTGCTCAAGTCTCTGCAATGCTTCTTTCTTCTTGAAATAAAAACACACAACCAGAATACAATTCTAAACACATTAAAGAAATCGATTGTCTTATTCCCATTTAATTTACTTTATCTGCGTTTCTTTAATTAGTCCAAATCATTGTTCGGTTGCACACAATGTATTTGTTGAAAGGAGACAAGGCATTGAAGCTTCTCATCTTGCACTCATCAGAACTAGGAAGCAAGGAACAAGCCACAGTAAATGGATATTTTATACAGCAGGAGACAATCCTGATTGGTTGGACCATCATTGGCATGGAGATGTAGCAAGAACAATCTTAGTTATCAGACCAATCAGGTAGATTCTAATTGGTCAAGGTGTTGTCATAGGGATGTCTCCATGACCCCTCTTTTGAAAAGAAAAGGCCCAATATATGGCGATTTTGTTTTTGCCCTGAAAAGAAAATCCTGTGAATCTATCTATATAGCTTCGAGCACACTTAAGTGTTTTACACTACCTACCTGATTGATGATCTTAAACTGGTTTCCAGTGTAACTATTCATGTAGATTGGAATATTTATTAAAGGAGTTGGAAAAGTAGAATCTTAGAATCAGAGACAGCACAGAACAAAGGAAGATGGAGGAGAAACTAGTTTTAGAATGTACAGCAAAGCATAAAAGAGGAAAGTTAGAACCAAAAATTGAGAAAGAACTTAACATGCATCGATTATAATAAGACTGGATATACCAAAGCCAATTGTTGGAAGTTAAATAGGAGACCAACTGTATTGGTAGGAATGTCCAAGGTAACATCTCAAAGAGGCTGTTAGGAGAGTATGTGGGTATTAAAACTGTAACAACAAAGTGAATATATTTCCTTAGAATGTACTAAGAAGGGCTGGCATGAGGATTCTTTTTTGGATATTGAAAAGTAGAATCAGGCAATTAGATATTCTGAGAATTTCATCTAAAAAGAGAAAGTATTTCCTTATGCTTTGCATCATGCTGGATGAAGATATTGAGAGAATCTCAGAGTCATTGATGCTAGAAGATAGTTTTTGTCTTCCAGAGGAGTTAATGAAGGAGAAAATATCAATTAGAGGTATACTTGGAAGTTCCCACCAGTGTCATTACCAGTGTCATTGTCAAACCAGAGTTTGTTTGAAGAGTAAATTGGTAAATGGAAAAGCTGTCGTGAGATCAGTGAAATAAATTCCTACAGAAGAAATTGATTTTACTTTGGGTAATGACCTGGTAATTTCAAGAATATTTCCTCACCAAGCATGGTGCTACAATCAATCAGTGGAGGTAGAAGAAACTGAGATGTTATAAGGAGGACCTCTTTTTTTTTTTTCTGACCATGTTATGACTAGATCCCAGGCTGTTAGAATTCAACCAGAAGGAAATAAGCCCCTGAAACAGGGAAGTGATTTGGAAATTCCACTATTGAATACAACGTTTTGAAAGTTTAACTAAAAAAAGGGTGAAAGTAAAGAGAATGAGGCTGAAATGTTTAGCCCATCTTCTTCAATAGGAATATGACAAATGGATCCTAAATGGAGTTATGCAAAACTACCTACTCGGGGATGGAATCAGGAACAATAACAGTGTTAATACTTGAAAAATGAAGTATTAATGAGAAAATAGAGACCATCTGAAATACCAACGAATGAGAAATGGCCAGTGATCCAATAAATGGTAGCTCCATCTGAATATCAAAATGATATTTTACAGGTGGCTTCTGAAGTTCAAGTAGCAGGTCACTTAAACATTCACAAAACAAGCTGAAATATTGAAATAGTTTTCATGACCAGGATTGCATAAAAAGGTCAAATTTTGCTTGACATGCCATACATGTCAGGTAATGGGGAGATCTCAAATCCCAATTAAACTTCCATTTTTAATTCTGATATCATTTTTTGAAGAATATTTTATCAGGATCTTAACAGACTGAGTAGTATTCCTAACTAAAATGAGGAATATGAATCAGTATCTTTTAATGATAATGGATATTTCCACAAGATTTCCTGAAGCAGTGCCTTTAGTAAAAAATACTGCAGAGATACTATTAGAGAAGAATATTCAATTTTTTAAAACAAGATATTGATTACCTAAAAGGCACACAATCAGATCAAGATTCAAATTTTATGTTACAAATATTCAAGGAAATGAAGGCTAGTTTGGAAGTAAAGCCATTTAATCTTCTGCTTATCACTTGCAATCTCAAGGGGGCATTGGAAAAATGGCATCAAACTTTGAAGAACATTATTAGACCTTATTGCCAAGAATGTCATAATGATTAGGATAACTGTATTCCTTTGTTACTTTTTGTCATTGCCAATGCTCTTAATGAGTACCCAGGATTGGTCCTTTTATATTAATGTATTGACATGAAGTGAAAGGACAACTTAATCTAATTAGAGAGAAGTGATAAAATAAAGCCCAGGAACTATGCCTCCTACCCATATTTAGAGTTTTGACTAGATGCTGACCAAACCATATGAGTTGGCTCAAAAGCATTTGAAGGTTGTGCAACAAATGATGGAAACTAGAGCAGAAAAAAAAGGCCAGAGTTCAAAATATTTTTGCTACAGACAACATGTTAATGTGTTGCCTGTCTCTTTGAAAGCATTAAAAATGAGATTCACTGGACCTAATCAAGTCAAACAAAACCTCAATGTTATGAATTATGTAGTGGATACTCCAGACAGGAGAAAGAATCAGTGAATGTGTCATGTTAACATCTTGTAAAAATATTCTGGTATGGACAATAGTCATGTGAAAAGTATTTTAATGGTAGTGAAAGACAGGAGTGAAGCAGCAATATCACAACAACTGAAGAATACATCAGACATTGAAAACTCAACAGTTGACCCTTCATTAAACAGACTGGAAAACAGAAGCTTAAAACATAATACTAGCTATCATATCAAAGTGACTTATGAAGGTTATTACAGAATTATAAATCAATTCATGTTAATCAGCCTGGGAAAACTGTTTTGGCAATTTGTGATATCAATGTCAGAGATGCATAACCTATAAAACAACACCCTAATAGACTAAATCCAGAGAGATCTGCTCATTTATGAAGGACATTTGAAACTATTGAACTAAGTCATAGTAGCTTGAACTTGACTGATGATGATGGTGCTACAACCAGATGGATCATAAAGATTCTGTAATGACTAGTGTAAAGACAAATTGGTAACAAAAAAAAAGACTCTTATCATATTCTAAGAGTAGAGGACTACATTGAATGAATTCGACATGAAAGATTTGTCACAAAATTTGACTTGCTAAGAGGATGTTGGCAAGTTCCATTGACTGATAGCGCCAAATAAACATCAACTATTCTAAGATCAAACGAACTCCTTCATTGCAAAGTCTTTTTTTTGGAATGTAAAATGTAGCTGCAATATTTAACAACTAACCAACAATGAAATTGAAGTACTAAGTAACTATTGTTTCCATCAATGATTTGGTTGTTTACAGTCAAACTTGGGAAGAACATTTACACCACTTGACAGAATTGTTTGTTCAGCAATTTGATTATAAATCTGGCTAACAGTGGATATGCCACAACAAAGGTAACGTATTTGAGCCACACTGTTGGAAAAGGCCAAGTAGCACCTAGCAAAGCGCTTAGGACAAAATCTGAAATTTTGATGCACATTTGTTTCAAATTTCAGCACTGTTATCACATCTTTAATAGACTTGTTGATAAAAGGCAGAAACTTTAAATGCATGCAAGAAATCAGAGTGCCTTTGAAAACTTGAAAGCTGTGCTGACAACTACATCAGTTTTAGCCATGTCTAATTACATGAAGCCATTCAAACTAGATGTTGATACCAGCACCAGTGTGAGGCTGTTTTACTTCAGAAGTCAAAGTAAGAATTATATGGCTTGTCAGTTATTTAACAAATAAACTGACAGCATGTCAGTAAAAATATTTCACATTGGAGAAGGAGACATTGAGCCTTATATTGGTTCAACATCATTTTGAAACATACACCACCAACAACATGGAAGAACACAGATAACATTTTTGATTTTCTGAGAAATGCTCCAGGATAAGACCTTATGATTGAGCTGCACCAAAACAATTCTAAAACAATATAATTTGAAAATTGTTTGTATGCCTGCAAACAAAAGTATTACAACTAATGCTTTATTGAGAGTTTATTTGAATAAAGTGATGCCTATGAATTTATGTAAAAAATGATCGCTGTATATCTCATGACATTTTTAATGTCAATATGTTGCTACTGATACTGTGATATAACAAAGTGTTAAGGTAATTTTTGATGAGAAAATAAAATTAGTTTTAAAGATAAATTTTGCTTATGAAGTTAACTAAAACTCTACCTCATTCTATTCCCAGCTGAAATTTCATGTAGATTTACAGGTTAATTTATATCATATGCAAATATCCCCTAACACTTTGAAGACCTTAGTGGTTAATCCTTCACCTCTTACTAGTAGTTGGTCTATAGGCATGTGTTACAATAAGCATATGGTGGAGAAAATCTAAGCAAAGATGATCCTAACAGAACCAGTTGCCAGCTGTGGGCATCTCCTACAACAGAAATCACAGACAGTTAGGTTCACAAGAAATGCACTAAATCCTGCTTGTACCTCTGCTCCCTCTCAAAAACACCTTTCACAACTTTTCTAACCATTAATTTCTGCAGCTGGTTTCATTTCTTTACTAAATAATCCAGTTGGATTCTTTGTCCCTGCTCTCACCTCTACCGCCAAAGCATCAGTATCTTCATTCTCTTTGGTCCCCCTCTCTGACACAACGTTAACCTTCAGCAACGGCTAAAATGGTTCACATAAGATTGTCCATTCACTTTACTCTTTTCCCTAATTTCCACTGGATCCAATACAATCTAATTTAAATTGATCCCTCTCTGCCTGAGGTTTTGAATCATAAAATCCCTGCAGTGTGGAAACAGGCCCTTTGGCCCAACAAGTCCACAGTGACACTCAAAGCATCCCACCCAGACCCATCCCCCTAATCTACATATTCCTGAATACTATGGGCAATTTAGCATGGCCAATCCACCTAACCTGCACATTTATTTTTGGATTGTGGGAGGAAACCCATGCAGACATGGAGAGAATGTGTAAACGCCACACAGGCAGTTGCCCAAGGGTGGAATTGAACCTGGGTCCCCGGTGTTGTGAGGCAGCAGTGCTAACCACTGAGCTGCCGTGCCACCCCATAACAGCTGGCAGCGGTGGGAGCTGGATAACTTATTTCTGTTCTGCCCAAAATGTTACTGCTGACTCTTTTTCTTCCCCACCTGAAGTGTTGTTGGAAGAGTTCTCTTTACTCATCTGATCTGCTGATTTTTACTTCCTGTTCTTTGCTCTCCATCCGTTCCCACCCTTATAAGTGCTGTTAACTTCTAACTATCCCTCCACTGCTCATGTTCATTTTGCTACCTTCTCCTTTCAAGTGCTGCTGTTAACTTATTTTTTTTTCCACTTGCTCATCGATGCTGCCCACTTCTCTGCCTACCCTCAGCTTTATTCATCTCCTTGCTGTTCTAATGTAAGGTGTATGTATATGTTTTAAACTTTAACATAAAGCATATTTATGTATATATACACATATGTGTGTGTTATATACATATTAAGAATTAGAAGGTTTAGATTTCAAACTAAAGATATGTGGGTTTAGTCTCTGCCTATGAAAAGGTTTAATGATTAATTTATAAGTATTTCTGTATCTTTGATGATTTATTTTATAAATAGCGTTATGAAAAGAGAAACTTCCTGGAGAGTAATGAGATTTTGTTTTTCAACGGGTGAGTTCATAAGTGAACAGCGTAAACAGTTGCAGATAGGCTTCAGTTAGAAGGTTCTGAAACGGAATTATGTTTTGTCATCCATAGCTTGAAGGAAGATGTTTTCAGATTTGCAGAAGTTTTGACTGAAGTGGAACTACAAAAGAGTCACTTTTAAAGGGAAATAGTTTTGAACTAAGAAAAGATTATCTCAGTGAAGGGTTTCAGGCCAGAAGAATTGGGTACAGCCTGGAGAGTTTTTGAATTTTAGAAGACCTAAACTCAGTTTTATGAAGGTTGAAGGAAGAAGAGTTCAAATTCTCAAAACTGGAGAATTGAAGCCACACCTAAGTCAAACCCTATACATTACAGATAAGGGAATTTCCCCTTTGCTGCTTGAGTACTATAAATGGGTGCTGTTGAGATTATGGGATTGTATTTTAACATGTATTATAACATCTTTAAGTTTGTGTTATATATTGAATAATTTGATTTATTCCATTTTATTCACTTCTTTGTATAACAAACTTCTGTGTTATTGTGAAAATCAATGAAAAACCACCTCGTTAGAAACAAAGAACAAAACATAATCTTTCAGATGTGACTTGTCCAGTATTAACATCATTTAGGGTCATGACACGGTCCTCATCAATGTTGCCTGTAGATTTCCTTTGGCACAAATATCAGGACCACTCCTGGCTTTCTGTTTCTGCCTGAACACCAATATTAACTACTTGTAAAACTACATTGAGATGCCCATTTGATATTGGACACCTTACTGGTCCCATGTAAAAAAGATCGACATCAAAAGCTTGACCATCTCTTCACCACAGGTACAGGTAACCAACTAGCATGATGTAGCCTCAAGCATTTCTGCTGGCTTTCAAAGCCTGAATCAGAGCATGAAGGAATTAGGTTTAGAAAGTGCCACATCATCCTTGCATTCTGTTCTCAGTGAGAAGTGGCAGTGCTGGAACTCTACTCACTAAGAATGGCAGAGGCAAAATGGATGATTTACGTAATTTTCTTCTTTAGAATAGTTTCAGCACAGAACAGACAGAGCAGGATAGTAGCTTTATTTAATGTTTTCATACCAGTTTTACACCAGAAAATGTTCCAATGCATTTCTAGATCGGTGAAGAGTTTAGATAACAATATACTTCCTTGTTATACCCTATTCACGGTATAGACTCAGAAACCTTTTATTTTATATAATATATAGAAAATATATTTTAAAAATTCCAAGATAGAATCTAATATTTGTCCATGTATTCCCTTGGCTTTTAGTTTTTTCATGGGGGCTGAAAGAAACACTTGCTTTCATTGATTTTCAAAAGACTTTTAAACAATGTAAGCATGTTTCCTTTGAGCATCATGATATTCTACAATGTCACATGAATCATGTAAACACACAAGATATACTGTACTTTCCTTCAATGCAAATTTAAGTTTCTTCTTTTCTGATGCAATTGGTCTCCAAAAGCATCTAATTTATGTCACAATAGCACAAAAGGCCACCTTAAGATCTATTGTAATCATCAAGATTCTCGAGTAGTCTTCAGGCTCAATAGGGTCTTCACTTTTGCAGTAAAAAATAGCCTCTAAACTCAGGAAACCCCAGGTACACAGAATTTTATTTAAAAACATGTTAAAACACAAAATCTTATGAAGTCATGGTTCTTGCTGCTGTGATCCCAAATCCTTTTCTTGGCTATAGCATCAGTTACCAATTTCATGTCACATGTAGCTAGGAGATCCATAATCATATATCACTGTTTCCAGCAGCCTGGTTGAAACATGCTGACCAAAGGTGGGAAGACTGAGGACTCCCATCTTAGATATTTTAATGTCAGGCACATTAACACTGGATAGAAAATTTTACAGCCCAGCCTGAAGCTTTCAGAAGGTTGGGCAATGGAGCCTTATCAGAAGAGAGACAAAAAATCAGTTTCTTAACAAAAGGTTTTTGCTACTCAATTCTCAGACAACCAGATGGGTCTGTTTTCCTGAGAACCTCTTTTGCATCCAATAACATGTCATGAATACACACACACACACTTTACTGGCAGGACACATTGCTTCCTCAAAGCTCCAGTGTAACAACTTCAGGTGTACAAACTTCTTCTGTTACTTGGATCACTTACCAACTTTTTTTTTAGCACAAATGCTTGCAGTATAAGGGCTGCAAACCCTCCTTGTTGATCAGCTTAAAAGAATGGTCTGTCATTGGCAGTCTGCCTTCTAACATCTACAGAGCTGAAAGCAGAAAGAGCCCACTAGCCCGTCTAAACAAGGCAGTCACTTGGCCCGTTTTCTGTTCACTCTTTATGTTAGCCACCCCTTTTTTAGTAAATCCCACTTCTAGGTTGATTTCCTTCTTAAGTTGCTCCTGCTTTTAATTTGGAGCATGTATGCCTGCAGGACTGCTCAGGGATGCACTTCAGAATTCATCCCAGAATAGTGATTGCTTCTCCATGACAGGATGCAAACTTAAAAAAGAAGGAGATGGAGCAGCTCACTCCCTCCTCTGATGAGAAAGAGGAGGAGTCTCACAAAGATGTTGAGGGACAAAATGCTAAAGATGAGGATGTTGAGGGATACAGGTCAGCAGTGAAGTGAGGCAGAAAACCTCACAAGAACCTGATAGTGGTTAGATTTGTTACCAAACACAGTTCCATGAGTAGTTGTGGATATGAAGAGGCAACAGAAAATTGTGACACAGACGCATTCCTGTTTGATTTTTTAAAGACTGTGAAATTTTACAATACTCTGTCATGGATTACCTATTTGCCCCAGTAATCTCCTGTTAGTTTCTTGACCAGAATACCAGTTTGGATTTCTACAGGATTAAGTTTGATCTTGCTTGTATGACACAAAGCATAAGTTGTAAGGATGCACTCATCTGTCAGAGATCTATACAGCCCGCTCTGTGCTGAATGGCTTCCAAAGCCCTACCATCCAACTCATGTTCTTGCTTTCTGAAGGTTATACTCCTCTCAGAGGTCAGCAGTGATTGAGAATCTTAGAACCCTTCTCACTGCTACACATTCGAACATTTAGGATAATCATTGGTGCTCAAGATTGACTTCAAGGAAAACTACAGCAGAGTTCTTAACAGATTTAAATAGAACACTGAAAATATTATATATAGTTCTTTATTTGCTTCAAATGTAGTACCTGTACACCCAAAGTAACTTCAATATTTTTATGTATCTCTCTTCCTACCACTGTATATTGATGATACCTCAGCAGCCACCACTGATTTGAAAATGTCTGCTAAAAGCCATCCGATTTTTGGTGGTTGTCTTCTGTTTCACCTCTGTTCAGAGGGCCCAGGTCTGACGGAGATCCACTCCACAACTATAGGTACAACCTCCTCAGTCTGACTTGATAGAGGCATTTGGTTCCCTGGTACAGGGGACGTGCTGCAGCTGGGTACCTCAAGTGCACTGATGACAATTCCTAGATACCTGTCTGTCACTCCTCCTCCCTGTCAGTTCTAATTAACAGCTCCCTCACCACTTGAGGGCATGGCACACATGGAGGGAAGACAAAGTCTTTTGGCAGTCTCTTACCATACCAGTGAAAGGAAACATCCATAACTGGTGCAGTAATGTTAAGATCTAAGTGCACATCTAGCAGATACTAACTGTTGCACTGGACCTGCACCAAGGTCCAATGCTGTTTGGGTGCAATTTAAAAATGGTGCTGAGAAGATAAAATACAGAAAATCCCAGTGGGGACCAAAATTTCCTGCCTGCTAGTGACTAAAATTTGAGCTTTATAAAACATAACTCCCTCCCTGAGCACAAACACCTCACACTTTACCCAAAAAGGAAATTTCAACCCATTGTGGTTGTTACTGCATTATCAATTCAGACACTGGACTAATAACCATATGAGAGTTCAAATCCCACCATGACAATTTGTGAATATGAATTCAATTAATAAATATATTAGGAATGAGTTAATATTAATAACTGTGATCATGAAGTTAAAACTCTCTCTCTCTCCATGTAATACACTGTCCTATTTCTAATCTGACCAATTACCATCACAACAGGGTAATATTTTATCATCATAAAAGTGATTGAGGTGAGTCATTAGCAGTGCTATGGTGCAGAAATTACTCACCAATGACCTGCCATAGATGCTCAGTTAGGTTCCATTGAGACTATCCATTCTGCTTCAGAACTCATTACAGTGAACAAGAGAGTTGAATTCCAGAGTAAGAGTAACTTGGACTGCAAAGGAAATCTCTGACCAAGTTTTGTTAAAAGGTACCTAATAAAATGAAATTAATTTATACTTAGCCCAAAAGAAGTTGACTGTTTCTCGCAAGCCAATCATGTTAATGTCATGGCAGCACTTCAGATGTTTGAAGTTCAATCACCATCTTCAGCTTCTTCATTAACTGCTTTATCTCCACTATGATCTCCACTATGACTGATAGAGTCATAGAGTCTTTGATTGTACAGCATGGAAACAGACCCTTTGGTCCAAGTCATCCATGTCAACCAAACATCATAAATTAATCTAGTCCCATTTGCCAGCATTTGGCCCATTTCCCTCTAAACCCTTCCTGTTCACATACCCATCCTGAAGCCTTTTAAATGGTGCAATTGTATCAGCCACCACCACTTCCCCTGGCAGTTCATTCCATACATGCACCATGTTCTGCATGAAAATGTTGCCCCTTAGGTCCCTTTTAAATCTTTCCCCTCTCAACTTAAACCTATGCCATCTAGTTTTAGACTGCTCCTCCACCCCAAGGAAAAGACCTTGGCTATTCACCCTATCCAAACCCTCAAGATTTTATAAACCTCTATAAGGTCGCCCCTCAGCCTCCAATGCTCCGGGAAAAATAGCCCCAGCCTATTTCAGCCCCTCTCTATAACTCAAAACCTCCAACCCTGGCAACATTCATGTAAATATTTACTGAACCCTTTCAAGCTTCACAACATCCTTCCTATAGCAGGGAGACCAGAACTGCACACAATGTTCCAAAAGTGGCCTAACCAATGTCCTGTAGAGCCGCAACATGATTCTACAACTCCTATACTCAATGCTCTGAACAATAAAGGCAAACATACCAAACACCTTCTTCACTATTCTGTCTACCTGTGACTCCACTTTCAAGGAACTATGAATTTGCACTCCAAGGTCTCTTTGTTCAGCAATACACCTCAGGACTTTACCATTAAGTGTGTACCTCCTGCCCTGATTTGCCTTTCCAAAACGTAGCACCTCACATTTATCTAAATTAAACTCTATCTGCCACTCCTGGGCCCAGTGGCCCATCTGGTCAAGATCCCATTGTACTCCAAGGCAACCTTTTTCACTGTCCACTACACCTCCAATTTTGGTTTCATCTGCAAACTTATTAACCATACCTCCTATGTTCACATCCAAGTCATTTATACAAATGATGAAAAGCAGTGGACCCAGCACCAATCCTTGGAGCACACCATTGGTCACAGGCCTCCAGTCTGAAAATCAACCATGCGCCACCACCCTTTGTCTTCTTCCTTGAGTCAATCTGTATTGGAATGCTAGTTCTCTCTGTATTTCATATTATCTAACATTTCTAACCAGTCTACCATGAGGAACCTTGTCAAATGCCTTACTGACATCCATATTGATCACGTCCACTGCTCTGCCCTCATCAATCCTGTTTGTTACTTCTTCAAATAACTCAATCAAGTTAGTGGGACACGATTTCCTATGCACGACAATTGCATTTTGTCAAGCTCTATTCACACAGTTCTTCCGATAGTGAAACAGTCCAGATAGCAAGACCTGAAAAATCCAGGCTTGCCTTGATAAATGGCAAGCAAGATTAATGTCACAGATGTGCCAAGCAATAGCCATCTCCAAGGAAAGAGAATATATTCACCTCTGAGATTCAGTGGCAATACTATGGTCATTGCCTTGCCATTGTCTTTCCATTAATATCCACAGGTCACCAAAGACTTAAGTGGATGAGCCATAACAGTGAGTCAAAAGTTGGGTATTCTGTGGTGAGAGGCATTTTTCCTGACTCGCCAAAACTTTGTCATCTCTAAAGTACAAGTCATGAGTGTAATGGAATATTTCTCACTTACCTGAAAGATCTTTGACACCAAAGAAATAGCAATATATTTAATTTGCAGCCCATTCTTCATTTTAAGCATTCATTCCTTCCATGACCAACAAAGTGTATCTGAAATGTGTACATCTGCAAGATGGACAGTAGCAACTCCTTTAGGCTTCTCTTGCAGTATCTCCGTAATCTACCAGAATAAACAGGGCAGCAGGTACACATGGGAATACCATCACCTGCATGTTCCCTTCCAGGCTACAAACAATCCTAGCTTAGAACTTTATCATCATCTTTGGATCATAATTCTATAGCTCTCTTCCCCATCAGCACTTAAGCTATACTTACACCATAGGGAATGCAGAGATTTAGGAAGGTTTTGCACCAAAATCTGATCAAGAACAATTAGTGACAGGCATAATTGTTGGCTTTCACAATGGCGTCCAACACCCTTGAAAAGATGGAGAAAATAGCGTGCAAAAATATTGGAAAACAAAAAGGAGATTAAAACAAAATACATAAAATCCATTCTCCAGCATCTGCAGTTCCTACTACCTACATAAAATCCATTCTCACATCCATCTTTGGAGATTTATTTTAGTTGAAAAATAAATCAGTGACATACATCAAATTTCATTTTTCTTGTCTGAATGTTAATTCTATTTTATTTCCTCTGAAAACCAATAAATTTTATTAAAATGTCAGAAGAAGAGGTTGATCCAATACCTGGGCATGTTGTAGACTTATACAAAGCACTTCATTGTTATATAAATCTACAACCTGCTCTATACATTCCTCCTGATATCAAAATCCTGCTTATTTATTTCTAACACATTCACCTTCAAACCACGTGACATGCATGCCTCAACAACCCGAAGAATTTCCTTACAAAGAGTAAATAGCCAAAATGTCAACCTCATCTTCTGTTCCACAGATGTGTACAATGCTGAGTTCTGTATCTGCTTCAATTACTAAAATTTGCGGAATTTTATTTTTGTTTATATTTTTGACAAACGTGGACACTGTCAGTCTTTAAGAAGAGTTACTGAGAAATCCACGCAGGCAGAATTTCTGCTTGTACAATATTCAGCATGCGCACAGGATACCCAATCTCCCAGCCTACAAAGAGTACAATCTAGAAAGCTCAGACACAGGCTTATGTAGGTAAAGCATTAGTTTCATGAATGAGCAGTAGAATATTACAGGCTGTCATGTGCAAAGTGGAAAATTCAGGCAATAAAATATATAGCACCCTCTTACACCATATTGTTTGACACTGAATCTCTTGAATATTTTGTCATACGCATTACACTTTAATCCTATGGATCCTGGTGCTAAAAATTCATACAGAATGTGCTCAGTTTCTTCTCGTTGCAGCAGATCAGTTATTTTCATTGCAGTTGACTCTGCAAGAAAGATCCTTATTTGGCCTACCAGAGATTTACGGATGGAATTAAATTAAAAGAAGAAGCTTAGCATGTTGAATGAATAGCAGCAAGACTGAGGATCGAAGAGCTATAGAACTCAGCTAAGAGCAACTAATTAGTTGATAAGAAGAGAAATACAATATGGAAGTAAACATATCCAGAAATCTAAGAATTGATTGACTAATTAAAAGTAAATACAGATTCCTTAGAGGCAGAAACATTATAAATTATCCTTCAGAATGCAAAATTGCTAGAAAACTTGATCAAATATTTTCTTTCACTTCCATCATAGGAGAAGATACAAATCACGTACCAGAAGAAGAGTAAAAGAGGAGCTGATAATAGTGAAAAACTTAATATAAGTAATATCAGCAGTGAAAAGTATAGGAGTGATTTAAGTGATTAAAATCCCTAGGACCTGATAACCTATACACTTGGGTTTGAAAAGACAGAGCAGCAGGTATAGTGGGTGAGCTGGCTATGCTTTCCAAAATTCCCTAGATTTTGGAATGGTCCCATCAAATCAAAGCTAACAAACAACTCTGCCATTCAGAACAGATTGCATTGAGAAAACAGGGAATTAAAGGTTAGTTAACCCGACATCAGTCATTGGGAAAGTGCTGGAATCTGTTGTTAAGGAAGCCTTGAAAATTTACTTTAAATATCAAGTATTTGTTGTATAAAGTTTTGGACTCTGAGTGGGTTAATACTGAGGTGTGCATAAGGCATCAAAAAATATGATGATATCACACGGATATGTATTGCCAGGCAGCTTTGGATTTAGAAGGATGTAAACTTACCATCACAGACTCCCTTATAATCTTAGTAACAATGTCTATCATATTACCGTAACCTTCACCGTGCAGTGAACTACATATTGTTTAAGGCGAGAGCTTCTTCTCCTTGGACTACCAACTAGTTTTCCTCTACCACACTGATCCTAACCCTGAAAGAGGATGGTGCCAACAAATCTATCTGATGGAACTTCCATAAATGTGACTTTGGTGAGGATTTATCATATGGCAATATCAGGACTAAATCAGAAAGCCTTACAAAAATGTAAATGTAATTGTAAATAAAATTGAGAATGCATATAAAAGAGTAGATGAAGGGGAACCAAAATGTATAGTATACCTAGATATCCGAAAGCCATTCAATCAGACATCACACAATATGTTACTAGGCATCATAAGGGTTCAAGGACTTGGGGAACGTTTGATGGTGATACACAAGCATGCACAGAAGGTTGACTAACAGACAGGAAACAACACTAGGAATAAACAGACATTTTTAATGTTGATGGCAGTAAGGAGTAGAATGCTGCAAGGATCAGCATTGGGACCATTAATACATTAATAACTTGGGCAAAGAGACAGAGCGTATTTACATTTTCTGACAATACCAAGCTGAGTTGGAATGTAAGCTGTGGTTATGGTACAAAAAGTGAATGGGGCATAACTGCAATCCTGATTTACATCTGTTTATGCAACATGTATGGTGTTCATCATGAACAGGACCCTGTCATCAAGCCGGAAAGATATTCTGCCTATGGCACAAATGGGTAAAGTGGATATGAATTTCTATGCCAGTGTGATGCTATGTACAAAGGCCATAAATCTCAAAGCATGTATCAAACTGCACTTCTCTTTAGAAGGGGTCACCGGACCCGAAACGTTAACTCATTATTTTCTTCACAGATGCTGCCAGACCTGCGGAGCTTTTCAGCAACTTCTATTTTTGTTCCTGATTTACAACATCCTTAGTTCTTTCAGTTTTTATTTAGTATGCATTTCTCTTTGACTGTTCACAATAAACAAGATAGGAACTGTACCTAATCAGGCTACACTTGCAATACTCACAACAGTTTTGGACGTTAATTTGATAACATTTGCTAAATGACCATAAGTGTGCAAAGAATTATGCTGACAACCAATTTAGGATTGTCAGTTAGGCTCATATTTTGATGTATTGGAAGCTTAATACATGAACAAATATGATGCTAAACTTTATGTATAGAAATAACATCTGTATAAATTGTACACAATTCAACCAAAAAAAGTAGTCAAACTTTGTTTAATCAATGTCAATCTGCCTGGTTTTAAATTTAGATAAAGCTTGGCAGTTAAATGTAAGTCATCATTAACTGGTGCATTCTCCTTGGTAACATCTCCAAATGTCTACCTACTAACCAATCAAAATTCTCCTCTCATACAATTGAAATATCGGTTTCCTCTTACATTAATATTTCTCATGAATTGTCTTGATGGGTGCAAGACAAAAAGCTTCTATGAGAGGAGTCTTTTCTTCTAGCAATATATAAGTTTGGTGTTACAAATGACAATCAAAATACATTTTTGAAGAGCTGACACTTGTAAAGTTTAACGTTCAGAGAGCATTTGGTGCACTCGTACAAGTAAGCACACATATACAACAATTGTGGAGAAGAAGAATGAAGAAGTCAGTAAAAGGTGAAGTTTGAAATCCTTATATTCAGTGCTAAGGGGAGGATGAAGGTGTAGAGAGGGAGGAAAAAATGGTGGGTCTGAGTTTTGTTTTGCTTAACGGTTTTCTATAATGATACTTGGAAGAATCAAGAGAATTGGCAAAATGTAGAAGTGCCAGTGCTGGACATGTACAATGTAGATCTCATGTTACATAACTAAGCTGTCAAGAAACATTTTTCTCCCTGATGCATTGCCATGCGAGTGTGTTGAAGGCAGCTTCAGTTATTGCATTGAGAAGGGAATCAGACTGTTAATGAAAGGGAAAAGGCAGTAGAGTTGGTGCAAACAATTTGGGTCAAATGGCTTCCTTCTGCATTACAAAAGATTCTTGCAAAGTTACTACCTTTATGCCTCTCTGCCACAGACTGAGGCTAAACTGAATTTCATCTCAAGGATGTAACAGTTATGAAAACAAGGTCAAACATTTCTGGCATAGTGGGTCTTTGAATGACTGATTAACCATTAAAAATTTGAGTACTGAGTGGAAATTTAAATACTGATTACAAAGCAATCATAATTAGTGAGTATATTATCAGGTAATCAGGAATCATTGGGTTGATATTTAGGTCAGTAGCATTATTCTATATTTACTCCAAAATGCACCATCAGGCAGAATATTGCCTGAAGCTTCTAGACCCAACATCAACAACAAATAATGGCCCTGAGCCCACACTTGCTTGGATTAAGACAGATCAGCAATCTTCCTACCTCCTGATAGACCTCTGTATGTCCACTGCCTATTGAGAAAGGCAGAATAGCACTCATGGGGTCAGTAGCAATCTGCTCTGGAGCCTTTATAAGCCTGCCAAGAGAAGTGGGTACTGTTGAGTGAATCCATTAGAGAGGTCACACAGGCACTGTACACATGGAGAAGGGTAAGTGAGAGGGGTAAGTGGGTGAGAGATATGATGTGCAAATATATTCATTGGGATGATCCTTTAAGTATTTACCACCTTGACTACATTCTCCCATTCTATTTTTCTGAAGCTCTGCTCTCTAAGGCTATTTGCCTCCATGTAGAAACTGGGATAGTAATGGCTTAAAGGATGTAGAGAGAGGTAAAGTTAGTGAAGTGAGTTTCAGAGAATTTTCTCAACCAGTAGGTCTTTGTCACAACAAGGTAGATCTGTGTTTGAGGAATAGATAGGAGTGTCCATTTCAATGGGGTGAGATCAAATCTAACTCAAGAAAATTCAAAACAATGATTGAAAGGCAAACATATAAAGGAACAGTGGGCTATACTTAAAGTCAAGATTGTTCCAGGTATATTTGAGTTGCATTCCTACAAAAGGATAAAGGCAAGGCAAACAAAACCAGAGATCCCCTGTTGTTGAAAGAAATAAACAGAAGATGAAACAGAAAGATTGCATATGGAAGATTTTCGGTTTAGAATACAAATGGGAACTGGGTTGAATATAGAAAGTTCATTGCAGAACTGTAAAAGGAAATCAGAATCAAAGAAAATGTATGAGAACAGACCAGTGCTAATATAAAGGTAAATACAAAACAAGTAGACTATTTCATGAGACGGCCTGAGCCCCCTTAGTATTTCACCATTTTAAATGAGATAGAATCAGAACAAGTTAATTAAGTTTCATGTAAACTGCAGCAATAAACTGTTTTCTAACCTGGTGAGAGAGGATGAACTGGTCTGTTTAACCTCTGGTTGGTCACAGCAAAAGTTTGTTATTTTTGCAAGAGGCAGTACCTCTCTCCGATTAAAACTGCTATTATTTATTAATCATAGGCCCAAAATTGGATATTCTAAATTGACCCACAGTCAGAGAAATCAGGCCTGACAGAAAATTAGCTAAACTAAATTAGACAATAGCTATCGGCTAGAGAGAACAGTGGAAACCTCAAAGAGGTCACAAAAGTTCAGTGGAACTAACTACAACCAGCCCGAGGGTTGTGAATTGGAGGAGTGTCAACCAGAATTTCAAGGTGTAGAGCTGGATGAACACAGCAGGCCAAGCAGCATCAGAGGAGCAGGTCTAGACCCTTCTTCAGAAAAAAAGACTTTCAGGTGAATTGACTTCTAGCCAGTGCCTGAAGACATGCACTTTCTACCTCCTTGGCATGGCAACAATGAAAAGTATTGGCACGACTCCATTGGATGCTTTGAATCTTGCCATGACCCCATTGGCCAAAGGGCACAGGACATTCAGGAAGGTCCAGACAAAGGGGTATAAAAGTACATACCTTAAAGCCACCCCTTCAGCGAAGCCTCACACAGCAAGACTCGTGGCACAAAACATTGTAGTAACCCAAGAAAACCAGGAGAAGATCCACCCAGACCTGTGAGAGCCACTCCAGTGGAAGAGAGCCAGCCCTACGTTAGAGAGGAAGGAGTTTCCATTGGCCAAGCTCCAAGATGGATCATTGTGGGTCATATCCTCTCTCAGATGGATAGAGCTGGATAGAGAGTAAATATTATGGGAATTTGGGAAATGCTCACGCAGTGTTTTTAAACTAGAGAAAATTAATAAAAATATGTCATCAAGCTTGTAACTTGTGCGGTCACTTAGGAGACACACACACACACACACATCAAAAATTTAAGTGAGATAGAATCTAACACAAGAGTTACTTAAAAGACTATAATGTTTAGAGTTCCTTAGTCAGTTACTGCCAACTTCTCTCGGGAGAGAAAGTGTAGACAGGAGTTTCAATTATCTGCTAAAATACTCCCTTGAACCATTGGTTCCAGTTTTTATTGCCAAGATGTTCTTTGGATGAATCGGTCTACGATAGCCATTACTCAGGGGCCAGATGGCATGGCTGAAGCAGTAAATGAGTACCTTGCATCTGTCTTTCCCAATGAAAAAGATGCTGCCAAAGTCATAGTGAAAGAGATAATGAATGATCTAAAAACTGATGCAGAGGAGATATTAAAAAGGTTTATCTTTTCTCACACTGTGGAAAGCCATTCACATCTGCAATCAAGTTCCACAACCGCCTTATGAAGCACGACAGAGGATTCTATACATGAAAGAAATGCCATATTTGATAACAAAGGGAAATTGACAGAAAGGACTCTAATTTTCCAAACATCCTTGGATATGAGAGTAGTGCAGAAGGCTAGAGAATTGCAAATGTTACAACCTTATTCAAAAAAGATGTCACTGGATTTATCTATGTGAGTTAATTAAACTTAGTAATAACAAAACTTTTAAAATTGATAATGAGACAAAATAAAACAGCCACTTGGACAAGTTCCAATTAAGTTAGGAAAGCCAAAATGGATTTGTTAAAGACAAATTGTATTTAACTGACTTGATTTTTTGATGATGAAATGAGTTGTTGATTTAGGATATTGTAGTGCGGTGTATATGGACATTTAATAAAGGCATTTAATAAAGTGCCGCATGATGAACTTGAGAATAAAATTGAAACTTGTGGAGTAAAAGGGACTGTAACATGGAAATCAACCTAGCTGAGTGATAGGTAACAGTGATGAAAAGTTGTCCTTTGGGCTGGAGGTGTTTGTGGAAGAAGGTATATGATGCAGTTCCCGAGAAATCAATACACATTTTTCTTGTTATAATGTTAATGACCTAAGATTTGGTGTGCAGGGTACATTTTCAAACTTTGTAGATGACAAGCTTGCAAGTTTACTGAACTGAGGAAGCAGAGGAAACAGTGGACTTTAGGAACATAGACAGAAAATCTGGTAGAATGTACAGACTAATTGTAGATAAAATTTAATGCAGAGAAGTGCTAAGTGGCAATTTTGGTAGAAGGAACAGGGGAGGCAATATAAACGTAAGAAATACAATTCCAAAGTGGGTGCACAGATAAAGAGATTAGTGGGAGCTCAGGGAAGAGGGAATTGTGGATACAAGCACATGAATCTTTGAAATTGAAAAGGCATATTGAGAAAGTGATAAAAAAAATTATACAGAATTTAAGGCTTTATAGTTAGAGGCATATATTACAAAGTTATGATGAAACTTTTTAAAAATCATCAAGGAACAAATACTGATTTGGCCTCAACTGGAGTATTGGCTCCAATTCTGGGCACTGCACTTTAAGAAAGGTGTATAAGTTTTAGATAGGGTGTAGAAAAGATTTGTGACCATCTATCCACAGATGATGAACAAAAGAACCAAATGGACCACAGTCATGAGTGTTTTTAGACAGAGAATATACATTATCTGAAATCCACCCTGAGAACATGGTGGAGGCAGGAAAAATTGGGGCTTTCAAAAGGGAATTAGATAAGTTTTCAAAAAAGATGGGGATAGTACAGAGAAGTAGAACTAGCAGCATTGTCTTAGCTGAAATCTGACCTGGGCACACTGTTCAAAGTGGCCTTCTGCTGCGCTCTGCCCATTCTAATATCAAATATGGACTCACTTCTGGCCTACATTTGTCTGATCAGTGCTCCAAGGCAGTGCCACTGAAACAGGGACCCTATTTCCTGACTGTACTATATCTTCATTGTCCCAGAGTGTTTTGAAAAGTGGTTATTCAATAATTTTCAGTCTACAAAAGCAGAAGCAGCTTCTTTTCTATAGTGACTGTGCCTTTATAAGATGAAGGTTGCCTGGGGTACATAGGATTGCTTGCAATATTCCTTGGCCTCGTCTAGTGTGTAGCACCCAATAGCACAGCTACTGGGAAAGAGTGCATCATGTGACTGACAAATGGCCACAATATTATGAAATTCAGGTCAATGTACAATGTCGAGACTACCCACTTGGTTTGGAACCAACATAAACAGATCAAGCATCATGATCTCCACACTCATACATAGGACTACCCAATTTCTATCCCCTCACATTTCCAATCTGGGGAAAGATTTTATAAAAGCAAAGTACTGAAGATATGCAAAATCCAAAATAAAAACAAGGCATGAAATGTTGGAAATACTCAGTGGGTCTGGTGGCATCTGTGGAACCGGAACATGAATTAACATTTCAGGTCAATGACTTTTCATCAGAGGAATGATGTCACTCAGGTGGATAAGGTGAGATGTTTTGTTTTACATTATAGAATGTAGCTGATGTGATAGTTAATGATGTAAACCTTCAAGAAAGTTTCTAAGAATTATATGGAATAAAGTTTCTAAGCTGCCCAAATATTGATATTGACTAGCAAGGACAGAGCAGGACCATCTCTCAGAAATTTCCTGGGCCATTGTTTTCAGCATTTATTGAGTTTGGAACTTAGTTTCCATCAACATAAATTTATCCATTTTCTACATCAGCATTTTTATGACTTTTCAGTTCATAATTCATTATTTATTTGTATTTCTAAACAAAGATGAGGCGTAAACAATTGGCCTTTTTAACAGATGAAATATTTTGTGCAGCTGTGAGATATAAACAAAATATTACTGTGATTCCATATCCTAAACAGTGCATTCATTAATGACAGCTCAACATCATTTAAAAAGCAACATTAGGACCTGAAATAACTCCAGAGCGAGACCATGAGCAGGCTCATCAGATAAGACTTAGATTCCTGACTATAGCTGAATTTACAAGAATCCTTCCTAACATACAAAAAGCAGAACGCTAAATAATTGATGATTAATTCCCCATTTGCTTCTACTTAATGATCTTAATGATTTTAGCATCTCTGTTGAATAAACAACAATCCCCTGCAGTTAACAAAATAAATGCCTTAATTGCCCATTTAAGACATAATAAGAGCATGAAATGCTCCAAGGTAAGTTTGCCTTATTTTCAGTGTCAACAACATCTCAGTCAAAGGCATTAAGTGATTTAATAACAGCATTACATGGTATTATCAGAAATTCTACTATCCTTGCAAAACTCAAGGTAATGATTTACCACCAAGGATTTTTAATACATTAGTGATTATTTGATGATACTAATATCAGATATAGCTCACAAAGAAAGTTTGTTCTGACCAGAGGGCAACAGTTTGTGGAATGATACTGGTTTATGGAAGATTTGCTATTTCTAGCACTCGCACATTACTTCAAAGTGAATACACTAGACTAGAGGAGACTGATAGCGTTCAGGGGGTCAGAATTAAGTGGCTGAGTCAAAAATAGCGTATATATTTTGAATATAAGATGATACATGAGTAAGCTCGTCATTTGGATCAGTCAACTGACAATAGAAGCAGAGGAGGAATGGAGAGATGCTGGAAAGGTAGAGCTGGATGTTTCCATGCAGTAATATGACCCAAATCAAGAACGCAATAGTGTAAATAGAACTATTGTGCATTATCCATCATACTAATTAAACTGTTAGCAGCTATTCATCCAGTCAAGTACACTATCTTCCCATATTGTAAATTGTATTCTAAAATATATGCAGGTAGTGGCATTAACTGGTGATTCACTCATAACATTGCATAAAGGAACTGACTGAAACTGTTAGTGCTGTGTAAGAAAGTGAATCCTTGTAATGTGGGCCTCTGTAAATAAAATGCTAATCTTAAAAAATAGTGAAGATTGACTCCAATTCACCTGACTATCTAATTAATAACATCTTCCATTGTCTAGCTACGGTTAGAAGATAACCTTTTCGTGGAACCCTGCTCATTAAATTGTCAAAGATTGACCAAAAGATCTTCAGTAGCATCAACCACTGCTTCCATCCCAGAACTATCTTTTCTTAAAAAATACTACCATACAGGGATTATTTTACAAAAATACAAACGTGTTCTCAACGTAATATATGAGTCAAGGGCATAAAATACATTAAATGAATTAATAGTGTACAAGCAATGTCAGAAATGTTTTCTATATACTTGCTGTCACAGGCAGAAACCTTTGGTGTTTTTGGCGGTGTCAGTTTCATCAAGTTTCATGGAGGGTTTATCTCAGTGAGGTCTAGCGAGTTTCCTTGCTGGATCGTATCAAACTCCTACCGACCTACTATAGCCTTTGGGCATCTGCCCCAATCTAGCCCACTTGGCATATCCATAAAACTCGCCACAATCAGGATATTTCAAAATTCAGGGCTGGCTTTTTGAAGTGGGGGTGAAGGATGTCGGTAATGTTGATGAGCTGTTCAAGCTCGTCGTGGGAGCATGAGGCTTCATCAATGTAGCAGAAGAAGAGGTGAGGGATGGTGCCAGTGTAATAGAGGAAGAGGGACTATTCCATGTACCCTACAATGAGGTAGGCATAGCTCGGACCCATATGGGTGTCTGTAGCCACCCCTTTAGTTTGTAGGAAGTGGGAGGAGTTAAAGGAAAAGTTGTTGAGGGTAATGAAAAATTCCGTTAAGTGGATAAGGGTGTCGGTGGAGGAGGACTGGTTGGGCCTGTGGGAGACGAAGAAGCGGAGGGCTTTTAAGCCATCTGCATGGAGGATGTAAATATACAGGGATTGGAAGTCCATGGTGAAGATGAGGCTTTAGGGCCAGGAAATTTAAAGCCTTTGAGGAGGTGGAGGGAGTGGGTAATGTCCCAAACATTCCTGGACCAGGGGGAAATGACAGGGTTGAGGTAAATGGAGATGAGTTCCATGGGTCAGGAACTGGCAGAGACAATGGATCGCTGGGGCAGTCAGGTTTGTGGATTTTGGGGAGGAGATAGAACCGGGCGGTGCGGGGTTGGGGAACGATGAGGTTGGGGGCTGTAGGTGGAGATCTCCTGAGGTGATGAGGTTGTTGATAGTCTGAGAGATGATGGTTTGGTGGTCAGGGGTGGGGTCATAATCAAGGGGGCGGTAGGAGGAGGTGTCAGAGAGTTGGCGCCTGGCCTCAGTGATGTAGAGATCAATGCGCCATACCACTACTGCATCCCCTTTGTCCGCGGGTTTGATGGTGAGATTGGGATTGGAGCGGAGGGAGCGGAGGGCTGCATGTTCCGTGGGGGAGAGGTTGGAGTCAGTGAGAGAGGTGGAGAGGTTGAGGCGATTGATGTTGCGACAGCAGTTGGAAATGAAGAGGTCAAGGGAGGGTAGGAGGCCTTGGGATGGTGTCCAGGAGGATGGGGTGTGTTGGAGGTGGGAGAAGGGGTCTGTAGTGTGTGGGTTAGACTCCTGGTTAAAGAAATAGGCACAGAGGCAGAGGTGGCGGGTAAAGAGTTCAATCTCCAAATGTGAATAGAATTCACTGATGTGTGGGCGGAGGGTAATGAAAGTGAGTCCTTTACTGAGGACTGACCGTTTCTGTTCAGTGAGGGGGAGGTCTGGTAGGGATGATGAAAATACAGCAGGGCTTGGGGCTCGGACTAGGTGTCGAGTGGAGCTGGGAGTGGAGACTGTCTCAGGAGTGGGTGTGTGTATGGGGATGGTCACATGGGCGGAAGTGACGTTGTCAACGGCATCAGCGGGAGTGACGGTTAATGGTTAATGGTGCCAGGCAAATTAAGAATGTGGTTGTGGATAGGGTTGTGGTCTAGAGTGGTGGAGGAGGTCTCTGTTTGGAGGTAAGCATGAGCAAGTTTGATGTACTTACGACCCTTGATGTCTGGTAGGGCAGAGAAAAAACATTGGTTGAGGGCATGGATCCTGTGTAGAATGAAAAATGGTAGAGGTCCTTTGCATATCTGGGAGACAGAGACTCTGAGCTGGGGTAGGGGTGGTCTGAATGTTGTCTGGAGTCCATTGGGGATGATCCGGCTGCATAGGCAGATACTGAGGAAGAAGATGTGGCTGTAGTACTGGGTTTGTTTCAGTATGTGGTTGAAGACTTTCAGGGCGGAGGACGGTTTCAGTGGGAGAGAGATCCACTGAGATCTTTCCGGAAGGAGGAGGACAACTGCTTCAAGGTGGGCATCCTTGGCAGAGGCTTCGCAGTAGGGTTTTAAGTCACTTAGAGATAGCAAGAACTGCAGATGCTGGCAATGCCATTGTTCAAAGGCCATTGTGCACCCAGATGAGCACAGTTGGACTGGATCTCTTCTCACAGTTCCTGAAGTTTGACTATGATGTAGCAGAGAATTGGTGCCTCACCTTTGGGGCAGGATACTGGAGATCCCACTGGATGAAGTGGTGCAGAGGTAGAACATCCTCTTCACCCAGAACAGGCAGTAAAGCAGCATTCTCTTCACCCACAACAGCAAATGATGCCAGCCTGGTGCAAGGTTGCCACTTGGGCCAGTGCTGCCTCAGCTGTCTGAAGCAGTATACAGCAATATAGGAGAAAGATTTGTTAACTTCTCCATTGGGGCAGTGCTTGTGCCACCATTTTCTCTTCAATACCTCATAGTCACTATGTCTGGTACTGTATTCATGTCCCAGAATTCATGCACTAACACTCACTTGCCGGAAACATCTTCCCCACTCACTCTCACCCAGCATAACCTGTGACACTGCTAATTCTGGATGCCTTCTGCACTGCCTACTCACTCTCTCAACGCACTCCCCATTTGCACCAAAAGTAACAACTGTGCTACCCATTTTCATTTCTAATGCCTGTCCTCTCATTAGAGGAGGTAAACAGCCAGAGTAGGGCAGGTGATGAGCTGCCTGAGATTTGGCTTCTAACCCCTCAAAGAGGTATTCTTTCTAGATTAGACTTGGGAGCACAATCTGAGGAGCATATTGCTGACACATCTCCACAAGGGGTCAAAGAGAAAAACATTCCAGGTCTCTAACACTCAGAGGACTGTAGGACACCAGGCATTACTCAGCCTTTGGCCGAAGATGATGTTCATGAGCAAAATGGCCTATTCCTGTTTCATTGATTATCATAAGACCATAAGAAACAGACTGTCAAAACACACAGATGGATTCATTAAAAGAAGTCAGGTTTGTCAGATGCACTCAGCAAGGTAGATTGAACAATGGAAGGGCCTAACATTGTCAATTGGTGCCTGCCCCAGATGCATGCACCTAGCTGACTCCGCGGATAGATTGGTGACAGCACTCTGTCTGCCAGATTTAGGAAAGGACCTCCACTCCATCATTCTAGTCTTGGCTGCTCGGGCTTAATGACAAGTTTAAAGGGGGATGAAGCACCTTCATCTCATTTCAGGTATCCATTTTTCTCACAGAGATGGGGCGGTCCCAGCAGTCATGAATAAAATGGAGAGAAGCCACGCACCCATAGAGAGGGGAACCAACATGCAGAAGGTTCTTAGGACAGACTTGAGGTACCCATACTTACACCTCTCCTGTGCCTGACCCCAAAGCCTGCAGCATTTGAGGTGACAGAAGGTGGGCCTACATCTGGGCAGGAGACTCAGCAAGTTCTTGAGGCTCAAAGGCACCTGATGATGAGTGACCAAGGCTTCCAATGCAACAGGGCCCACTACAGAAATGGCTCCCTCAATTGCAGCTGAAGAACTCAGGACAACACTTCAACATGGTGCAAGGCAGAGTATTGCGTACAAAGGTGGAATGGATGAAAAAGATAGTAAGAACTGCAGATGCTGGAGTCAGAGATAACACAGTGTGGAGCTGGAGGAACACAGCAGGCCAGGCAGCATCAGAGGAGCAGGAAAGTTGACGTTTCAGGTCGGGACCCTTCTGAATGTCAGCTTTCCGGCTCCTCAGATGCTGCCTGGCCTGCTGTGCTCCTCCAGCTCCACACTATGTTACTTGAAAATAGCTTAGCTAAGCCAGTGGATCATTGAAGTGAAGCATTAACCTTACCTTCCTCTCTCCACAGACACCGACAGAACAGCTCAGTGTTTTTCCATTTTAATTTTTCAAAAATGTTTAACATACTGAATAATGAATAGACATTAGAGATAGTAGGAACTGCAGATGCTGGAGAATCCGAGACAACAAGGTGCAGAGCTGGATTTCTGATGAAGGGTCTCAGCCCGAAACGTCAGCCTTTCTGCTCCTATGATGCTGCTTGGCCTGCTGTGAAACGTCAGCCTTTCTGCTCCTATGATGCTGCTTGGCCTGCTGTGTTCATCCAGCTCTGCACCTTGTTGTCTATAATGAATAGACATTGTTCCCTTATTAAGGAGAGTTGTATGGTGTGTAACCAATTGTATTCTGTTGTGTTAATAACTGCAAACCAGACAAGACTTTAAATTTTCATTTTTTTAAACTATTAGGCGTTGAAGTTCAGAGAGGTAATCCGGATAATACTCCAGTGTATTTATTCAAACTCCTTTTACTTTCTGTGAAAAAAATGTCCATCATTTCCTGCATTTTCTCACTAATATTTGAATGAGTTTGTGATTTCTGATATAACCTTGAATATTGTTTGTTAAAAGTAATCTTTAATTTGATTCATCAATTAAACTTATTTACATGTTTGATTGCTATTGGAGAAAAAGTGCAGCTTGAAGCATAATATTGTAGGGCTTAGATTAGCCATGAAAAACGATAAAGGAGCAATGTAAAGTAACAAAGCTAAATGGAACATGTGCCAGTCAACTCTGCCAAGTCCTCCTCACTAACATTTGGGGCTTGTGGCAAAATTGGGAGAGCCAACCCACAGACTAGTCAAGCAAAACCTGCCACAGTCACAATGACTGAACCATGAATTACAGACAATACCACAGGCTCCTCTATAAGCATTCCTGAATGCACCTGTACCACAAGCATGACAGATCCATCAGAAATTGTAGCATCATGCATACTTGGGCGGGAGTAGACCTGAAAATCTTCAACATTGACCCAGACCCTATTAGATCCAATGTGGGCAAGGAAAGCCCCTGTTAATTATGCCTTCCCACATCCCTCAGTTGATGAATCATTAATAGTCTATTTTGAATACCACTTGAAAGTAGAATAGAGTGACAAAGGCAGAATATGCTGGTAATGGGGTCTTCAATGCTCATCACTAAGTGTGGCTCAATAGCACCCGTATTGATCAAGTTGATTGAGTCCTGAAGGCCTTAAGTGCCAAACTGAGCCTATGGTAAGAAATGAGAACTAAGAAGGAACTATCTACTTGACCTCATCCTTATCAATCTATCTGTTGCAGTTGCATTTGTCATTGTCAAATTGATACACTGTGCTATTATCTGCTGTGAGACTATGTCCTATATTTACACTTTAGATGGCCTCCATGTTGTGTGGCACTAACACAAATGTCAAACGACAATAATTTAAAAAATAGATCCAGCAACTCAGAACTGACCACTGAAGCAGTAAGCCATCAAAAACAGAACTGTATTTAACACCAAGCATATGTAAATATGAAGTACTAGAAAGTACTATAAAGTATGTGACTAATAAAGCTGTGTCATAGGACTATGTGCATGCTGCACAGCAGAAGTGTTTTGCAATAGACAAAGCTAAGTCGTGCCAAAATCAAAATTCTGTAGTCCTGCTATATCGTCATAAGTAGTGGTGAATGGTTAATTGGTTAACTGGTGGAGAATGCTCCAGATACATCTCTATCATCATTGATGGGAGAGAACAAGAGGTCAGCGAAGAAGACAGGACTGAAACATTAGTAACCATTTCAGCCAGAGATGCCAAGTGTATAATTCACCTTGCCTTCTTCCCGAGGTCACCAGCACAGATGCCAATTTTCAGCCAATTCAAATTATTCCACCTGATAACAATGCAGCTGAGGTCACTGGATATTGCAAAGGCTATTAACCTTGGCAACATCCCAGCAGTAGGACTAAAGACTTGGATTCCAGAAGAAGCCAAGGCCCAGTGCTCGAGAATTAGCTGTGCCCCTCCCGTTAAAACACTGGCAATTATTGTTTTTGCGAAGATCTGTAGCTCAGGTTGTGGTTGGATCTGTTGGTTGGTTTGCCAAGCTGACTGGTTTTCATGCAAACAATTCATTTTCCTTCTAGGTGATATCTTCAGTGCTGTCTAGCCTCCGTTGAAGCACTGTTGTTCTGTCCTGCTTTGAATTTATTTGGTCTGGTCTGTCATGGGGGGGTGTCCTGTTTCTGGTTTTGCACCGTAGTGGTATGTAGATAGGGTCTATTTCAACATGTTTGTTTATCGCAATGGTGGTTGAAAACCAGGCCTCTAGAAATTCTCATGATTGTCTTTGATTTGCACGAGGCTAGACAGCACTGAAGATGTCACCTAGAAGGGAGACAAAATGTTTACACGAAAACCAGTCAGCTCGGCGAACTCCGTAACACTGGCATATCCTTGGAAATGTAGGCCAACCACCTCAACACTGGCATGTTACTGCAGAAGTTCCTCAAAGAAATGTCCTCAGCCGAATCATCTTTATCTGTTTCAAACCGAATTCAAAAGTGAGGACATCTGCTGATTGTATAGTGTGAAATATATGAAAATATCAGATGGTGAAGTAGTCCATGTTCCAATATATAACGCACCCAGGAAACATTTAGGCTTGGATTGATAAAAGGCAAGTAACATTTGCGCCACACAAGTGCCAGGCAATGACAATCTCTGACTAGAAAATCTAATCATCTTCCCTTGATATTAAACAGTGTTACAATTGCTGAGTCCACCACTGCCAACACATTAGAGCTACCATAGACTTGAAACTAAATAGAACAGCCATATACATGCTCTGGTTACAAGTGCCACTCAGATGATGCAGAAATATTTGACCCCAGAGGGTGATATTCTTGAACTTACTGCCTGAAAGGATAGCTGAGGCAGAAGCCTTCATTGCCCAATGAAAAATACTTGTGAATTTGCAGTTTATGTTCCATAAGCTGCAAAGTTATGGACCAGAAAACTGACAGGAGTGTTAAACTGGCTAGCTCTTTTTCAACTGGTACAGATTCTATGAACTGATTAATCTCCTTCCGTACCGTTATGTTCTTGTATTTCAATGAAGCTTGGGAATGTAGGAGATTGAGGAGAATGATAACAGATTTTGGGAGTACATGGAGTGATGCATTAGGCAGACATATGGTGAATGTAAGTTAATGAAGAGAAGTGTGAAGTAATTCATTCTGGTGTAAAGGAGGAAGAAAAGCAACATAAATGGTGCAATTTTAGTGGGGGTGCAGGAACAGCAAAACCTGAAAATTGTACGTACACTGTCTTTAAGGTGTCAAGACAAGTTGACAAGACTGTTTAAAAAGCCATGTGGAATGCTGGACTTATATACAAACAGACAGAGTACCTAAGAAAAAGGCTAAACTTTTGTGAATGATTGGTCAGGCCCAAACAGCTATATTTAGCTAGTTCTGACTATGACATTATATGTAGGATGTTAATGCTTTAGAGAGGGTGCAGAGGAAATTTACTGGAATGGTACAGGCAATGAAGACTCCTTTTTCAATGTGGGACTAGAGGAATTGGTGTTGTTGTCTTCTAATGGACATGATGATAAAAGAAAGCTGTCAGATGGTTTTAGGGGAAGGGGCATCTGCACAATAAGAATGGTGGAGAAAGGGGGCTGCAAAACAGGTGTGAGGAAAGGAGGCAGCAAGAGGATAGAAGATGGAGGCTACAGTAAAGTTAAAACAATCTTAAATCTGTCACAAGGAATGTTCAGCTCACAGATCTGACAAAATTAACCTCAGATTTAATGGATCCTTTGCAAAGAAGTTGGTAATTCCTAGTTTAAGTCTGCGAAAGTCCAAGGACTCCTATACTGGTAAAAAAATATAGTGTATCCTACTGTAAATAACATTATGTCAATTGTTAAATTTAAATTGCAGATTCAGGTCAGAGATGCAGTAAAATGGGTAATAACTGCCTGGCTAAGAAAAGATTCCTGTTTTGTGCATATGTGATAGAGATGTGACCTCAGCTCTCTGTGGAAGATAGAAGTGTGTGTCAGTTATTTTGAAACAAGAACTTTTATCCCAATTCTGCCTGTTGTTGATTAAAATACTGTGGAATCTATGAAATTAATGGCCTCTTTGTCTATTGTGGCTTTACCCTTAATAGAACATTGATTATTGTGGAGGACTTTGGTGAATTCTTTGAATTTCATTTCCAAGAGAATCCAAGTACCATCTGTATTTGTGTTGACATATTGGGTATGTCACTACATGACTATACATCTCTTAATAAATAAGTTAGTGAGAATGAAAAGTAGCTCCTCCTTAGCAAAAAAAAATAATTCTTGGCAACAGATACATGAGAAAAATTAGTTTAGACATTGAGTTGATATGATCTGTAATACATTATTTGAAAGAGCAGGGGAAACAAACTCAGTCATAAATTTCAAAGGAACTTGAATGAATTGTTGAGAAATAAAAGACACTGAGCAAGAAAATGGGACTAATTGGATAACTCTCTCAAAAATCCAACATGGACACAATAGTTGAATGACTCTCTTCTGTAGTATATCATTCTATGATTCAATGATCAATATAGAAATGTCAGTCTAACTGAAGAATAAAGTACCCAACTCATTCTCAAGCATATTAAATTCAAGTCATGTGGGACTACTTGCAAAAGATTCTATTTTTAAATTTAGCCCAGGCTCACAAATTTCAGACAAATTAAATCATTGTATGAGATATGCAAATACACTTGCACAATAAAATTCATACAGCTCTTAATGAAACAATCTGCAAAGTGAAAACATAAAAGTCTTTTTTTTAACATAGAGGGGATTAAAAAGAAACTACTGGAAAGCCGCTGTTGCAGTGAAAAAGTCACAGGGGAAAAATGGGATTTTGTTTTTGATCAGATCTACATTGATCATCACTAGCCTCTCAGTAGGCAAAAAATACCAGACTCAACATGATAAAATAAAGGTAACATATTCCTTTTTATTAGAATGCGATATATGCAAGAGAGGAAGTATTCTACAGTCCCAAGCATGATGCAAAAGTTTCTTGATAGACTATCTAATACATCTCTCTATTCTTTATTTCTCTTCCCAGGTCGAGTGGCATATGATATGAACAAAGCACATGGTTACACCAGGTTCCATAACTAGTGTTTCCTGAAAAAGATCATCAGTCTGTTGTCCAAGTCTAAAACTAGGAAGGATGGGGGTGGGGTGGGGAGATCACTCTGTATCAAGAAAGCCTGACCAGGACACCCTACACTCTTTACCACCTGCCTTAAGCAGATTGGATGGTTAATGATCAAATTGTCTGGTCATATTACATGCACATCTTCCACGGATATCAAACCTTGGAATGAGATTTGAACCCAGAGATATTGGCTCAGAGGAAGGAATGCCACACTTTGTGCTACAAGATCTCCTGCATCCTTTAGTGTTGGTGTAATTTCAATGCTGCCTCTGAAACACCTTGGGTCTTGAAGTCTTTATCCCTGGTTCCTTCAACATTACCTGGAGCCAGGCTTGTCCAAACAACCTCTCCCAACACAATACTATTCTGTGATTCTATGTCCCATGAGTGAAGTGGAGATCACTGACCCACAGAAGTCCTTCCCAGATCAGCTCCTGATTTTCCTGGGACTATGGGCCTTTGTAGGAGGAAAACAATGTTCCTGGTTTCCTCCATTTCTGTCCTAAAATCTCCAGAGCTGCACTGGAGAACTTCTTTTTCTTTTCAAATGTTCTCCAAAATTTCATAGCATGATGATACCTTTATTTTAAGGAAGCATATATCTCACACAAAAGGTTATTGCCTTCTTTCTATTGACAGTTCTGCTTGAAATTCTACCCCGTCATTGCCCACATAGAGTCAGAATCATGCATCGTAGAAGAAATACATTCACCAATCATCGCTGTGCTGGCTCTTTGACAGAACCATGCAATTTAACCTGTTCATTGTTCTGTCCCTACACCTATTGATTTTTAAAGGCAAACATTCAATTTCTTTTTAAAGAATTTTTTGAATCTACTTCCAGTACTCTTCCAGTGAATGCATTATCATCAAACTTGTAGGCATGATCTGCTGAGCTAGGATGAGAGAAAGCCAGAATGATTTGAGTCTCTTGCAATATCTTTAGGAAATAGCACAGACAGACCTACCAGAAAAACTTTCATTCAGCACTCAAAGTCAACCACTATTCAATTACTCACCTCAGAAGTTACACAATTGTTATTTATATTCAAATGATTGTACCATCCTAGAGGTGAAGGCGATGATTAGATTCACTACCTCAGTCTTTACTGTTCCCACAAGAAATGTTTCCAATTCACTTCCATACCAGTCAGGATCTTGATCAAATGAATTATACCTTCAAGCATAGCTCTTTCTGCCGGACATGCAAATAATTCCATAACATACAGGCTGTCTTAAATACTAAATGAGAAAATCCAATATGCTGAATTATTTGTACTTGGTAAGGAGCAATAGATTTTGAGGCTATGAAAGAATATGCAGCATATTTGTAGAAGTAGATACACCAGTGCATGTGCATGCACACACACACACACACATGTAAGTATGTGTGCATATGAATACAGTCATGTATGTTCATGTGTCTATGCACTAAGACTGCCACACATCTTTCCAGGTGTTTGTCACACTGTAACATTAGTTTTCCATATTGAAAAGCAGCACCTAAGTGAGCATGTAGTGTGTATGAGTGAGATAATGTATCATGGTGTTGGAAGTCTGAGGAGGGTAAGTTAAGCACGATGAACATTGAGAGGAACAAATTCAGGCTCATTAGAAGTAAACCAGAAAGGTCACTTAGGCACAAATGTTGTTTGTGGGAAGAGGAAAATAATGCGCGGGAAACATTTTATTAATCATCCTGTTTCTTGTTGAGGTACAATTTCATATGTCCTATCTTATCTCAACTAGGCGTGAACTAGGAGTACATAATGCTGGGGTTTTCAACCATGAAAATCTTACCAGAAAAGCAGAGTTTGATTTCATTCACATTATCCATCAAAAGTCATTGGATTGTAGTCGAGTTAAGGTTTCATTTCATTTGCCTGGGGTTACCGGGAGCAAAAAATGCAAAATAGCTAACACACTGGGATCAGCTAATTCAAAATGCACACTCAATTTAACACGGTCATCTTTTCACTGAAACAAACATGCAAAACAAAGAAATTGAACTATCTTCATATGACACAATTAAAAAAGACTTCAAACATCTGGTAACACAAAATCCCATTTATTCCCCAACACCATCACTTTACAGTTATCAAAATTCAGAGAATTTGTAGGTTGTCTTAACTGCTTCTTTCCATTTACGATTCTGTGAGCAGTGAGGTTTTTTATTTCCCTTATTCCCTCAGTAGAGAGCTTAGACTTCCTCAATCCTTTAGTAATCTGCAGAGTTCCAAACAAACACTCCTGATCTGAAGGTTTTCACAAACTGCATTATTTCACTCATTCCCTTAACTGCTCTGAACAAATTCCATTTCTCGGATAACCTCTTAGATCTAACTTCAATCAGATCTCATTTGAATTCAGAAAAACTTTAACTAAATTAAAATAAGTTTTGCTCATTCTAAGTTTTGCTGACCTAATGGTTTGATATTTCCCTTTACTGGTCATGGAACCTCAAAATAAACAAACTTCCATCATCTCTCTAGCAGCCCTTCCAGTTAGCTATTCTATTTGTTATTGGTTTAAAAGTTCTGAAAACACTGAAGTTAATTAAAGATAACAAGGTGTAGAGCTGGATGAACACAGCAGGCCGTGCAGCATCAGAGGAGCAGGAAAGCTGAAATTCTGAAGACGGGTCCAGACCTGAATCGTCAGCTTTCCTGCTCCTCTGATGCTGCTTGGCCTGCTGTGTTCATCCAGATCTACACCTTGTTATCTCAGATTCTCCAGCATCGGCCGTTCCTGCTATCTCTAAGTTAATTAAAGTTTTTTTTTCAACCGAAGACAAACATGCATATGTCACTAGTTTGAAATCTAAATTAAGAAATTATATATACCTAAAACATTAACATTAATATCGTAAGGACTGTGATCATAGTATCATAAGATTCATGGAAAGGAGCAAGAAGTAATCCAGAATAAGATAATATTAAGAAGAGGTCATTTTCAATCAGGTGAGACAGATCTGGCCCAACAAAATTGAAACCAAATATTCACGACAATGTAAACAGAACAGTAGCTTGATTTAACGGGAGGTGGTGAAGGTACAGTCAAGACGTATATTCATGAGGGGAAAAAATAGAACAAAGAAAACCAGACCTCTAGAAATATCAGGAGAGATGATGGGAAGAATCTTCCTCCCACCCCTTAGAGTGTTGACAATAATGCTGCTTGAGATGATGAAAAATGGTGGGAAGGGGTAGGTGGGATGTTTGGAAATTAGATTATTGATATTGAAAAATACCAAATTTAGTTTCTTTAAGCCTTAGATGGTGAGTTCAGAACCTTGGCCTTGAATGAGAAAAGCTCATGTCCACGCATTTGTATCTCACTACTATTCAACTTGACCTTTTAACACTGAACATATGATTTGCCTTTCCATTGTTGAGAAATTTGATGATGTGAAAACTCAACAAGTAAAACAGGGCTGGTAACTGATGACTTGTCTCATCAAAATCCAGTACAGCTCACAGAATGCCTAAGCCAACTATCCAGCTTCTCTTTAAATGAAGAGTTGTCTGCATAGTAAATGGCCATGCTCTTCCTCAACGCTAACTATGCAACTCAAAAATGGAGAAGCAACAGCTTCACTTCAGCATTCCTGCTCACCAATCAACTCAGCCACCACTTCATGGCTTCAACCATTTCCTTTGGAGATAAGGACAGTCTCGACTTGCATTATTCTGCCATGTTGCTTTGTGCTGAGGGATAATCAGGCATATCATATTTGTACAGGAATGTTTGCATTGACAAGAAGACCAGAACCTTACGAGCCTTAGCTTCCTTTTAGTATGCCATGTCTTTAGCAATTAATTAGAAGCAGCAAGCCTTGCCAGATTGGCTTGAATTTAATCATACAAGGTCTTCAGCAGAGTTACAGGCATTTACCCTTTCTGGTTTAGCTTGATTCTTAGCACAGGAAGAGAGGCGGGCAACAGGTAGTGGTAGGGAACACTGAAGTGTAAATGTGTGAGTCTAAAAAGGGATCAATGTGTTGGTGTATGATATGGTCCGATAACAGCAGAGATGCTGCATGTGTCAATAGCTACTGTGGCAAATATATTGCATGTGCTTGAACTAAAAAAACGATGCCTGAAAGTCAAGGGGAACAATTGCTTAATGGCACAATGAGACACAGGATTTTGGCACATCCAGCCAGTCATGGAGCTCATCTGATTATTGTGCAGGGTGTTAGCCACAGATTCATGATTCCATGTGAGCCTGGGAATCCGTGTCATCACAATCTGGGGATTGAGTAACAGCCAGGGCTGCACGGTCAGTTGCAAGTAGATGAGGGATTACATATAGGTCATTCGGTGCTGTTTAGAATTTGGCCTGGGGAGAGGTCGCATTCAGTTGGTACTTCCCTGACAAGTCCGTCTAAGAAAAAAATTGTCTATCTATAATCTTGCAAATCTAGGTTCAGATCAATTCAACACAATTTATGACTTCCCGGGTAATGCGTTTCTATAGCTTTAACATGTGCACAGCTTAGTATTGACCCCTTTCACAAGGATAGTATCCATATACAGGACAAATTCGTAATGGAAATAGATACGATGGAATGAAACTGTATTATCTGCAAGGTCATGCATCACACCAATTAGTGCAATGCTATCACTACTGCATTTAAAAAAATGATGGTGTCACACATCTATGTTTGAAACCTAGATAGGTAATCTCGCATTGGAAAGATGTTCACAAAATCCCTATGGTGGGTTCGACACTGAGTTTTTATATGCTAAGCACTTCTCCAGGGTGGATGCACCTTTCATCTGAGATTTCACAAGAAATTAGTCCTGAAGTGAGACAATTGATTCAAATTGATACTAAAATGTAAATTAATAGTCTTAGAATAGAAAATGTAGCACTTTTTCTGAGAATAATGGGAAATATAGGTGATGCTGTGGGAACTTAGCTAAGAATGTAATTGTAAAACATAATGACCTTTACAAGGCTGAACAATAATTTTAAGACAATAAAGGACACTGTCAAGCTCAGTCATAACAAATGTCCTGAGTTTAATGAGGAGATGAAAGGAGCATTGGCAGAGCATGGACAACTCTGTCCATCAAAGATATGTATGTATGTGTGAAACCTATGACTGTGCACTGTAAGATGAAAGTAAATGATTGTAATGAAATATGAGAATTAAGGCTATAAATTATCATACTGACTGTGTCAGAAAGAGAACTTTGTGAAGTGTCCCAAGACGGTGTACCAGCATCTGTTGGGCGTGTGGAATGCACTGCCAGCAGTGGTAGTGGAGTCAGACATTTTAGAGACTTTTAAGCGACTCTTGGATAGGCACATGGTGGATAGTAAAATGTAGGGCATGCAGGGTAGATTGATCTTAGTAGGATAGTAGGTCGGCACAACATCATGGGCCGAAGGCCCTGTACTGTGCTGTACTGTTCTATGTTCTATGTTCTATGTTCATATGCTTACAAAGGATGTCTATAAAAGCAGAACCCAAAACTCAAAGTAGCTGCCTAAACCACAATCTCACTTTCCAGACAGTTTGTATCTATTGCTTCTGTTATGACACGGAGACAGATATTCAAACAAAATCGGTCAGTCTTTCTACCTGTGTATTCACAAGACAATAAATGAAACCATCAAAGACCCTTGGTAGTTACTCTACTGGTTCCTAATCAGAATTTTGAATGACCAATCCCAGACATTGTGAGTAATTAATTCCAGATAACAGTTTGGTATCTCGAACAACAAAAAAAAAAGTATTTGTTATATATAATACAATACAGCACAGGAACAGGCCCTTTGGCCCACCAAGCCTGAGCCAATTCCTAATCCTTATTTAGACATGCTACTTATTGCCTATACGTGATATTTACCCCTGTGTTTGCCTCCCGTCCATGTGTCTATCAAGATATGTCTTAAACATTGCTAATGTGCCTCCTTCCACCACCTCCACTGGCAGTGCATTTCAAGCACCCACCACTCCCTGTGTAAAAGACTTTCCCTGCACTTCTCCCCTAAACGTTCCCGCCTCACCTTGAACCTGTGCAGTGTTATAGTTGACCTTTCCACCCTGGGAAAAAAAACCGTCTGACTATTCACCCTATATATGCATCTCATAATTTTGTAGACCTCTATCAGGTCACCACTCAGCCTCCATCTTTCCAGTAAAAACAATCCAAGTTAATCCAACCTCGTCTCATAAGCAAAGCCCGCTAGACCAGACAAAATACTGGTAAACCTTCTCTGCACCACCTCCAAAGCATCCATGTCTTTCTGATAGTGTGGCAACTAGAACTGCATGCAATATTCCAAATTTGGTCTTTTTACAGCTGTGACATTACTTGCCAACTTTCATATACAATGTCCCAGCCAATGAAGGCAAGCATGCTATATGCTTTCTTGACCACCTTATCCACCTATGTTACCACTTTCAGAGATCTGTAGACCTGTACACCCAGATCTCTCTTTGTTAATGTATATCCGAGGATATATGGGAGGGAAGAGAGGAAATAGCTGGGGCCTTAACAGATATCTTTGCATCCTCTTCAGCCTTAGGCGAGGTTCCAGAAGACTGGAGAATGACCAATGTCGTTCCTTTGTTTACAAAGGGAATTGGAGATAATCCAGGTAATTGCAGGCCAGTAAACCTGTCACCAGTGGTAGGGAAGCTGGTGGAGAAGATACTTAGAAACAGGATTTATTCATATTTGGAATCGAATGGACTTTTCAGTGATGAGTAACATGGGTTTGTGTGGGGAAGGTCATGTCTCACTAACGTAATTGAGTTTTTTGAAGAGGTGACAAGAATGAATGATGAGGGAATGGCAGTAGATGTTGTCTACATGGACATTAGTGAGGAATTTGATAAGGTACCTCATTGCAGGCGGGTACAGAAGGTAGAGTCTCGTGGATTCAGGGTGAGCTGGCTGGATGGATACAAAACTGGCTTAGTCATAGAAAACAAAGAGTAGTAGTGGAAGGGTGCTTTTTGGAATGGAGATCAGTAACTAATGGTTTTCTGCAGGTACCAATGCTGAGAACTGCATGCTTGCCTTCATTGGCTGGGACATTGTATATGAAAGTTGGCAAGTAATGTCACAGCTGTAAAAAGACCAAATTTGGAATATTGCATGCAGTTCTAGTTGCCACACTATCAGAAAGACATGGATGCTTTGGAGATGGTGCAGAGAAGGTTTACCAGTATTTTGCAGACTTGTCTACCATAATGTATTCTAAGATACCCAACACTTCCTTCTTTATTATGTTGACCTGCCTGAGAGCATTCACACACCTTCCCTAACCTCAAAATTCCTGACATCCCTCTCTTTGATGAATACTGATGTAAAGTACTCATTAAAGATTTCACCCATTTCCTTTGGCTCCACACATAACCTTCCTCCTTTGTTCTTGAGTGGGCCTACTCGTTCCCTAGTTACTCTCTTGCTCCTCGTATATGTATAAGATGCCTTGGGATTCTCCTTAGCCCTGCTGGCCAAGGACATTTACTAGCTCCTTTTTGCCTTCCTAACTCTCCCTCTGAGCTCCTTCGTACTTCCTCTAGATCCTTCAAGGACTTCATCTATTTTTAGTTGCCTATGCATATTTTCTTTCATACAATAACTTTAGCAGAGGATAAAAGGTACACTGACTAAAGTCAATGCTATAAACACAAAACATTTATTTTCAGCTTCATTCACACAAAAGACAAAGAAAAAAACAGTTCAGAGACAAATAAAAGGAAGTGACAAATCTGGCTAGATTACTTAAGTGGCTTTTACAATGTGTTGTTTCATAGGCATAGACATAGACTCCTTGGTTGCTTTTTTGGAACCGCCAATTAGGGTCACCTTCTGAGTTCACTCGGGAAAAAGGCAGAGATATTTACAACTCAGCTTCTATTTTCTGGGCTTCCAAAAGTTGGTGTGACAAATAAGACAGTGAGATTTCAAATCTTTACACTGTGTTGTTAGCAGTTAAGCTCATCTCCACAGAAAACTTAGTTACAAAAAAACACAATCAACTATAATTTTGCTCCAATAGACTGACTGTGTCTTACTGAGGCCTCAATTACAATTCAACAACTGCCAACTGCTTGGACATGGGTCTCTTCTAGACTTATTGAAACCAATTTCAAGGTGTTGAACTCATTAATAGCCAAGCCCTGCTATCTGTTTAAACACTATGCTCTTCCTGGGCTTGCTGTGCCTCTAGAAACACTTGATTAAGGCTCAGCCTGCATTGAACTCAGGCCTGGCCTGTTCATTTCCCTTTAGCAGAAACTGTTTCTCGAAGTCCACCAGTCATTTTCAGCTGCAAATTAATGTCGGTAATGCAATAAGAATAAAAAAAAAAATCAGCAAAGATTGCAATAATTTTTATAACTACCATTCAGCTGACCAAACAGGATATTTCACACCAGCTCGTGGATGAAATTATAGAGAATGTCCCATGTGTCTTTGCTTTATTCATGACATTCCAGTCCAAGAAAGAACCAAACATGGAGTTAATAAAGCAAAAGTCTCCCAACTCATGGAGGCAATGAAGGAAGATGGTCTTGTTTATAACAGCAATAAAATGTGAAATTAATGGAAGTCAAAGAAACGTATTCAATTCCATATACTTACCTAGGAAAGAAAAAGCTCTCAAAATTATAGTTTGACAAATTTTACTTGCTTTATTCCACTAGGAATTTTAAAGC
The DNA here is from genome assembly GCF_021869965.1 of Rhincodon typus. Taxonomy (NCBI): domain Eukaryota; kingdom Metazoa; phylum Chordata; class Chondrichthyes; order Orectolobiformes; family Rhincodontidae; genus Rhincodon; species Rhincodon typus. Next base: position 43,855,730 of record NC_063344.1, on the reverse strand, counting down.
TACTTGGTATATGAAAAAAATAAGTTTATATTAAATAGAACGAAAGTAAGATGAAATATATAGTACATCAGCTTAGCCAAGTGAAAATCTCATCTATGGCATGTGGGGTGTTATGGATATGTCACATGGGCTAAACGAGAACATGTGCAAAAAATGTAACTGGCTGTGCAATTTAGCTATGGGTTTCAGAGATTGACCAGCGAATTTATAGCTGTTCCTTAAACTGTTCAACTTCCTATCCTTTCACCATAAATGTTTTGTGAGGAACATCACGCAACTCAGAAATACTCTAGAAGAAGATGGCACCTACATATCTTCCAAAAATCTCAAAATTCTTATCTAGCAACTGTTTATTCCAGTACTGTGACCCATCTAAACCTACCACTCTGGAAATATATGCATCTTAAAAAGGCCTTGATGTGTGTCAGTTACAGGCCAACATACTCATTATATTTGAATCAAAAGTCCTCACAACAGCCCAGGAAAGGTACTCCAATAATTGGACAGAAATCTCTGGCATTTTGTGCTTGGAAAATCGTAATCCCACACAAACACTTTGTCAAAAAAATTTTAGTGCAGATTTATAATTAGTCTGTGGAAATTATTTACAGGAAGTCACTTGCAAGAGCACCACTTTGGCTGTCGTGTTTTATCATCAAAATCCAAGATTACAACCTCAAAGTTCAGTATAAAGCAGGATCCAAGATAATAACATCAGATGCACTGAGTCAGCTCCGAAAGCCAACTAATAACAAGGCATTATATGAGATCTCCTACTAGATGTCATTGAACTCAAGATAAAGGATAATCTTTGAATCTACTTGGTCATAACAAAGCAGAACAATTTCAACATCTGCTGATAACCAGCTAGCAGAACTAAAATGCAAGATATTTAGTGAACGGCCTGAACACATTAAACAGGTTCTTGAACGAATACAGTCCTTTTGCCCATTTAGGGATGAGTTAGGGGGCCTATTGAGAGATGTCATTTTCAGGGATAAGTATTGATTCCTAAAATCTTGCATCAAACATCTTAAACCATCTCTAGACAACAAGGTGCAGGGCTGGATGAACACAGCAGGCCAAGCAGCATCATAGGAGCAGAGAGGCTGACGTTTCGGGCCGAGACCCTTCATCAGAAAAGGGGGAGGGGAAGGGGGTTCTGAAATAAATAGGGAGAGAGTGGGAGGCGGATAGAAGAGGGATAGAGGAGAGGATAGGTGGAGAGGAAACAAACAGGTCGAAGAGGCGGGGATGGGGCCAGGAAAGGTGAGTGTAGGTAGGGAGTTAGGAAGGGGATAGGTCAGTCCAGGGAGGACGGACAGGTCAAGGGGGCGGGATGAGGTTGGTCGGTAGGAGATGGAGGTGCGGCTTGAGGTGGGAGGAGGGGATAGGTGGGAGGAAGAACAGGTTAGGGAGGCAGGGAT
>NC_063344.1:43806353-43844303 GCF_021869965.1 Rhincodon typus | reverse complement strand
CTTGTTGTCTCGGATTCTCCAGCATCTGCAGTTCCTACTATCTCTGACACAAATCAAACAATGTCTTGTATTGACATAAAAATAAAAAAAGAACAAAGAAGAATGTGCAACTACTCAGCTTAACAAGGGGATCTACACAGAGAGGCAGGTGCACAAGGTAAATGCCTTATACCTGCTTTTATCAAGGAAGTTTTCTGGGGCCTTTACACATGTGCCTAATTTTTGTACCCTTCAATGACCATTTGTTCAAGTACAATTCTTTTATCTCAAATCTCCCTCAACATCTGGCTTCCATACCTTAATGTGAAAAATATCAATTTTTTAATGTGTTGAACAGGTTCACCTTGCTTTCTTGTAAACTGTAATGGCTCGTTGGAGATGATTTATGGTTTGAGATAGAATACCTCATTCTAAACAAAGTAAAAATTCTAGTGACAGTAGAATACAATTCTATTTGCTTCCTTTTTAAGCTGGAAAGCTGCACAATCAGCTTTTCATCAAGATATTGCCAACAGGCCAATCCCACTGGATTTAGCTCGGGTGACTCTAATTTGTCATTTACAGTAAGCTTTAGGCCTAAACTGGATTTCCCATTAAGAACTTGCACATAACACAGAAAGACAAAATACTTAGGCTTTTGTAACTTTAAAAAATAATGTCTAACAAGTATTGAAAAGGATATGGCCACTGAAAGGTCGATGGGCATCAGAATTATTTTCGGCTCCTGAAATGTTTGGTGAATGTGATTAATGAGATGCATGTAAATCATAATGATGTAACTGATCACACATTTAACATTAGCAAGAGAAGATATCAGTCTGGAATGAGCATTTGAGGGCAGAGGCCTTGGAAACTGCAGTACAAAACTGTATTAGATCAGCTATTATGTACATGTGTAAATAAAGGGGCATCACTGTGCATGAGGGGTTGAAGATTCTTACTTAGAAATAAGGAGCAAACAACTGAAGCTCAAGATCGGGAGTATACTGGAGAACAATGCTAAAAAGACAATGGTCACCAAGTTATGAATGACGCTAACGATTACAAATGCTATGCGAGTGAGTGGAAGAGAATTATAGGAATAAATTAAACCATGTAGATAGAAACTTTGGGAGAGATGTACTACAATGAGATACAGATCAATCATGGTATAATTGATAGTATGAGTCTGACATCAATAAGAGAGAAGACAAGTCTGGAATGAGCATGTGAAGGCAGAGGTCTTGGATGCTGAAGTAGGGACCTGTATTTGATCAACTACATGCCTGAGTGGAAATGAATGAGTGTTACAGAGCATAAGGAGTCGAAGATTCTTACTTGGAGATAATGACCAAGCAGTTTCAGATGTGCAGACACTCCCAGCCCAGAGATACTCCAGAACAGTGTCTCAATAGCAGTATGGTCTTAAAATACAAGTTAAAGCAATGACCAAAAATTTTAAGGCTTTAAAAAGCCTTTCATGGAAACAAACTATTGAGCAAAAACTGGTCAGTAGCAGATATGAAGCAGTAAATGAGATAACAATGTGTAGAGCTGGATGAACACAGCAGACCAAGCAGCATCAGAGAGTAGGAAAGCTGACATTGCGGGTCTGGACCCTTCTTCAGAAAAACACCCTTTGTCTGAGGTGACATATGATTGCAGTCAGGATTAAGTGTGTCTGCAAAAGAAAACCTGGAATAGATACAAAAGGCTTTAAAATGTTTTATAAAGGAATGCAACACAAGATTTAAAATGTACCATCTGTCCCCTGGATTGGAATATTATCACCACACCACAAACATTTCTCTAATACTTTGTTTTTTTAATAAGGCAATTGAAATTTCAACGATATAATGGCAATTGCATTCAAGTTTGTCCACTGACCAAGATAATGGTTACAGGGTGAATGAGTTCAAATAAACACAAGATAGAGATGGACAACTTTATTATTTCCATTCAATATGCTAATCTGGGACAATTCAATAGTTTTTACCCTTTCCTCGGTTCATCTCTACTTAACTTAGAAAGTGCTAAAATATCAAAATATATCTCAATTAGCAATTATTGTCATCTTTATTAACAAAGAGTTTAAATGCATTGGAAATATTTCAGAGGAGGTTCACAAAACTAATTCCTGGAATGGTTGGGTTGTCTTAGGAGGGAATTCGGAAAGGCTGGGCTTGTATCCACTGAAGTTTAGAAAAGTAAGAGGCTTGATTGAAACATAAATCTTCAGGCATCTTGACAGAATGGATGTGGAAAGGAGGCTTCCACATGTAAGAGGATCTAGAACTGGAGGTCACTATTTTTAAAAATCCACCCATTTACAACAAAGATTGGGATAATTTTTCTGAGATTGTTGTGAATCTTTGGAAATAATCAATTCAGCCAAATCTTATTGAATGGCAGAGCAAGCTGACAGGCAGAGTCACCAACTTTTCCCACTAATTTGGATGATCATATATTTGTAACCAGTGTTCACAAATTGTTCTTTTTTGTTATTGAAACAAATACTGAATAATGAAATATTCAACAATCTAACTACTTACAATTTTCAATTTTCAAGTTACGTTTATGCAGCAGCTCCATTTTGGGACTGTTTTACTTTAAAGATTTAAAGATGATTTATTTTCACTAGTACAGTACTAGATTCTCTTGCTGCATTATACATCATTCCTTGTTCTTTTTCTATTTCTATTTCTAATTCTATTTCTATTTCTTTAACCTCTGCACAACATTTAACAAACAACAAATTTATCCTTCACTATAATCTTCAGTTTTGCAAACCAGCACTCTTAACTGATTCCACTTTTTTTAAAATCTTAAAGCAGTTAACACATTTCCAATCAGAAACAAAAGCAGAAGCTGCTGGAAAAGCTCAGCAGATCTGGCAGCAGCTGCAAAGAGAAATCAGAGTTACGTTTCAGGTCTCAGAACACATGTCCAATGATGGGTTCTCCTAATATCCCTCTTATCACATCGCCTCTATCCTTGGCCTTTCTGTTTTGCTCATTTAGCAATTGCTGCACAATGACATTTGCAAAGCACGTTAAATGGAATATATGTGTTTCAAACTTAAAATGAATTGACATGCATATGCAAACTGAAGCTCAAATGACTCTGCATCAACAACTTAACATAGCAAAATGTTACAAGATATTTCACAGCTATATTATCAAACAAAATTTGACACCAAACCATACACTAAGAGGATTAAATTTTGGTCACTGACAAGTTCAGCCTAAAGAAACATCATATAAAGGTAGAGACACAAAATAACTTTGTATGAGAATTGAAGAACTTTAAAGCTAAACCAGCTGAAGGCAAGGTTGTCAATTGTACAGTGACTAAATTATGGGATACAGAAGGAACTAGAATTGGGATTATAGAGTTCTTGGAGGGTTTTGGGATTGCTGGAGGTTACAGTGAATGTGATGTGTGAGGCAATGGAGGGGCTTGTAAACAATGACAAGTTAAAATCTGGAGCTGGAGCTAATGCAGGTGAGCAAGAACAAGATGAACATGATTGATTATGAGTTAGGATGTGGCAGAAGAGCATTAGAGGAGCTTATTCCCCCTCCAACTCCATTTTAATTTAGTCCTCTCCTTCTGTCTCTAACCCCGCCTTCACATTTAAATAGCAACATTGCCCTTAACAGGCTTTGCTTGGTATGTTCAGGCAACATGGATGTTTTCCTGGCGGTGGAAAAAAATGATTAGAGAGGGGCGTAATTTTATGTAGGTTCAAATGGGAAGCCAGCCAGAGAATAATGTAATATTAGGTAGACAGGGTAGTGAAGAAGGCATTTGGCATGCTTGCTTTCATTGGTCATAACATTGAGTATAAGAGTTGGGATGTCATGTTGCAGCTGCACGGGACATTGTTGAAAACAAAAACTGCTAGAAATCACAGTGGGTCAGGCAGCATCCATGGAGAGAGAGCAAGTTAACATCTTGACTCTAGATGAATCTTCATCAAGAAATATTGCCTTCTCCACATGCCACATCGGCTCTGATAAAGTGTCATCTGGACTTGGAATGTTAGCTTGCTCTCTCTCTCTGGATGCTGCCTGACCTGCTGTGATTTCCAGCATTTTTTGTTTTCAGTACAGATTTCAGCATCTGCAGTAATTTGCTCCTACAGGACATTGGTGAGGCCACTTTTCCATACAATTAAGGTCACCCTTCTTCAGGAAGGCTGTTGTTAAAGTTAAGAGGGGGCTGAAAGTATTTACAAGGATGTTGCAGGAACTGAAGGGCTTGAGCTATAGGGAGAGGCTGAATGGCTGAGGCTCTTTCCCCTGGAGCGTTGGAGACTGAAGGGTGACCTTATAGAGGTTTAGAAAATCATGGGGTCATGAATAGTGTAAATAGCCAAGGGTGGGGGAGACCAAAACGAGAAGACAAAGGTTTAAGATGAGAGGGGAAAGATTTTTAAAAATCGCGAGGAAGTGGCTAAACGAAGTGGTGAAAGTGGGTACAATTAAAAGGCATCTGGATGGGATCATGAATAGGAAGGTTTTCGAGGGATATGGGTAAAATGCTTGCAAATAGGATAAGGTCAGATTGGAATGTCTGGTCAGCACGGATGAGTTGGACCGAAGGGTCTGTTCCTGTGCTGTATGACTCTACAAAGTTTAAAGGCAACAAAGGCCAAGATGAAGATTCCACCTATAATCATTTGAGGCAACACCCGAATCATGTAATTTCCTTTCCAGATGGAGTGGGCAATCACAGGCAATATCTCAATAAGTGGTTGAAGTTTTTGCACATTTATATCTAGTCTGTTTCAGCTTCAAACACTTTCTAGATCAGAGATTAAGCTAGTGACTAGGAATAGATTTGTAGCTCATGGTAATGTATCACGTTTGAAGAGAAGCCCAGCTTTACAGGGGAATCATGGCAGGAACATGAACCTTCTTACTAACATATGCAAAGGCCTTAATTGTACTTTTAGGTGACCCCCCTAATTGTCTGCATGATGATCTGACCCAAAATCAGGTCAAAAAAACACTATTCCTGGAGTGCCAAATGATTTGCCTCCTTTAGTAGCCACAACTGTGTTACACCAGTAAAATGAGTGCAATGAGGCCCAATTTCCAACTCATTTAATCATAAAATCCAATCCAACAAAATGGGTCTTGTAGCTCAGATGTGGTGTTCCGACTTCTAAGCTAGAAGTTCTGGGTTCAAGTTCTACATAGGCCAAGTACGTGTGTCATAACTTGTCTGAACAAGTAAATGTAAAAATATCCATGACTATTCTATTGGGGTCTATCATGAATACTTCATGGAATAGTCATTTAAGTTTAGAAAGATGGTGATTAAGATGTAGAGTGACAGGGCAGAGCATGTGTGTACAATCTCTGCCTGTTTTTGATTAGGGCCCGACAACCTATCTTAGAACTCTAATTTGTAAATAGAAGGTGCATAACATCAGTTTCAGCCTGTTACTTTATGTACATACCAATGCATTTCAAGATCAGATGCAGCAATATCGAATTTCTCCATCCATGACTCTTTAATCTGCCCTTAGGTGTGTACTTAGTTGACATATTCACTAATGGATTCCATTCATTTTCAAACTAAAATTTGTTAAACTATCTTACTTGCCAGTAAATTTCTCATGCTTTTCCTTCATTTTTGGAAGTAATCTTTTAAATTTGTCCCAAGGACTAATTAATCACATTTGTTTGATTTAGATCATGTTAAACTAAACCATTTTATGACCGCTGTCATTGAAAAAAGGCACTCTTTCCTTTCATACTAAGTTACCTGTTTAGCCATACCTAACACCACAGGCAACATTTTACCAAAAAGAGGCAGTTCAGGTATCAGGGATCAATACAGGTCAAACACCTGCATGGGTGAGTGGTGGGACATGCATAGGAACTTTGCCATCCACAACTAATTGATAATTACTAGATGGGAGTGGCCAAGCAGGAAGAAGTTCTGGCAAGCCAAAGGTAAAGTCATATGTTTAAAAGGAATTTAATGATCTTCCCACAAAATATACATAAGGAGTGCATCAGGAAAGTTGCTGACTAAGGGAGGCTGAACAGTAACAGCAAGGTCAGTTGAGATAACACAAGGTTCAGTGAAGGTGCTTTTGCAGGCATTTAGGGAACAGAGAGTTTATTCCACTCAGTGAACAAGAAGAGGAGGGCAGAGTTCCTCACAAAAAAATATGGCTGGAGGAAGATGAGGAAGTTAACAGCCTTAGGGTCGTATAAACATGGGAAAGCACTGACTTTGCACAGGCTGACAAGGAGAATGGCATTTGTAATAACAATTTCACTTCCCTTCATGTCACAAGTAGACATTTTGAGATAGAGACTCATGTAGCTACCCTTGAATCAGGTATGACGGGAAAACACCAATCTACAATGAGATACAGTGTGGTCTCACACAGGAAACACATAATCAGCTAGAGGTGATTACTATATTGCTAAGACTGAATGTTACTTGTACAAGGTTATCTATTGGTATAATACTCAACAAGGAAGCTGCTACAAGCTGATGAGTGACATGAGCCTTTCAGAGACAAGTGGCACTAGATGTATTTGGTCACAGTAGAATCAATCTCACAATGCATAGGAGTAGAGAGGAACTGGAAATGATAGTTGTACCCTAATGGAGAAAGAGGCAATAGTAATATGATGGGTTAGAGAAGGATCCTGTTAACATTCCAGCAGTAGGACTGAAGATGTGAATCCAGAAATAGCCACACACCAAGCCAAGCTGTTCTAGATATCAGCTATAATACTTGTATCTATCCAACCATGTGGGATGTTGCCCATGTATGTCCCAGGTACAAAAAGCAGGACAAATTCAACCCAAGCAATTATTGCCCTATCAGTGCACTGTCAATCATCATCAAAGTGATGGAAGGTGTTTTTGGAGTGGTTCAAGTGGTACTTCCAAAGAATAATCTCGTCACTAATTCTCGATTTGGGTTCTGCCAAGGCCACTCAGCTCCTGACATCATTACACGTTTGGTCCCTCCATGGGTCAAGGAGGTGAATTAAAGAGAGGAGATGTGAGTGATGCATTTGTTATCAAGGCAGCATTTCACTAAATTTGTTACGAAGGTGCCCTAACAAAACTGGAGCCAAATGGAATCAGGGGAAATGTTTCCAATGATTGGAGTCATATTTAACACAAAGAAAGATTGTAGTGCTCATAAAGAGATCAGGCTGTACTAACAATGGCACCCATATAGCCCTGATGAACATAGGAAGCTCCAAAGGGCAGGCAGCAATTGCTGATTAAAAGCAGAATACACTAATATCACTGTTGTCTCTCCTAGAGGTCCAGGAACACACGAGGGACTAATAATGCCTCCAAGTCCACCAAGACCCCAGAAGGGCATTTACTACCTGAAGAGACAGCATGATCACCCAACAGATTTCCAACAATCAAGATACTCATGTAGTGGACATTGACACACTGGTAGAAGCATAAACCTTTGACCAAACATATACACTCATAAGCAGGTTATGATAGCAGTGACACTCCCTATCAGGGAACGAATTGAAGAAATGCCCATCGATGCTCAGCTCCATACAGATGTTGAGGCTTGTGAGTCATCAGCAAAATGACGTGTTGGTGCAACAGTCTAAAATTTGTGGAAATCTGCCAGACATTCCAGAGGTCAATCAGTCTGATGGTTGGACAACTGAAGAGCCCATCAATGTATAAGCGGCATTATCTCTCTGGTTTGTGAGTGAATAATTTCCGTTAAGATAGTGGCGACCCTGATGGAGAGCCACATGCAATAAACACGCATAAACCAGGAGGTGTGCAGTGACCATAATATAGTCTCACTGATGAGCTCTGTTGAGCATTGGGTAAGTGAGATAGCCCTGGGATGCCTGCATCCAATGCAGGTCAGCAATATTAGGTATACAGAAAAAGGAAGATCAGCCTTGAGATGTTAAGGCTATGGGACTTTTTCCTCAAGACTCTATTTGAGTTGATGGTCGATCCTTGGTCCATTTAATAGTGACACTAGTGTCACATGAAGCCCCAATGCCAGAGCTGGTCTTTGTGCAGATGCAGGTGATTCCATTAAATATAGGGTCCTGCTAGGTAGACAGAGACCATCTGTTAGGACTATCTCATGCATCCAAACAAGAAAGACAGCAACTTGACCCCTATATCAACTGTAGACTGGGAGCACCCAGAAACATATGAGTAAATCCATCAAGATCAAACTTGAGATCTGACTGAATGATTGCTTTATGTATGAAATTTATGTGCACTATAATGAGAATGGAAATGATAATGAGATAGCAATGTGTATCATGGTATAATACTGGTGTCATTAGTCATGTGCAAATGATTATGAAGAAAGTATTGAAAAACCTGTACCAATTAGATAAGTACCTACAGAGAACAGTATTATGTATAATAGTGTCAGGAAAAGAGTTTGTAGCAACCTGATAATGTTAAATAGCAGTCATTCATAGGTAAGGGAAACCATTACAATCCACAAACTAGCAGAACAGACAAAGATAGCAACCTCTCCAATATGTATAATAGAAATTTCAGGCTCAAGCCTTGAGGCAACACAAGCTTATATATTGCACTTTAGAAGTTGATTACGTAATATAACATTATTCATCTGTTACTTTTTTCAGCAGTGGGCCATCATCTGATGATGAGCACCTGAGGTAGAGGGTTTCAAAGAGGGTTACAGACAGCGAAGGCAATGGTGCATTCCTTGGATTAATAGAATAACAGGATCAGTGAGATGGTAAGTGTTATTTAATGAAAGGTTACCAAGGGTACATCAGGAACAAAACTGAATCAGTTTCATGGAAAATTAATCGTCTCTCAGGTGTGCTTATGAGTGAGTATCTCCTTTACATGTCTGTCAGTACGCAGTGACATTAGAGCCATGAGGGCATTTCTATTACTTACTTAATCACACCTCTCTTCCAACTCTTTCTCCTCAAAAGACGTGTCACATTCTATGTGGTCACTGTTCTCCAACGCTACTCACCTCTGCAGCTCTGTTTGGAGTACAGAAACAAAAACAAAGTTGCTGGAAAAGCTCAGCAGGTCTGGCAGCATCTGTGAAGGAGAAAACAGAGTTAACGTTTCAGGTCCAGTGACCCTTCCGCAGAACTGATAGTGGCTGGGAAAACATCAGTACAGAAAACCTATGTTGGAACACTTTACCTAATCACTTGATGTAATATATTCACTTAGTTCTATCCAGAAGCCTGAACCTCATTTTCAGCAGGTCTTATGCCTGTTTAATCTTATTGTCATACAACAGCAATTGCAATCTTCCTCTTGCTTGGTATTGGGGTTCCCAGAAGTCTAAGGAGCTCTGTCTTCAGAATAAACCTTTATCACCCAGTATCTATTCACAAATGCATGCAGGTAAACTGAAAAATTTGAAGAAGATTTGATTGTCTAAGGGCAAATGAGTTATGTTAGTTTCTTTGGTATCCTACACACACAATTTTCACAGATTAAATGACCATTCAGTGAGTGAATCCTTTCTTGCTCACAAAGGCTTATAGCTGTGGGAAACTTGATGGCTATATGTGTACAGTGGATAAAACCCTGTCACTGAAGTAATCCTACCCTGGCTGGTCTGATACCTTGGCCTGGGTGTTCCAAGCAGCAATAATAATACACAGTTGTTAATTATCCCAACTCAACATTGCTGCACATTTCTTTTAAGGTCTTTCAATCCTGGTTGACAGAGAAAAGCATGATGTAATGTCACTGGGAACTCCATCAGAGTGGAGTAAATTCAAAGGAAGAAAGGGCTTGCCTCCTTTTTATATCACTGGTTAACGTTTAGTAAACTTAGACATTTAGTCTTTTCAATGTTAATGAGTGGTTGAGCTGCATAGATGTGTGAGTGGGCGGGTCAGGCTAGGTCAGAGGCTAGTCAAGTGGTCAGTAGGATGGTTAGGTTTGGGTGTCAGGTCTGATGAAGAGGACAGTTAAGTGTTTAGGAGAATTAGTCAGTTTTGGGGTGGGTGGGTGGTCAAGTTTTGTTCATAAAGTAGTTGGGAGTGGGGGTTAGCTGGCGTGGAGGGGTTTCATGGGGTATCAGAGGCATAGTCAGATTATCAAGGGGGTGATGAAGGAATCATTTGTGGAGTTGTCCAGGAGCTAAATTTTAAACAGTCTGACAATTTCCTGCATAACCACCCAGGTAGATACTGTGGACAAAAACAGATATCGTTAGAAAAACTCACCATCTGGCAGCATCTATGGAGAGTGAAACAGAGTTACCGTTTCAAATCCAGTGACCCTTCTTCAGAACTAAGTATTGCGGAAATGTCCAAAGTCATCAATTCTAATTCTAACTGGAAACATTCACAAGGCTCATAGTGAGCAGGGGAATTACACATTGGAAATTTTAATTTCCTCTGCACTTCCATTGTAGATTGAAGAAACAGTACTTCCAAAGGTCTTGATGTGCATCGCCGCATATAGATAGCATATTCTACTTCTGCTTTAGTTTGTTGGTACACACACCAATATCTCGAATTGAAAGATCAGACTTCGACCAACCCAAAACCATTACTCTCTGTTTCCTGACCCTAACAGTCCCTTTCTACTGTCCCTTTTATTCAATGACTTATAACTTTCCTCACACGTCTGCTGTGTGTCACTATATCTAATGACTGCTGAAAGTGCATGTGCACCACATCTGTAGCCTTCCCCTCCCCAAACCCTCTCTGTCACCAGGCTACTTTGAAACAATTTTCTCTCAACAAATCCATGTCTTTCTTTGTGACTTATTAACTTTGTCCAGAAAAACTGTTTCTAGAAACTGTCTGCCACTGAAATTCAACTGACATGTCTGTAACTGCTGGGCTGATCTTTACAACCTTTTTTTGAATAAGGGCTTAATGTTTGCATTTTCACAACCCTTTCTAAATCCAGAGAAGATTGAAAGATATTTTCCGGTGCCTTTGCAAAATAAGTTAAAGATAGGACTTGAAGATTTCAAGAGATGAACCTGTGAGCATTTCCTTTGGCAGTTTGTTCCAGTGTGAGATTATTTTTGGGATGGAGTGTTGACACACTGGCCTTAGTAGTTTGTATGGCTGTTACTGTGCTCTGTAATTGCCAGGGGGCACCAGGTACTTGATCCTTTCAATTCCCATCCCAATATTTATCGAGCATGGTCATTTTATTTTTCCCCTACTTTGCTGCATCCAAATCTTTTGTCAAGGATGTGACACTGGTATGTTTTCCATTGTGATTTGTGCAGAATTATGCAGTATGTCTTTGGATAGCTTTAATCTTGCTGTTCTCCAAGGAGAAAATTTGATAAAGGTGCATAAAATTTTGAGAGTGTCCAGACAAAGTGGATAAGGAGAAATGTTCCCATTGGTGGGAAGATCAAAATGCAGCTAGAAGAGACCAGTTTAAGATAATAGGGAAAAGGAGCAACATGGAGGAAAATCTTTTTTTATATACCGGTTGGTTAGGATCTGGAATGTGGTGCTGAATGTGTGTTGAAAGCAGATAAAACTGTGGATTCTAAAGAAAAACTAGTTAATTATTTGAATATGAAACATGGTCAGGGTTTAGGCAAAGATAGAAGAGAGGAACTAACAGAGTTGCTCATGTAGAGAGCCATTATGGACATAATGGGGAATAAGGCCTCCTTCTATGCTGGAAAGAGAACATATAAGGGGGAATTCTGTCACTGTTGCTTGAACAAACTTTGCTTTGCCTATTTAAAACTATATTGCATACAATTGCTTCCATCTTCAGCCAACATTCACTGTCATTCAGAGATAGTAAGAACAGCCAATGCTGGAGCCAGAGATAACAGTGTGGAGCTGGATGAACACAGCAGGCCAGGCAGCATCAGAGGAGCAGGAAAGCAGACGTTTTGGGGCGGAACCCTTCTTCAGAAATAGAGGAGGGGGAATGGAGCTCTGAAATAAATAGAGAGAGGACGGGTGGAGCTGGGGAAGGTAGGTGGGATGGTGATAGGTGAGTGCAGGTAGGGAGTGGTGGGGATTGGTCAGTGAGGTGGGAGGAGCAGATAGGTGGGAGAGAAGATGGATAGGTCAAGGAAGCAGGGATGAGACGGAGGGTTACTCATGGGATGAGACTGGGTGGGGAGATTTTGAAACTAGTAAAATCCACATTGAGACCATTGGGTTGTAGGCTCCCAAGGCAGAATATGAGGTGCTGCTCTTCCAGTTTCCGGGTGGCGTTGTTGTGACACTGGAGGAGGCCCACGATGGACGTGTCATCCAGGGAGTGGGAGAGGGTGTTGAATTGTTTCGTGACTGGAAGGTGTTGTCATTTGTCGTGAACAGAGCGCAGGTGCTCTACAAAGCGGTCTCCGAGCCTCCGCTTGGTCTCACCAATGTAGAGGAGGCCACAACGGGAGCAGCGGATGCAGTAGACCATATTAGCAGATATGCAGGTGAACATCTGTCTGATGTGGAAGGGTTTTTGGGTCCTTGGATGGAGGTGAGGGGGGAGGTGTAGGAGCAAGTGTAGCACTTCCTGTGGTTGCAAGGAAAGGCATCAGGAGTGGTGGGGCTAGTGGGGAGTGTGGAGCGGCTGAGGGAGTCGCGGAGACAGTGATCCCTACAGAAGGCAGATAGGGGCGGGCAGGGAAATATATCGTTGGTTGTGGGGTCAGATTGCAGGTGGTGGAAGTGGCAGAAAATGATACATTGAATCCGGAGGTTAGTGGGGTGATATGTGAGAACAAGGGGGATTCTGTCTTTGTTTTTGTTGGGGGGAGAGGATGTGAGGGCAGAGGTGTGGGAAACTCAAGAGATGCGGTCGAGAGCATTTTCGACCACTGAAGGGGGGATGTTGTGGTCCTTGAAATTAGAGGACATCTGGGATGTTTGGGAGTAGAACACCCCATCTTGGGAGCAGACGCAGCAGATGCAGAGGAATTGGGAAAAGGGGATCGCATTCTTGCAGGAAGATGGGTGAGAAGAGGTGTAGTCTAGGTAGACCACTTTCATTACTCACGTCCCACCAGCTCGGCACTCCTCGATCTACATCTCTTTGTTTCCTAATCCATTAATAAAAAAACCTATTCCCCACCGACCTATGTAATATTCTCCAGTCATGGTCCTTACACTTCAGGTCTTTACTTCTGGTCTCCTATGAAGCCCATCACCTTCTGTTCTGGTGGGGAAGCTTTCAATTTCTTTTTACACCTTAGAACTTCATCCTCAAACCTCTCTTCCTTACTGTTTCTCATCCTGCCTCTAGCAAACTGCTCTGTATGTGTCTTTTCAACCATACTTTTGATTATAGCTCCTTAATCTTTTATCATGGCCCAGTGTCACCTCTTGGAACGTTTGCTGCTTTGAAAGCACAAAATAAATCATATTTATTGAAGTTAATGAAGACATGATGACAATTACGATGACAGCAGCTGCAGGTACATTACAGTGACCCAGTTCATCCATGGGAGAAATGTCTGGACTGTATTCCGTCTGTTTCCAGAACTGTAGGTAATAATGCACTGTTATTCAGAAGGTTGAAAATTTGTCTACCAACTTGCTGGAGGAACAGTATGAAGACATAGTAGCACAAAGGATTAAAAGGAGTGAAGTTGATTCTGAAAAAGTCACATCTGACACCATCCTTAATGTAAATTTGTATTGGTCGCCCAAGTACTATTTTAAAATTATTTTTTCTTTCAACTTCAATCTGTCCCTGTCCAATTTAAAACATAGCAAAAGAACTACCTTCCACTAAACTTCTGCACAGTTCTTGGACTATATTTCATTCTTTCTGCAACGATTTGTTAGGTCATGTCATCAATACAAAGATCAATTCTCAAGCAGACAAAACAATGTCCTGTACCAGTTGTAAGTTCCACAAGAAAGGCCTTTCTAAAAACTTGAACACACTACTGTAATACCATCTTCCTCCTCAGATGACTTATTTGAAAGCATTCTCCATTAACAAGTACAGTGGTATCTCATCAATGAAAGTAAATTATTTTCCACCATTAATCTTCTCGTAATCTGATTAGCTGTGACCTGAGGTGATAGCGCTCAAAGTGTGTGATAGAGGCTGAGGATGGAAAACATAAATCTTTCTGCTGATGCTGACAGGACGCCTAATAGATTACTGAGACTTTGCAGGCATTTTTGCTCTAACCCTATTATCCATGAACCAGTACTGCAGTGATCAATTATTTTGTCTACTTCTCCCACCAATGAAATGTTAAGATTGGAATTAATGTCATTTTTACATTCCTGCCATAGTTCACCCTTTCAGTTGTCTGCTGTAATCATATGTAAGCGACAAGATTTAGTTTCTATCTTAAGTCAATGTTTTTCTACAATTTAGCAATTGCCCAGGGAGCTAGCAGAGTGAGTAGTGGAGTGCCACAGGGATCGGTGGCCTCCGCTGTTCCCAATCTAAGTTCATGACTTAGATGAAGTGACTAAGCGTGATATACCCACATTTGCTAATGATGTAAAACTAGGTGGGTAAGTAAGCTGTGAGGGCACAAAGAGATTGCAAAATAACATTGACTGGGCAAATGATTGGGAAGAACAATGAAGACAGATAGAGTACACAGTAGGAAAATGGGAAGTTGTTCACTTTAGTAAAAGAATAGAAAAATAATAATTTTTTTTAATGAGAAACTACTAAATTATGGCATTCAAGGGATTTTGTTATCCTTGAACACAAGAAACAGAAAGTGATTTAAAAAGTTGGCTTTTGTTTTATGAACAAGGAAGTTTTACTGAAATTGTACAGGATTTGATGGGACCACAACTGAAGTACGGTGTATCATTTCACTAATAAAGAGGAAGGCAAAACAGACATTCACTAAATTGATTCCTGGAATTAGAGGGTTGAAGAGAAATTGAATCAAGTGAGCCGATACTCCCTGACATTCAGAAGAACAAGACATGATCTCATTGTAAAATATGAGATTCTGAGGGGCATGTAGAATAAATATTCAGAAATTGTTTCCCTTGAAGGGAATGTCTAGAATTAGAGGGCACAGTATTTGAAGAAGACATTAGTGTTAAGATAAAGAAAATATGATTACTCAGATGGTTGCAGCACTTTGGAATTGTTTACCTCGGAGGGTTTTCGATGGTCAGCTGTTGACTATCTTCAGAGATAGATAGACAGACAGACAAATGGATAGACTGTTTAACTCAAAGGGAATCAAGAGATATAGGGATCAGATGGAAAAGTGGGCCTAAGACCACCATTGGTGGATCAGAAAAATATCTAGTTACCCTAAACTACCCTGGCAGGGTTAAGTATCTCAAAATATGAGCAAGCGTTAAAACTCACCATTTCAGGCTGCTATAACACAGCAGCAACAAGAGTGGTATTTTCCAGTAACAGGATGCTATTGTCAACCTAAAAGCCATTCTACCTACCATGCAATGAATAATGTGATATATTCATTTTAGTGTCAGTGTAATTTCAAGTACATGGGATGTACATTTCAGTGACTGGCAGATCTTATCAAACATTGTGTTCCTATAGTTCATAACAGGGTGTCAACTGTACACAACCAGCACATGCATGCAAAAGTTGAAACATTATGTCCAACATTTTATGTGATTCTGCATTAGGCGCCATTTACTGAATAATCCCAAGTGTGCTAAACATTACAATAACAACCAGTGTAAGGTTATCAGGTTGGCTCACAATATTGCTCACTTATGTTTATGCTCGCTAGAATCAGAATATGTATTAATATACAGGGCCATATCTGAGGCAAAAAGAATCTGTCAAACCATTGCATCTTTGTTGAATTAAACAAAAACATGGGGAATAATTCCCTGGTGCATTTCCATGGCAATGTCTCAACCATTCAGAGCCAGCTTGCTAACCAATCCTATTGGATCCTATTCTCATGCAGCATAAATTGTTTCCCATTGAAATTTGGCATTATTCCATATATCCTATTAAGTGCAAGTTAAAAAACTTCCGCAACATGTCTTGGTTTTTTTGAAGCACTATGAAAGTGGAGTTAGATTGAGAATCTGTCAGGATGTTATTAAAAGGTCAGGCAGGCTTGAGAGGTCGATTTACCTATCCTGCTATTACTGTACGTGTTCTTATGTTCTAAAGTGGCCATGGGCAAAGACATTGCATCCAAACACTGATATATTTTCACTATTTTTTTTCTGTTAGCAATGAGAAGAAAAAATACAAACAGAGTTAATTAGTGCAGTGCTCTATTAAATGAAAAGACTGGTTTTGTGACAAGTGTAATAAAACTGTCAAGATCTGGTCTGCATGAAATCACTTTAAATTATCTGCATGCAAACTCTAATTTCACATGCTGAGAGCTGTCATGAGCTGACATCCACCTGTATTTTCAGCATGTTGTTTCCTACCCTTTCAATTCATTCAGTAGCACTCATAAGAGATGTAGGTCTGATTTCCACTTCTATATGTCAGTCAAATTGCTTCTAGTTTATTCAGTTTGGTGGAACATTAACAATATTACTTTTTAAAAAATTTTAAATCATTACAAATAATGCCAGAGAACTCATTTGTCATAATCTATGAATCATTCAATTTAAACTTGACAGGCAAAAATTACTTCATCCATTATTTAATAAAGAAAAGTAAGTGGGTCACAAACTGTGTTAATTAAGTAGGTCAGCTAGCTGAACAATATTAGATAAGTTATCTGAATCGCTGGAATGTATTTTTTTAAAAATAACTTGGCGTTCATAAAATTTCATTTTTTTTGTTCTGAATACTTCATCTGTGAAAACTCTGTGCTGGGATGTGTGTGTTTCATGCTACACATGTTACAGGTTTCAAGTATGTTCCCTTCCCTACATTAAGTTAGAATTTTCTTTGACAGGTAAATCAGTGCTAGATTATTAAAAAATTAAGGAGCAACTTTTCACTCATCATTATGTTCATAGTTTGGGTATTTATACAGTATATTATGTGGATCAAGATTTTTGATGGATTCAAAATTGGCTCGTTTCTTTGTGGGTTTCTTACAAAGGTTTTTTTAAAGACCATAAGACATTGGAGCAGAAATTAGGCCATTCAGCCCATCGAGTCTGCTCTGCCATTCAATCATGGCTTATAAGTTTCTCAACCCCATTCTCTCGCTTTCTTCCCGTAATCCTTGATCTCCTTGACAATCAAGAACCTATCTATCTCTGTCTTAAATATACTCAACAACCTGGCCTCCACAGCCTTCTATTCCATAGATTCCATAGATTCACCACTCTCTGGCTGAAGATGTTTCTCCTTATCTCTGATGTAAAAGGTCTTCCCTTTACTCTAAGGCTGTGACCTCGGGTCCTAGTCTCTCCTACCAATGGAAGCATCTTCCCAACATTCACTCTGTCCAGGCCATTCAGCATTCTATAAGTTTCAATTAGATCCCCCCTCATCCTTCTAAACTCCATCGAGTATGGACCCAGAGTCCTCAAACATTCCTCATATGTTAGGCTTTCCATTCCTGGGATCCTCCTCATGAACCTCCGCTGAACCGGCCTCAGAGCCAGTACATCTTTCCTGAGATATGGGGCCCAAAACTGCACACAATACTCCAAATGTAGCCTGACCAAAGCCTTATAGATCTCAAAAGTACATCCCTGCTTTTACATTCAAGTCCTCTCAAAATAAATGCCAAAGTTGCATTTGCCTTCCTAACTACTGACTCAACCTGCAAGTTTACCTTGAGAATCCTGGACGAGAACTCCCAAGTCTCTTTGCACTTCAGACTTCTGAATTTTCTCCCCATTTAGAAAATAGTCCATGCTTTTATTCTTCTTACCAAAGTGCATGACCTCACACTTTCCCACATTGTACTCCATCTGCCACCTCTTTGCCCTCTCTCCTAACCTGTCCAAATCCTTCTGCAGCCTCCCTGCCTCCTCAATACTACATGTCCCTCTACCCATCTGTGTACTGTCTGCAAACTTAGCCAGAATGCCCTCAGTTCCTTCATCTAGATCATTAATGTATAAAGTGAAAGTTGTGGTCCCAACACTGACCCTTATGGAACACTACTTGTCACTGGCTGTCATCCTGAGAAAGACCCTTTTATCTCCACTCTCTGCTTTCTGCCAGACAGCCAATCTTCTATCCATGCTAGCACCTTGCCTCTAACACCATTGGCCCTTATCTTACTCAGCAGCCTCCCCTGCAGCGCCTGTCAAAGGCCTTCTTGAAGTCCAGGTAGATAACATCCATTGGCTTTCTTTGGTCTAAGCTGCTCTTATTTCCTCAAAGAATTCTAACAGATTTGTCAGGTATGACCTCCCCTTGATGAAGCCATGCTGACTTTGCCCTATTTTACCATGTACTTCCAAGTAATCAGAAATCTCATCCTTCACAATGGACTCTAAAATCTTACCCATGACTGAAGATAGGCTAATCAACCTGTAATTAGCCTTACTCCCTTTTTAAACAGGGGTGTCATGTTAGTGAATTTCCAGTCCTTTGGGACCCTCCCTGACTTTAGCAATTCCTGAAAGATCACCACTAACACCTCCCCTATCTCTTCAGCCATCTCCTTAAGAACTCTGCGGTGTAGTCCATCTGGTCCTGGTGATTTATCTACCTTCAGGCCATTCAGTTTTTCTAGCACCTTCTCCTTGGTGATGGCCACCATAGTCAGCTCTGCCCCCTGGCTGTCTTGAATTTTTGGGATTTTACTCGCATCTTCCACTGTGAAGACTGATGCAAAGTAATTATTCAGTTCCTAAGCCATTTCCTTGTTCCCCACTAATATCTCTCCAGCATCATTTCCCAGCAGTGAACACTGTGTACTTTGTTCCTTTGATGATCCTCCATACATTTCCTCCTCCTTATAATATATCTTCCTGGCTCCTTAGCGTCTCTCATGTTATCTTACCAGTCGCTTCCTTCCCTATAGAAATAAAGTAAAGACTACCTCTAGCAATATCTAACTGTTTACTCAGTGCTACAATCACATGCCAGGCATTTCCACACAGTGGCCCATAAAATAAGAACTTATAGTTTATTACACAACTGTTGCTGAAAGTTACCTAACTAAAATGTGACAAAATTTGTGCCTAAAATAGTCACGCAAGGACTTAAAATATGTAAGGATGCAAGTTACGCATAAAGGACATTTAGGTCTTTGCAGCCTGGCTTGCTTGAAGATTCTTTTTCAGAATTGAAAATCTTGAAACTTCAGTCAGATACAGTAGCTGCAATGGCTTCTGTAGTTGAAAACTTGATTATTGCTCCCACACTTGGTATCTGGCCAGCAGGTCAGGTCCTGGAAGTGAGTGAAGCCTCCTTTGTTCCACATCTATGACACAGCAGCTTGTAGCTTTTGGTGACCTGGTTCGATCTAGTAATTTATACGCTGATCCTTTGTTATGGATGCCATCTTTGTTTCCCTGTTGAGAAGTAGTTTCTGTTTCAAGATGTTTCTTTCATGTTGTTTAGATGGTTCTCCTCTAAATGACTGTTTTCCACCAGCATTTCTTGGAGTCAAACAAAATAGCTGCAAATATTAACCTAGGTGAATGATGCATAAAGTAGAGTCAAATCTGTTGTAATTCTTTATGATATTCCTCTTGTCTCCTGTTCAGCAAAATAGAAGGTATGAATTATCACACTTCTTGGGGGTTCAAAGGAATCCCCAAATTATTCAATTGTAGCTTAAGGTAACTCAGTCTGATGAGCTGCAGTTGAATCCACAAAAGAAGTCATTTATTTTTTTGAGATCCATTTTGAAGACAGATTCTTTTTCTTTACAAAAGACATAATATTACAACAATAAATTTGTGACATATGACAGTTTAACAGCTTTCTTCCTCTTTCAATCTGAAAATATTCTTTGTTATTACTTTCATGGCCATAAAAGAAATATGGGTTAGAATCATAGAATCCCTACAGTTTGGAAGCAGGACATTCAGCCCATCAACTCCACACCGACCCTCCAAACAGCACCTGACCCACACCTAACCCCCTACCCTATTCCTGTAACCCTCTATTTCCCATGGCCAATCCATCTAACCTGCACTTCCCTGGACACTATGGGCAATTTAGCATGGCCAAGCCATCCAACCTGCACACCTTTGGACTGCGGGAAGAAACCAAAGCACCTGTACGAAACCCATGCAGACACAGGGAGAATGTGCAAACTCCACACAGACAGTGACCCGAGCCACTGAACCACTGTGCTTCCCTAAGCCGTATCAAGAAAAGTAAACAGTAACGTAAGGGTAATGGGGATAGGGTGAGTAAATGGAACTGAAATGTTAATTAGCCATAGCAGTGAATGGTGGCTCAGTAGGCTGAATGAAATATTCACGTTTCTATGTTCTTGAAACAAAATGCTTTTGAGATCTCTGCTCTTGCTGGAAGGTAACAAGAAGAGGCCGACATCTCCTTACGTGTTACATTTAGAAGCATCAGTATAGGGGAGGGACGGTTAGCATTAGTCTTTAACTTAAATAAACATTGAAGCAGATGTTTTATAAAGAAATTTGGAAAATAGGTTAGATTATCTAAAGAATTGTACTCAACTAAACTTGACCAAATTACAACCTTTCTTTGCAATTAATGCAAAAAGGATATGATTGAAAGAAACTACAGATGTAACAGATTGCCAAAAGAAAAGTTTAGGAAATTGAATTTCTCTTTCAAGAATATGTTGTCTTACAAAACCTCTTATTAATGCCTTATTAATTGCTCTTTTGCTGTTACGTTATTACCAATAGCTATGATATTGAATATCCTCCCATCTTGCCTTATATTACACCTACACTTAAACAAATCTAAACAGTACTAAGAATTGTTTCTTAAGTTTTCTTGATGTTCTGTATGTGTTGAGGCCAAACAAGATTCCTTTTACTCTGAGTAACTTGGATATAAGCTGCACTAAGATTTTACTGAAGCTTTTTACTTACAGTTAGTACAACTAAGACTTCATGGTAAACAAAATTTTCTTTATTTTCCCTGATTCTGCTTCAACCAGCCTCAGTGCTTATATCATCATTTACTCAGTCTTATTTCATAAACATTGACTCCTACAGTTAGTAAAAGTCAGTGAAATAAATCAGTGTATGCAGGCTTGACTGGGTACCCGACTCCTCTATGGAAATTTCCATCAGCTGAGCTTTCAAGAACTTAACCTGATATTTCTCCTTTCTTGACCCTGTATGTTTTTTTCTATATATATTCTTTATTTGGTATAATAACTAATTGGTGATTACTTATTTTTTTCTCAATGTAGTCTAAATTACATTTATCTTAATGGTCAATTTCAATGGTAGTCCCATATGCATTGAACTCCTGCAACAGACTAAAATGCAATACTTGCCACACAACAGCAATCTTCTTTTGTCTGGACAAGGGTGAGAAGTGTTTTTTTTAAACTATTCTCCTTTCCTGTCAGTTCAGTTAGACAGATGGTTTGTGATGCAGTATGACACCAACAGCATGGTTTTAATTCCTGCATTGGGTGAGGTTCCCATGAAGTACTCTCCTTCTCAATCTCTCCTCTCACCTGGTGCATGCTGACCCTCAGGTTATACCACCAGCAGTTGCCTCTCTCAAATGAGAGAACAGCCCTATGGTCCAGTAGGACAATGATGATTTTACAACAGAGTTGTTTATGATTACTTTTCTTATTTTCCTTTCCCTTTAAAGAAAAGGTGGTATGTTCCATGTTTGTGGAGTTCCATTTAAAAACGATCCACAGCAAATTATTTACGGTTTACACAAAGTAGGGTTCATTCCTGCATTCCAAACCTGGGGAAATGGCTCCCAGTATACATTGCACAAATCTGAGGAAGAAAGGAAAGAGGTAAGAAAGGAGAGTAGAAACAAATTACTTAAAATTAAAGATATCTGAATTTGTTCACATGATCTAGAAAGCCCAGTAAGTCACTCTCCAGTGGAAGTTCTTGCAGTGATTGTAAACAGGCGCTCCTTGTGCAGGAACACAGATGCAGTCAACATGTTGGAGAGGGTACAGTAGTTGTATGTTGGGAGTTTGTTTACTTTGTAGGCAGAATACTTAATTCATCCCAGAAAACAGACTTTGGAGAAAGTTTGAGCTCAGAGTTTAGCTTAGCCTGGGTTACTTATTCTTCTGGTGTTACACACAGATTGAGGAAAATGTCAAAAACTGCATAATTAAAGGTGATTCAAACAAGGCTTCATTTGCTCTTATACACACACTATCTGCTACTTTTAAATCGCTGATTTCAGTGGACGCAGCTGTGTGTGGAGGGGTGAGATTGGGGTGGGATAAGGAAGAGAGATGGAGGTCCCAGGAAGAGGGAGGGAGGTTACGATCCAGGACACTACCCAAGGAGAGTTGTTGGTGGGAGAAA
This sequence comes from Rhincodon typus, assembly GCF_021869965.1. Classification (NCBI taxonomy): domain Eukaryota; kingdom Metazoa; phylum Chordata; class Chondrichthyes; order Orectolobiformes; family Rhincodontidae; genus Rhincodon; species Rhincodon typus. The sequence goes on along the minus strand of NC_063344.1, from coordinate 43,822,005 downwards.
GAGAGGCAGAGAGATGCAGAATGGAGAAATCCTATGCACTTCCTTGTGTATGCGCAGTAATGCATTTGCACCTGACATTGCATGTAAAGTCTATTTGATGACATCAGTGCATTGAACCACACATTCTCTGTTGAGCATGCATATGTAGTTGACTGCTGTTGCCGGTGTCAGCAAACTCTGCCTTCTGTCATGTCACAGCACTGGCCATGTCATGAAACCAGAATTAAGATAACAGAAGGGCAGTTTAAAAGCCTAAACAATATATAAGAGAAGAAGATAGTGAGGAGACTATTGAGGCCATGATAAGAGTGCAGGATCTATCATTTAACTTACGGTTGAGCTGGTAAATATATATTAATGACAAAGGCACTGGACCTTATTTGGGAAAGGTGTGGAAACAAACAGCCATTGTTTATTGGGATGTGAAAAACAGAAAATAGCCACTTTGGCCCAAAAAGTGCTGCAACCTCCATTTTGGCCATAGAAGATTGGAAGCCTCCAATTTAGCAATCTTCTATGAAGGAAATTTATCAGATCTGAATACAGCTACATGAATCAGCAAGGAAGAGTTCTTTTGGGAATTTAATAGATTAAGTTCCCTCAAATAAGGTAATAGACAGACTACCTAGTTCAGCAAGAATGATAGCCCCATTGATGCGCATCCAAGAGGTAACAGATCCTTCAGTGTGGACAGACTTTACAGACATTGTAGGACCATGAACAGAATCAAAAGCTGTCTTCAAGCCATGGACCAATCTTCCTAGTCTGAAGGGAATATGTTCTGGAAGAATTCTGAAATGTCCAGATCATTGAATTTGTGCGACTTGAAAGAAGAGAGGGTAATGTTAAAATGTAATTATACACATGAATGTATAACTGTTAATTATGAGGAGAATTCTTGGAGGCAGAGTGATATATAATTTTTCTGAAATGGTTAATGTTGGGGAGTGCATTAAATTCCTCCTAATCTGATTATGTCATAAGGACTTTGGGCAGGCAAAGACAAAACAACTAAGGACTTGTATTATGGAGTTCTATCCATAGAATTCCTACAGTGTGGAAGCAGGCCATTTGACCCATTGAGTCCACACCGAACCTCTGAAGAGCATTCCACTCAGACCCACCCTAACCCTGCACACTATGGGCAATTTAGCATAGCCGATCCGCCTAACCTGCAAATCCATGCAGACACGGGGAGAATGTGCAAACACCACAGAGACAATCACCTGAGGCTGGAATCGAACCTGGTTCCCTGGCACTGCTAGGCCGCTGTGCCGCCCCAATACATTTTCTACACATGCAGATTTTCCCAATAGTCTGAGTAAAAATGTTAAACCTACCGAGGTAACTTCATCTTGTTCAGACAGCAGCCACTTCTTGTTGAGACTCACTGGTGGTTTTCTATAAACCAAATAGCCAAGGAATGAGGACGGTGGTAGCAATCTACCCTCACTACAAACTGGTAGAAATTTCGTTGTTAAAGGTACAACACCATCTTTTGATAAGACATTAGAATCTATTCATTTGTTACTGTCGAAATTAGTACATCTTTTAAATATTCCTTATTGAAATTAGACTACCAAAAAGGACTAGCTACTAGCATTCTCCACTCAGACCACATTCATGACTGTTGCTTCCAACATATTTCTTTTCAAAAAGCAAACTTGCATGTGGAGCCAAAAGAAGCAGGAACACTTAGCTCAACTCCACAGCATTGCCAAGAGCTGCTATCAGATGTGATCCTGTAATCTCACACACCCAAACTCCCGGGACTTTTCTGAGGGCATTAAGAGTGAACTGCCTCTGATTGAATGGCATGACAGTGACTGGTAGCTCTCATGTTCATTATTCATGTCAGGTTTGAGGCATGACCTCTTCAGTGTCTAATTAGCATTAACAACTAGGAACAAAGCAACTTTATTGCCTTTGCGTGTTTTTGATATGACTAGAGTTATTATATCAATCAGACCCAGTTCCTACTACAGTGTAATTCTGAAGATGCTGGAACTCTGAAATAAAATCAGGAAGTGCTCAAAATTCTCAGGCAGCATTTGTGGTGAGTGAAAGAGGATTAATGATTTATACTGGTGGCCTCACATCAGAACTGGGAGCTGTTCAAAATGTAATGGTTCTCAAGCAAGTACAGAAGCAGGTGGAAAGAATGGAAAGACCATGAGAAATAGGAACAGGATTTTGCCTATCAGCCTCTTGAGCCTGCTCTGCCATCCAATAGGATCATGGCTGACCTGACTTTCCTCACATCCACTTTCCTGCCTTTTCCCCATAACCCATGATTCCCCTACTGATCAAGAATCTATCTATCTCAGCCTTAAAGATAAACACAGACTCTGCTCCCGCTGCTCTCTGAAACAAAGAGTTCCATAGACTCACAACACTGAGAGAAGAAATTCCTCCTCATCTTAGTCTTAAATTGGTGCCCCTTTATTCTAAGAGTAAGCCCTCTGGTCCTAGATAAGGGGAAACATCTTCTAGGCATTTACCCTGTCAAACCTGTGAGAATCCTAACTTTCTCAATGAGATCAACTCACATTCTTCTAAACTCCAGTGCATTGAGTCCTGACATGTTTAATCTTTGCTTGAATGACAATTGATCCATATCAGTGACCATCCTAGTGAATCTTCTTGAACTGCCTTCAATGAAGGTTCTGTGATAGGGCAGAAGAAAGGAAGAATTAAATGATAAAAGGATAATAGTTCAAAACAAAGGGAAATAGAATTGCGGATTTATACAGCTCTTAAAGAACTCCAAAGACAACCTGACAATGCACAATGTCCTCAGCACAGAGAGCCTCTGTAGCAAGCTGATCTGCTGACAAGCTTGAAGTCCAAGAAGGTTTTAAGCTAAAAGAATGCTTTACTTGTCACAGAGCTATTATGCAGTTGTGTGATCTGCAGGTTGACTTGTAGAGTTAAGGAAGTCAATAGCGTCTCTTAAAAATTGCTCAAGTATACTAACTGTTGAGACCATCACTATTTTTCTCATTTTTGGTTTGGCACTGCAATCTGAAGTTTAGATCAAACATTGAACTTGAACAGTAGCCTGTTTTTAAAAGCAAGGAAAACACAAACAAACAGATGTTCGCATATGTGAACTGGCCTGGAAAGATGATTGCAGGTTAATTATTGTTCTAAGAACACGGCAGACATTTTGGCACCAAGCTGTAGTATGCTCAAGCACCAGCTGCTGGGTTGGATGTTGTATTAATCAATAAAGGAGAGGCCAGTGCTGGCCAGTCAACCACAGAAAATGTTAAAAGAAGAAAGAAAAACCAAAGATTGAACTGGATTCAACTGGATTTTCTGTGAGCAGGAGGCTGTGTGCTCCGAAACTTTTGGAATGACAAACTGTGTTTGAGTTTTACGCTCTCTAGTTTCATATTCAGTTGAAGAATTGTTGAATAAGGGCAGCACGGTATCTCAGTGGTTCGCATCGCTGCCTCGCATTGCTAAGGATCTGGGCTTGATTCCAACCTCGGGTAATTGTCTGTGTGGAGTTTGCGCGTTCTCCCCATTTCTGTGTGGGTTTCCTCAGGTGTTCTGGTTTCCTCCCACAGCCCAAAGATGTGCAGGCTAGCTGGACTGGACATGCTAAATTACCCCATAGTGTGCAGGGATGTGTAGGTTAGGTGGATTAGCCATGGTGAATGCAAAGTTACACTGACAGCACAGGTCCCAGTTGGATGCTCTTCAGAGGGTTAGTGCACACTCGATGGACCTCATGTCCTCTATCAGCACTATAGAGATTCTATGTTCTGAGAAAAGATTCCCAGTTTATAGGCAAATAAGTGGATATTCCTTGAAGCATGCTGGAAGCTATTTGCATTGACCAGTGACTTCAAACTCCAAGAAAGATACAATCCCAAGTGTCTGTAATACAATACATTGTTCAAGGAATTTCATAGAGGTTTGGTACTCGTTCTTGAAACACTTAATGAACTAGCTAGTTGCAACTCTTTTATTTTCTTTTTAATTTATCCCCTAACTGTATTTATCCATCTGTCAATTTGTGTGAGTGGGGTTTACGGAGAGGAAGATGAGATTCAAATCGTACACAATAATTAGATTACCTTGTCAATTAGCTTTGCTGAAATAAAGTTATAGTATTAATAACAAACTGTTAATTTCTTTCAAAGTTATACATTTGGTGCTATCTCTTATTCTTAAAGTCTGGTTAGGAACAAATGTGCAGTTTTGAAGATCATCAAATGTCTTAATTTCACTGTGCTATGAATCCAATGTTAGCAAGTCAGTTTTGGTCTCACTTGCTAATGCTGTGTTGTAATGTACTTCATGGATATGGTGTTGAAAGTGTCAACAGTGAGAACCTCTACCTTATCAGGAAGGATTTCTTCCTCCACATAAGATGATCTGGCTGCAGGAAGGATGTCCAGATGGAAAGTGACTTTACACAAAATGAGTGGGCATTCAGCTGTGCTGCTGTTGTGTGATAATGAATTATTCATTGGGACTGAGAGACAAAGGGATAACCGTAACTGGGTAGTCATCAAATGGGTGCTGCTGGTCAAAAGAGACCAGAGAGACTGCATAAGAGTTATTTGTCTCTGTGTTGTGTTGAGGGAACATGGTTATACCCAGGACCAGTTCCTCCACCAAATTACCAGCAGTGCTGGCATCTTCTTTCTTGTGCACTCTGTTGTTGAATTGCAAATGTAGGTCTAACATGGCATTCTGTGTCTGGTAGCCTTCAGGCCTGGCCAGTTTGCCATTCCAGCAATTTCTGAGCACACAGCTTCTGCTCAAAGAAAATCCAGTTGAATCCAGTTCAACCTTTGCTTTCTCTTTCTTTTTTAACATTTCCCCAGCATACTGGTTGTTCTGGGCAGTGAATAGCACATCCAGAAAATTCATTTTTGATCTAAGGGATGTGGGTCTCATCAAAGAGTAGATTTTTTTTGGTGCTTCTGCTCAGAGAAGGTTTATGGCAAGACAACTTCTCAATTCACTAAAGAACGTTGTTTATTAGAAAGTACATACAGAATTTCTGCACAGCAAAGCGTAACATGCATCTGCTTCTGAGATTCCACTGAAATATCTCTGATAACTCATAGTTAAACATTAGAGGTTTGAAGAAGGTACAGCTGAGCCAAGTAAAGAATCAGAAAGAACAGACACATTGACCCTAATATTTAATTTAAAATGTGTCTTGCTGTCAACAGAAATGTCTGAGTACCAGAGTCATCTTAAGGATCTATAACGTCTCCCAGAGAAGAAATATATCACGGTCTTCATTAGCATCAATTTCTTGGACAGGAATAGGCTGCTGTTATTTTTGCCATTCTATCCTGCTGCTGGAACATTTATGTTGCTCCTACAGACAGTTCTGAAATGACTCCTTTTGTTACAAGTGTAGCACAATGCATTAATGACAAGGCAATTTTCCTGGCAATGGGAATGTAGCCCAAAATGCCACAAGAAAGGAACAATGTGTTTAACTATGTCCTCTTCCCATTGTTATTGGTTTCTAAGTGGCCTACCTGTCTTGCGGTTAACAAATTGGACAGTCTCAGCTGTGGGCTCTAAGAGAAAATCCTTATCTCCCTGGAGAAAGGGCTTTTCTGTTAACAGATTTCAGCCTGTTGGATGAACATATCTCACCGCCACTTGTTAAATGATAGAATTCATTTAAGAACATATCGATAAATCTCCTTGTTTTTGGCTGCAATGATTAAATCTAGCGAACAAATGTATCAGTTATTTTTATCTTTAATTTACTAATGAGATATGGGCATTGCTGGCTGGGCCAGCATTTATTGCTCATCACTAGTTGCTATTGAGAAGGTGGTGGGGAGCTGCCTTTTCAAACCACAACGGAGATACACCAATAATGCCATTAGGGAGGAGCTTGACAATTTGACCCAGGAATCATGAAGGAACAGTAATTCATAGATTCATACAGCACAGAAAAGACTCTTCAGCCCATCCAGTCTGCAGCAACATAACCATCACTAAAGGTGCGCTAATCCCAATTTCCTGCACTTGTCCCACATCCTTGAATATTATGATATATGAACAGTTTCCAGCCTCCCCTACCTTAGGGCAGTGTTTTCCAGATTCCCACCACCCGCTGATTGAAAAATGTTTTTTCCAAAACCCCTCTGAATTTCCTGCCCCTTACCCTAAAACTATGTCCTCTCATGATTGACCTCTCAACGAAGGGGAACAACTGCTCTCTATTCACCCTGTCCATACCTCTTATAATCTTATACACCGCAATCATGTCACCCCTCAGTCTTCTCTGCTCTAAAGAAAACAATCCAAGCTCATTCAGTCTCTCCTTATAGCCCAATTTCTCCATCCTAGGCAACATCCTGGTGAAGCTCCTCTGTACCCCATCTAGTGCTATCACATCTTTCCTGTAGTGAGGTGACCACAACTGCACACTGGTGGAGCTGTGGCCTGACCAGCACTCTGTACAACTCCAACGCTACCTCCTTACTCTTGTACTCTATGCCGCGACTGATGAAAGCACGTATCCCATATGCCTTCTTAATCATCCTATTCACGCGCTCTGCTGACTTCAGGGCTCTGTGAGTAAATACTCCAAGATTCCTATGTTCCTCTCAGCTGCCCAGTGTCCTGCCATTCATTAAATACTCCCTCATGTCGTTTCTTCTTCCAAAGTGCATCATCTCACACTTATCAGGATTAAATAACATCTGCCACTGGTCATCTGATCAAACCATCTACATATTTATGTAACCTACAACCATCTTCTTCGCTATTAATTACCCTAACTATCTTGATGTTGCCTACAAATTTGCTTTACATTTCCCCCACCTTTTCATCTCTGTCATTTATGTATCTAACAAACAACAAGAGCCCCAGTACTGATCCTTGTGGTACACTGCTGGATACTGGCCTCCAGTCACTCAAACAAACTTCTACCACTACCCTTTGTATCCTATTACTAAGTTACTTTCTGATCCATCTCTCCAAGTTTCCCTGATATATTTTAAAGTCAGGAAGTGAATGGCTTGGAGGAGAACTTGTGGTGTTTCCATTTATTTGCTGTCCTTATGTAATGGTAAGATGAAAAATAATACCTTCAAACCAGATCATTAAGGGTTAATTGGACATGACAACGAGTAATTGAAATAAAGTGGAAAAGTACATGGGAAACAGACCGAAATCAAAAGCAGTTTGTTTTGACTGAGAAATGACGCCATGATTCTACACTGTTGTGAGAAATGTCCTGCTTGGCCCTCACATGGAGGTGTTTTTCTGAATGATGATGTCTGGGAAAGTACTTTAAGTACCACAGAATGATGGTATGGCATGTAATCTTAGATTAAGCATAGCATTAATATCGTATACTTTGCTCTATTTGGGGACTTCATCTTGGAATGGAATAGCGAATGATGCCAGGAATCACAAGCTCTCCAGACTGGCCATTGTAAAGGAATGTCCCCAGCAGGCAGGATGCTTTGAGGCTCATTGTTGAACATGTCTAAAGTAGTTTAAGCTAACAGATCCACTCATTTGTTTATGTAAATTTCTAGCATATCTAAAATAGATTACTGCTTTATATATGCATATATATTATATGGCTATGTATACATATATTTACATATTGCTTTAGATATATATCTAGTTTAATATGCACTTACCATGCAATATATTAATTTAATGCTTAATATTTTCATCACCACTTAATATATAAAAAGTATTTTGTTACATTTCACCGAATCCATTACTGAACCATAACACTTTGTCATTCTAGATGATAGAGGACATGGGTTTGGAAGGTGTTATTTAAGGACCCTTGGTAAATTTTTGAAGTGCATCTTGTGAATAATACACATTGCTGTTACTGAACATTGGTGGCGAAGGAAATGAATGTTTGTAGTGTCAATCAAACAGGGTGCTTTGTTCTCTACGATAGCAAGCGTCTTGAGTGTTGGTGGGATAGCACTCACCCAAGCATGTGAGAAGTATTCTGTCACCCTCTTGACTTGTGCATTGCAGATGGTGAACAGGCTTTGAGCAATCAGGAGGTAACTTATACATTACAGGATTCCTAGCCTCTGACATAGTCTTGTAGCTAGATTATTTATATGGCTAATTCAGATCAGTTTCTGCTCAATGTAACCGCAGGATTTTAATAATGGGGAATTCAGTGCCAATTATACCACTGAACATCAAGGAATGATGACCAGACTATCTTTTGTTGGAGAGGTTCATTGGCTGGCATTTTGTGGTGTGAATGTTCCTTGCTGCTTTTCAACCTAAGCAGAGAAAGCAAGAACTGCAGACGCTGGAGTCAGAGATAACACAGTGTGGAGCTGGAGGAGCTGGAGGAACACAGCAGGCACCGACGGAAAGTTGACTTTCGTTTCGGGACCTGTCTTCATTTCTGAAGAACGGTCCTGACCCAAAATGTCAACTTTCCTGCTCTTGTGATGCTGCCTGGCCTGCTGTGTTCCTTCAGCTCCACACTGTGTTATCTCTACTTGTCAACCCAAACTTGGTTGTTGTGCAGGTCTTGCTGTATTTGGACATGGAATGTTTCAGTATCTGAGGATATTCACGAGAGTTTAGAAGAATAAGAGATGACCTGATTGAAATGTATAAAATTCAAACAGATCTGGATAGACTTGATGCAGGCAGGATGTTTTCCCTGGTAGGGAACCCTAAAACTGAGGGCACAATCTCATGATACAAAGCAGGCCATTTAGGACCGAGATAAGGAAAACTTTCTTCTTTTTAAAAGGTAGTGAATCTATGGAATTTTCTACCAAGGAAATCTGTGAGGGGCGAGTCACTGAATATTTTCAAGAAAGACACACCCTTTTAGATTTTAATTGCATGAAGGTATGAAAGTTAAAATATGACATTGAGATATAGGATCAACCATGATCATATTGAATGGTGGAGTGGGCTCAAATGTCTGAATGGCCTACTCACAATTCTAGATTTGATGTTTCTACGAGGAGTCATGAATGGTACTGAAGGTTGTGCAGCCCTAAGTGAAAATTCCCACTCCTGACTTTTCTCGCTCCTGACATTATGATGGAGGAAAGGTCATTGATGAAGCAGCTAAAAATGGTTAAGTCTAGGAAACTTTCCTGAGGAGATGTCCGAAAGCTGACATAAGTGGTCTCCAACAACCACAATGATCTTCCTGTGTGCCAGGTGGGAAACCAGTTTTCCACCGATTCCCACTGACTCCAGTTTTGCTAGGGCTCTTTGTTCCTACACTTGCTCAAATGCAGCCTTGAGGTCAAGGGTAGTCACCCTCAGCTTACCTCTGGAATTCAGATCTTTCATCCATGTTTAAACCATGGCCATAATAAGATCAGGAGCTGAGTGGCCTTGGTGGAACCCTAACTGGCCATCAGTGAGCAAGTTTTTGCTAAGCAAGTGCAGCTTGATAGCACTCTCCTGATCAATTTACTGATAATCAAGAGTAGACTGATGGGCTGGATTGTATTTGTCCTGGTAGGTGCCAGTGTTGTTGTTGCAGTGGAAAACCTTGGCTGGGAATGCAGCAAGTTCTGGAGCTTCAGGGCAACTGTTGGAATTTTGTCTGCGATGCTGGCTGAGAAGGGTGATCCACTCGGCACTTCTGGCTGAGGATTGTCGCGAATGCTTCAGACTTATCTTTTGCACTGATGTGTAGGATTCTCCCATCATTGAGGTTGAGGATATTTGTGGATTCTCCAGCTCCAGTGAGTTGTTTAATTGTCCATCATTATTCATGACTGCATGTGGCAGGACTGCAGAGTACTGATCTGATTCATTGGATATTAAATTGTTTAGCTCTGTCTCTCACCTCCTGCTATTTGGTACACAAGTACTGCAATGTTGTAGCTTCACCAGGTTGACACCTCATTTTTATGTGTGCCTGGTGCTCTCTTGGCCAGCATTCTCATTAATTCTTGTTTCTTCCATGTGGACCTACGACGGCAGTGCAGAGTTGTGACTTTTGGAATCAAGAGGTCAATGCTGTAAACAATGTTGTTTACCATGCATGGAACATTGGAGCAGTTACACATACGTAAGGGTTTGGTTTGCCCTCTGTTATATCTCTGACCCTCAAATGGATTGAACCACTCCCAGCCTCTGGTTCTGGATGCTGGACTTATTACTTAGGATGTAATGAAGAGACAGTAGACAGTTGTTTAAAGGCAAAATAATTTCTATGTTTATTAATGTACAAACAGGTAACAACAATGTAAGAAATAGGTAATGCAATAATTCAAGGAAATTAACGCAATTCATTTACAGGTAACAGTAGCACTTTAAAATACACTATTAATTAGATTACCACGTACAGAGTCACAACTATTTACTATTACACAAAAAGACATCAAGTTTTAAAATACACTAACAATCAGAATCAGTCCCAATGCACTATTACCACCCACCTCTGACTGCTAACAATTTCTGAAATTTTGGGTCTCGGGGTTTCTGCTCAGTATTCAGTTTGTGGTTTTGAAGTGTACCTGACTGTTCGGGCTTGCTGTCCCCAGAGTGTGGTTGAGGACTTTGAACTGCGCAAGCTTTTCAGTTTGAGCTGTCTCCACTGATGCGGTTAAGTGCATATTGGATCTATTGGGTAAGTACCTGGTTTTCTTTACTTTCTGCAGGGTTGGCAAGACTGGTTTTCACATCATGTTGTGTCTGAGGACTTGTGGTATCGGTCGAGTCAATAGGTGCTTCAAATTGTCAGCCTTTAGTTATGGTTGGTTGTTGAGATTCTTGCCATCGGTGTCCTTGGTTCAGAAAGCCCATGTTCAGAAGCTCTTTGTTCAGAAGCTGGTTCAGTCTGTTCTGTGGTCGATATCTTGGTACGCTTCCCTCTCTCGCGTGTCCTTTGTTCTAATGATGATCTTGGTTCAGCTTCCCAATTCAACTTCTCTGTGTGGTCTCTCGATTTGGCTTCTCTTGGATCTAGGTTCAGAATTTTGCTCAGGTGCAATCTGGGGCTAACTGTGATACTAACTGTGGCCCAGTTATCTCTGCACCAAACCTATAGTTTCATTGCTCGGTTGATGCTCTTTTTGAGGTTAATTGGCTTTCCGATTGTTAGACAAGGTGTAAAAGTTCTTTAATTGATGCTGGATGCTGAGTCCTTTCACAGCAGCTCTACAGGCTCCACACTGTCTGAGCTGGGTAGCCAGATGTGTAAAAGCTGTCTCGGGGCTAGAGAGTGTTGGCTTCAGGTCGTTTGTTTCAGAGAGGAGATGTGAATTGGGAATGTGAGCTGAACAATGTTCCCAGGTCTGCCGGTGTTGTTTTTGTTTATTCCTTGCAAACTCAGCATAGTTCTATGAAAATTTTATTTGTTGAAAGTCTAGGGCTCTGACCAACATCTAGGGTTCTGCCTATATCTTTTAATATTAGGGATTTTTGCACAATGCTTAAAGGGACAGTTGCTCCTGGCATGCACTCCTGAACTCTTCATTGAAACAGAGCATTGATCCTCTGACTTGATAGTAATGGTAGAGAGGGGGATATGTCCTGCCATGAGGTCACAGCTTGTACTACTGCTGTTGTACAATTCTGCTGATGATGATGGCCTACAGTGGCTCGTGGATGCTCAGTCTTGAATTGCTACATCTGTTCAAAATTCATCCCATTTAGCGTAGCATTAGTTGAGGTTAGTTATATCAGTTGGCTAAACGGCTGGTTTACGATGCAGAGTGACGCCAACAGCATGGGTTCAGTTCCTGTATTGATTGAGGTTACCATGAAGGACCCTTCTTCTCAGCCTCTTCACTTGCTTTGAGACATGGTGACCCTCAGATTTAACCAACACCAGTCATCTTTCTATTAGTGACTGCATGGGACTACGGTGATTGTACTTTTACTTACTTTTATTAACATCATTAGTATAATTATTATCACCATTATCACAATCCCTGGTCCACCAAAGTCCAAATCTCACAATTTGTGAAGATCTCAAATTCTCGCTAAACATAACAGTCTGGTTGACTTGAGTTCAACAACAGGATAATAGTCTTGTACTGTCTGGAGTTGCATCACTCTATACACAATAAGATGAGCTGTTGGTAAGACTATCCCACATCCTGTGATAGACATACTTGGTTTCACTTATGCAAAACTTTCATATTCCCATGTAAATACTAACATTTTGCTCTCTATGCTTGTGAATGTCTGATCAATCTCCATTGAAGCTCACAATGTAAAATAGACTGCTTTTCATGTGCTGTCAATTTGTACTTTACTGAGGACTGCTCCTAATCCTGTGGATGATGCATTGGCAGCTACAATAGTCGATAAGCCAAGATTATTATGTTCTATAACATCAGTAGAAAATAGCTTCCCTTTAATCATTTCAAAAGTCACAGTCAGTTCCAGACACCAATAAATTGTTGGTCTTTCTTTCAAACTAGCTTTTACTTGTCATCTCCTGCGGCTTTTCCTTGGAGGCTCCTAGGTGTTCTCATGCTGCAGAGCTCCTACTGCACACTGACCATCCGGAGCTTGTCCCCATCAATATGCTTGAGAGTCTCTTGCTGCTTCTGCTTCAGGACTCCCTGCAAAATGTCACCTAGTGCTGCGGACTGCTTTGAATGTTCCCACCATCAAGTTGGATGACCGAGCGAGGGATCTGCTACTGCTGCCATCATGTAGTGAGATTACACATAAGTTGTGGAGAGCAACAAAGTTGTCCTCATACTGGTGAACAAAGCACTTTCATTAACTATTTACACTGTACACAGAAGTGGGGTTTGGAGAGAGCTTTCCCAGAACCCTGCAGGTGTCCTACTTCCACGTTCCTAGTCTCCCATGTCAGCAGGCATCACTGATAACATATGTTATCCATTGGCATGACAGGACTTATGCATCAACTGACATAAATAAGGTTCAATGGGACTTTGCGAATCCCCATCTACAGCTGACATCAAAAATTAAAGAAAGGGCAGAGTTGATCTGAAATTCTTATACTCTGTTTTGCGTCTAGAAGACCGCAAAGTGCCCTATCAAAACATGAAGTGCTGTTACTCAATCTTATGTTAAACTTCAAAAGGCGATTGTCGAAGGCTGAGGGCTGGAAAAGGAGAGGAGAGGAAAGTTAAAATTGTGGCAACTTGAAATTTGGTGTCACACTTGCAGACTAAATGGAAGTGTTATTTAAGATGGTCATCAATACAGCATGAAAAGAGATGAAGAGGGGGCATGGGTAGGAAAAAATAATGTTTCAACTATCGCATGACAAAGCAGGCATAGCTAAAACACATACAAATTTCCATCAGAACATTTGAAGGAGGTGCGTAGGATTAAAGAAGTTGACAAAAAGATCAGATGTCTAGTCTGTTGCATTTGTCTGTTCATGAGAGTCACCAAAGTCTCAGTAGAGGAGAGTGTGGGTGGAAAGGAGAGGGAGAAGGCAGCAGTCATTATCATCTGGAAGTTCCACACATCTTCACACATCTCAGGCTGTACGTTCAGAATCTTCTGCCTTATGGACAACTCCAGAGTCTTGTCATTAGCTTGAGCTCAACATGTTCATAGCCTTCCCCACTTCTATGGCATCAGAGACCGAGACTAACCCGATCTCTGCCTGTGGTCTGTACCTGATCACTGCTCAAACCATTTGTGTTCCCAGAGATAGCAGGAACTGCAGATGCTGGAGAATCCAAGACAACAAGGTGCAGAGCTGGATGAACACAGCAGGCCAAGCAGCATCATAGGAGCATAAAGGCTGATGTTTCGGGCCTAAACCCTTCATCACTGTTCCCATACTGGTTTATGCACACACACACCCACCAAGGGTCTAATGGATGCTGTGAAACAAGAATGGAGCAGAGCATACTTTGAAGTCTTTCCCTTTGTTCAGAGGTCAATGTCCATCCATGATAGCTGTTGTGGCCGATGACTGACCTTTTGGAGAAAGCACAGAAATGAGTGTCACTCAATTATGCTGAGAGATAGTAGAAACTGCCGATATTGGAGTCTGAGAGCTGGATGAACACAGCAGGCCAGGCAGCATCAGAGCAGCAGGAAAGCTGACGTTTCGGGTCTGGACCCTTCAGAAGAAAGAGTGACATACTCCTATCCTTTTAGCAATACATACCCATCCCTCCCACCTACCCAGCCACATCACTGTTTCCTCCATCCATTCTGTTCTGAGTGAAGGTCCCTCAAAGGCTCATTGGTTTGGCTGACTTGGTGGAGTGTGTGGATTCTGGTATCCTGACACTGACAGGGCTGGCAATAGGACTGTCTTTGCCCACCAGGCTGCTTAGTCTTACGTAAATAGTTTTTTTTTTTGGCTCCTTCTCTTTCTCTCCTGCTTCACTGTCTTGTGTTCCTTTGTTTTACTGTCCAGTGGCAAAAGCAGCCCCTTCAGGACTGCAGACCATGCAGAGCCAGCATCTCTTATTTGGCCGGTGTAGCTGCTTCTGGGTCACTGTTGGATTCACCATCATTGGATTTCCTGTCAGTTGGCACTATTCCTAAAAGGCTTCCAACGATATGTCAGTCACCACTCCATCACGGTGCCTCAGTTTCTGTTCCCAGGAGGAAGAAGGTGCTCTCTTCCTCCTCTGGTTCTGCTCTCACAACCCTGCCAGATCATGTAAAATTGAGCCTATCATTCTTAAGACTTTAGGTTCCACACTCAACCATCATTAAGGTTATCTTCATCATTGTATTTTTGGCTGATATTGCATTTATCTCATTGTGATTGTTCAGTCATTCTACCAGATTGAGAATAATAAAGTGAAAGATGCAGTTTATTTCAAAAGCTGTGTTATTTCTTTGAACACTGTAGTCACAAATTGTTCATCCTAAGTGTACAATGACTAAGTTAAAATTATAAAATGCAGAAGCATTTCTCATGCTCTTTTTTTAGCATTACCTTTAGGTGTTGCACTTGATGAAAAATAATCCTACTAATTCAGGGAAGACAGAGAAAAAAATGTTTAAAATGCTCATAGACGCAATATCTTCTCAGATTGAACAAGGAGATCAATAAATTCCACTCCATGTTCTCCCATGGAACTATATACTTTACAGCAACTATTAACCTTGCTGGGGCCTGCTACAAAGAGTTTGAAATTTGATTCATATACAGCAAAACACCATTCAGAGTAATAATCTGAGATGGAAATAGGGAGCTGATTTGCAGAATTGTAATATTTTGATGATACCCAAGTGGTGATATAATAATGGTCATGGAATTCTCTCTGAGAAATAATTTATGCCTTATCCAGTTCATGTGGATTCAGGAGTGCCCTGGATTTAGACATGGACCGCTCTATTCAGATTGGTATATATACATAATGGTTTGGCAGGTGTAGCACTTCCTGCGGTTGCAGGGAAAAGTGCCGGAGTGGGGGTGCTGGTGGGGACTGTAGAGCGGACAAGGGAGTCACGGAGAGAGTGGTCGCTCCGGAAAGCAGAGAAGGGTGGGAAGGGAAAAATATCTTTGGTACTGGGGTCAGATTGCAGATAGCGGAAGTGTTGGAGGATGATGCGTTGGATCGCCATCTGCAATCCAGGACTCCCTTGTCCGCTCCACACTCCCCTCCAGCTCCACCACCCCCGGCACTTTTCCCTGCAACCGCAGGAAGTGCTACACCTGCCCCTGCACCTCCCCCCTCACCCCCATCCCAGGCCCCAAGAAGACTTTCCACAT
>NC_063344.1:43772018-43801353 GCF_021869965.1 Rhincodon typus | reverse complement strand
AACCCTGCCTTCCTGCTCCTCTGATGCTGCTTGGCCTGCTGTGTTCATCCAGGTCTACACCTTGTTATTACAAAAGAATGATATGCTTTGCCTTCATCACAAAGAATGAGGTGCATGTGACCAGAGATTTTTATTAATATATTTGTCAGTTTGTTGAAAGTATCTTGGCCAAATCAAATACCTTTGGGAGACACGCTCATGACATCATCACTGTGTTGTAGCATGTGGTTTAAGGGTATAAAGTTTTCATGTACAGCTTACCCAGGATTAGTTGAAACATGCCATGTTACTGGAAACATGCTGATCTACAAAATTAATAGTTTAACATTAACCTTGACAGCTAAGTGCCTGAGAATGTAATGTTTGTGTAAAATAGTTAGGTGTAATAGAAGTCTGCTGGATTTTCTTAGGTCACTTGGTCATTGCTACATCAGATAAAATACCCTGCAAGACGAAAAATCACATCAACTCCCATCTGTCCCTCCAAAGTAATTATGATTAGGTGGCAATTGCAAAGTCTCAGACTTAGCACTGTTTAAAGTAATCTTCGCTTCCTCCAAAACATCTTCAACAAGTAAGGTTGAGTAGAACAAAAACAGAAATTTTTGTCAACACACGGAAGAACTAGCAACATCTGTGGGGAGAAAGCAGAGTTAATGTTTCAACTCCAGTGACTCTTTCTTAGGACGCAGACTTGAAATGTTAATTCTGCTTTCTCTTCACAGATGCTGCTGGAATGGCTGAGATTCATCAGCAATTTCCATTACTTTTTCAGACCTCCAGCATCCACAGTTCTTTGTTTTATTATGAAGCTGAGTGGACCGTTTTCTGATCAAAATGAGATCCTCTATCAACACCAATCAATGTGAAAAGAGATTAATTGCTTATTTATCTAATGACTTATCCAGAAGGTAGCTTAGGACATTATGATGTTGCTGATTGAGAAAGCTTGCTGTGTTCAAATTAGCTGCTGTGTTTCATCATTTCATCTGTGATGAGGCGTAAACACACTCCATTGGCTCCAAATAGTTAGATGTTAGATTAAATGTACAGATTTTTTCTCACATTTGATGACACAACAGCAATAACTACATTTGAAATTTAATTAATGGGCAGGAGAAAAGCCTTCAGATAGCCTGAAATAATAAGCAGCACAATAAAAATGCAAGTTAATTGATTTTTTTTCTAACCCAATACAAGACTACAACTGTAAAAAAACTTCTGCCCTTCTTACTGTTCTCCTTACCCAACATGGTGGTTCAGTGGTTAACACTGTTGCCTCACAGCACCAGGGACACAGGCTGAATTCCATCCTTGGGTAACTGACTGGTGGAGTTTTCACATTCTCTCCATATACGTGCAGGTTGCCTCTGGGTGTTCCGGTTTCCTCCCACAGTCCAAAGATGTGCAGGTTAGGTGGATTGGCCAGGCTAAATTACCCACAGTGTCCAGGGATGTGTAGGTTAGATGGGTTAGCCATGGGATAAGCAGGGTTAGGGGGATGGTTCTGGATGAGATGTTCTTCAGAGGATTGGTGTACACTTGATGGGTCGAATGGCCAGCTTCCACAGTAGGGATTCTATGATTACTCTTCCCTTCCACCTCACCAGCCGTCAAGAATTATTATATTGGATATGGTCATTACCAAAATGAAAAATAAGCATAAAGACAGAGCTTCTGAACAGTGAAATTTATGTAAGAATGCTAATACAACTGCATTACATTTCTAAGCATATTTTTATTTGCAGGGATTAAGCTCTTCAGAATGAATGAGTTTGTACTTCAGTAAATACAGCCCATACGAGAATGTAATATTTAATTTGTTAAGTATTCTTAAAGTGAGCATTAGTGATTGGAATTTCTATCCTATGATTCCCTGGAAGAACTGAAAGAGCAGGGAATTGTTTTTTGATCTCGCTGCAGTTATCATACAGTATTGACCAACTTTAAAGAATAATCCACCATTTCAGTAGGAGTTGATGGATGTTTGATTGGCCCTAAAAAATTATTTGTTTTTAATTAGATGTGTTTTTTATTTAGTTGTAATTAGTAAAACTTCTCATGTCCTTGCAGGTGTGAATTTATGAAAAATTAACATTTTGTCTCTCTTTAAACACTTAATGGTAAGGCTCTGGGGTGTGTAGCCGAACAAAAAGGTATGAGGTGCAGGTGCATAGTTCCTTGAAGGTGCTGTCATAGGTAGACAGGGTAGTGATGAAGGCATTTGGTACTCTTGCCTTTATTAGTCAGTACTTTGAGTATCGGAGTTGGGAGGTCATGTTGTGGCTGTACAGGACATTGTTTAGGCCACTTATGGAATACTATGTTCAGTTCCAGTGTCCCTGAAAGATGTTGTTAAACTTGAAAGGGTTCAGAAAAGATTTACAAGGAGGTTGCTGAGGTTGGAGGACTTGAGCTATAGGGAGAAACTGAATAGGCTGGGGCTATTTTCCCTGGAGCATCGGAGACTGAGGGATGACATTTTTGAGGTTTATAAAATCATGAGAAGCATCAATAGGGTGAATAGCCAAGGGGAGTCCAAAACTAGAGGGCATATGTTTAAGGTGAAAGGGGAAAAAATTAAAAGGGGCCTCACGCAACTTTTTTCACACAGAGGGTGGTGTGTGTATGGAATGAGCTGCCAGAGGTAGTGGTGGAGTCTGGTACAATTACGACTTTCAAAGGCATCTGGATGGGTATATTAAAAGGAAAGGTATAGAGGGATATGGACTAAATTTTGGCAAATGGGACTATCTTAATTAGGATACCTGGTTGGCATGGATGAGTTGGACTGAAGGGTCTGTTTCCATGTTGTACAACTGTGTGACTCTATAACATGGAGAATGAACAATCTGCAAGACAATAAGATGGAGTTAAAAGGTCAGGTGATCCATCTCTTTGCCTGCTATGAAACTGTCCAAGGCTGAAAGTAACCAGTTTGTCTGGTTAGGGTGTTAAATTATAAACAATCTTTAATTGGGATATACAATTGAAAAAAACTATTAAAATGCATCAGATCTCCCTTTGGGTTCAGCAGATACTATTGTACAAATTCTTACAGAAATGTGTGTGTATGTGTGTCTGTTGGGGGTAGAGTGAGGGACATTTTAACATAAGAAGATGCAGACAACTCAGAATCAAACCCCAATGTATAGTGACACTAGAATCATCAGGGACAATTTGTATGGACAATAGGTACTGATACTACAGTCACCTGACAGAAATGTGCTTGTGATACAAAACATGTTGTTAGCACACGTCTTGACAGCAACCTCAAGTCAGTCAGAATGGGAGACAGCAATCACTAAAAGAAGAGCTCCAGCCCAATAAGAGGATAAGGCCCTATCTGGAAATTATAAACAGGCAGAAAATGGAGGCAAGCTTTTTAATTACAAATGTGCAAGTTTAAAACCAAGCTTCAGTACTTGGGTTTGATTACAACTTTGACTGCAGCAAAAGAGTTAGCCATGTGAATTCATTGCCCGAAACATACAACCTCCATTTTCCACAATAAACCAAAAGGAAATCATTATGTTGTTAAGTTGCCAACTTCCATTTTGAAAGACGAGAGTAGTAGTGACTTCTTGGGCTATTCCCAAACCTAACTGAATGCTACTTCTTTTGAAATGGCCTTTTCTTGTGTGAGCTGTGTAAAACTTTATCGGTTAATGCTGTTTGAATTATATTTGGGTGCTGAGAAACAAACATTCATTCCTTCATTTTATAAAAGCACCTGTTTGATCTTCTGAGTCACAGAACTCAAAGGGTTAAAATGAGTAGTCTTCAAAACGTATTGTTGTGATTTGTTGAAAGGTGGAAGAAAAGGGAAACAATCCTATCATTTCTCCCCTTATTATTACAAATTTCCAAATCATTTATAGCCTCAATGTCTGAGGTTGCAAAAATAAACTGTTAAATATTTTTCAACTTAGCCACTGACATTCAGAAACAACTCAAATAATATTTGCATAATACACACTAGATGCCGTTGCTACAGATTTATTTTGCTGCAAATGTTCAGGCATATGTTATGCAGAGTGCTAGCTCCCATCACTTTCTGTCAGTAGTCTCGAAGGATGAGTGCAAGATTTATATCAGGCAGGTATTCACAGCCCAACTCATTCTGTGTTTTGTTGTGAAGAAAAACCCAATGCATACAGTAGACAGGCAATTTAATACCTGCCATCTATTACTGATAGCAGCAGAATTTGTAAATGCTTGAGGAAATACATTCAATTTAAGTTGCTTTGATCGAAACTAAACACGATTTTAGGGGACGCTACAATAAATAGTACTGAAGTTTCTACTTTTTGTTTTGTGTGTGAAAAACATGTTCAAAGTTCAACAATAAAAGGTTACTACAAAACAATGAGAATATGGATCATTGAATGAATCATTGGAATAGATAATGAATTGTTGGAAAGGTACAAAGCAACAGGTGCCAGTTCAGACATACAGTTGGTTCTGCTATAACGTGAGTTCCATCAATGCGAATTGGCTGTAAAGCGACTGACAAATGGGGAAACACTATTTCTACAACGCGAGCTTGTGTTGACTATAACATGATTCCATCGGGGTGCAGAGGAGTATGTGTCGACATCACATGATCATTTCACAGGCTTTATCGTGAATACATCCAATGTCAGCGCCGAAAGAGTCTCCGCGCCAGTGTCACGTGATCATTTTGCTGGCTGTATCGTGAAGTGCTTTCTGTGAGAGGTACAATACAACCTCCTCCGCCATCAAATCATCTTTACAATTTTTCAAAGTAAAGTGTTAAATTTACTTTTATTTCATTATTACATATGAATTAAACATTTATTCAAATTGTGCTATCATTTGTGTTAGGCTTTTGGGTGATTTTTGAGCGATTTTGAGTGAATTTTTTTCGGTGGTCTGCGCCTAACCCCACTTTTCCCATGGGTCCTGTTATTTCTTTAGTGCAATTTTCTGTAATGCGATACTGCACAGGAACGCAACTACTGCATTATAGCAGAATGATCTGTATCAAATGCACAGCCTGCAAGCTGAATCTGGCTGACAGAAACTGCGTACAATTCTCTACTCCAGCATCCTGGTGAGTCAGTCATGTGTGCATGTGATAGTTTTAACGTTGTTGGGTTAACAAGTGGGCCATGATAGGCACTGTCTGTGGCAAGCTGCATAGCTTCACAATTCCCTCTGTGGTGTTCATTGGCTCAGCCAGGATTAGCAGGTGAGTGATGGTGTGAGGGAGTTAGATCTTGCAAACAAGCACAAGATCACTTGTGGCTACACACAGGGAGCTAAGTGTCCTGATGGGGTAGGATTCAGCTACTACAGTTTATGTATGCCGGATTAGGAGAGGAGGAGAGTACTGAACAGCATGGTGTGACTACCCAGACATGATGCTCCCATGTCAGCTGGTATGTCAGTACTGGTGATCTTGCTGAAGCCAGAATTCAAGCTTCAATCAGCAACAAATGGGAAAGATGAAAGCCAGGATTTGTACTTAAGGAAGAGGCCTTAGGAATAGCAGGTGTGCTCGTGGTCACCTTCCAAAATTCTGTAAACTCTTGAACAGTCCTATGGATTGGAGGGTAGCTAAGCAACCCCACTATTCAAGAAGGGAGGCAGAGAGAAACCAGTGAATTACAGACCGGTTAGCTTGACATCAGTAGAGGGAAAAATGCTACAGTCCATTCTAAAAGATGTAACACAGATCACTTGGAAGATAGTGACATGATCAGACAGAGTCAGTATGGATTTACAAAGACAAAGTTCATAGATCATAGAATCGCTACAGTGTGGAAACAGGCCCTTCGGCCCAGCAAGTCCACACTGACTCTCAGAGCAACCCATCCAGACCTACCCCGCTATAACCCACCTAATCTACACATCCCTGAATACTATGGACAATTTAGCATGGCCAATCCACCTAGCCTGCACAACTTTGGACTGTGGGAGGAAACCACAGCACCCAGAGGAAACTCACACCACGGGGAGAATGTGCAAACTCCACACAGACAGTTGCCCGAGGGTGGAATCGAACCCAGATTCCTGGTGCTGTAAGGCAGCAGTGCTAACCACTGAGCCACTGTGCCACCATGCTTGACAAATATAATGGAAATTTTTGAGCATATAACCAGTCGAGTAGATAATGGGGATCCTATGGGTGTGGTTTCCTTATATTTTAGGAAGGTCCTGCTTAAGAGGTTGGCATTCAAAATTAAAGCACATGGGATGGGGTTTGTGTACTGAAATAGATTGAGAACTAGCTGGCAGTTTGGGAATAAACAGGCTCTTTCTGAGTGGCAGGCAGTGACTAGTGGTGTACTGCAGGAATCAGTGCTAAGACCCAAGGTATTCGCAATGTATACTAATTATTTAGATGAGAAAACTACATGTCACATCTGCAAGTTCGCAGATGACACAAATGTGGGAGGGACGGTATGCTGTGAGGAGGATGCAGAGATGCCTCAGTGTGATTTCGATAAGCTCAGTAAGTGAACAACCTCGTGGCAGCTGCAGTATAATGTGGATAAATGTGAGGTTATCTACTTTGGTAGCAAAAACAGGAAGGCAGACATTTATCTGAATGGCTTCAGATTGGAAAAGGGGGAGGAGAAACAAGAGCTGGGTGTAGACTGGGATTATACTCATTGGAATTCAGAAGAATGAGGGGACATCTTATAGAAACATATAAGATTATGAAGGGAATAGATAAGGTGGAGGCAGGGAGGTTGTTTCCGCTAGCAGGTGAAACTAGGACTAGAGGGCATCACCTCAAAATAAAGGGAAGTAGATGTAGAACTGAGGTCAGGAGGAACTTCTTCACCCAAAGGGTTGTGAATCTGTGGAATTCCCTGCCCAGTGAAGTGGTTGAAGCTACCTTGCTGAATGTTTTTAAGGCAAGGCTAGTTAAATTTTTGAACAGTAAAGGGATTAAGGGTTATGGTGAGCGGGCGGCTAAGTGGAGCTGGGTCTCAAAAAGATCAGCCATGATCTTATTGAATGACGGGGCAGGCTCGAGGGGCCGGATGGCCTACTCCTGCTCCTAGTTCTTATGTTCTTATGTTCTTATGTTCTTACGTCCTTTTACACCAGTTGCTGAAAGTAAACATGCAAGTGTAGCAGGCAGTGAGGAAGGCAAATGGTATGTTGGTCTTTATAGTGAGAAGATTCGAGTGTAAGAGCAGGGATATCTTGCTGCAACTGTAGAGGGCGTTGGTAAGAGCACACCTGGAATTTTGTATTCAGTTTTGGTCTTTTTATCTGAGGAAGAATATTTTGGTTATTGATGCAATGTTAGGAAGATGTACCCGCCTGATTCCTTAGACAGCAAGACTGACATACAGGAAGATACTGGTTCAGCTCAGACTATGTTCACTAGAGTTTAGAAGAATGAGTTGTTTTTTTAGGGGGGGGAGGGCGGGATCTCATAGTAGGCTATAAAATTCTTACAGGATTAAACAGGGTAGATGCAGGAAAGAAGTTCTCAATAACTGGGGAGTTCAGAACCAAGGTCACAGTCTAACAATAAAAGCTAAGCTTTTAGAACAGAGATAAGGAGGAATTTCTTCAGCCAGAGGGTGGTGAGCCTGGAGAATTCTCTGCCACAGGGAATTGTGGAAACCAAATCACTGAAGACATTCAAGAAAGATGTAGATATAGTTCTTTGGACTGAAGGAATCATGGGAAGACACTACTGAGTTGGATGATCAGCCATGATCATACTGGATAGCGTAGCAGGCTTGAAGGGCTGAATAACCGACTCCTGCTCCTATATTTCATGATTCAATTTAACAAAATTTTCTGCCCTTCTGCTGGGAATTCATTTTCAAACTTAATTTGGAACAACATATTTGCATTTTTTTTAAAATGTCACTCAGTACATTGTTATTTTTAAATGTTTGTCAGTAATTATGGAAAGGGTCTCTTCAACAAAAATATAAGGTGAATGGATTTATCTCTTGCCTATTTCAGTCCTGCATAACTTGCTGAGATGTTTCTGGATTGTTGAGATCCTTGAATTGTTGTTAGGGTAACTGACAGTGGTTTGTATCCCAGAGTAAATTAGTGAGTTGTCATACAGAGTATTGGAATTGTGGCAGACTATACTCCCAAGCACTTCACCTTTCGTGTTTTATTTGGAGAGATAGGAAATGAAAAACTAAGTTTGCAAAATTGGTTAAGTAGAACAGACTCAGCTAAGTAACTGAAGTCTAGAAACCTATCAAATCTATCCTTTGAAACAAATGGCAGGATTTTACACATGGCAGAATTTGTGAAGAGCCAGCAGAGATTGCAGCTCTGCCAATTACAGACGCCCTGCGGTCATTATTAGTTGGCTGGAGGCAAGATTCCAGCCCTTCATTCAAGAGGAACTCCCATTTCGTCTAATTGACAGCAACTCTGCAGTCCCAGTAGCACTCAGCAGAAGCTGTGGTCACTGCTGGAGCTGTTGTATAAGGGCTTTGAGACCCAGAAGTAATCTTGTGATGATATTGTGGAACTGCACACCACTAACATAAATAGCACAGTGTGCACAAAGCTAGGCCATTCTACACAAAACCAGACCAAAGTAGATGAGATTATATGACTCTCTGGAAACTCACACAAGCACATGGACGCAAACACATAAAGAGATAGATTAGCCTGTAGTAATATGGCTACAAGCTAGAGCCTGATATGCCTATGTTTACCATGTATGACAGTATTTAGTATGAAAGGTAAAATCACCATTGTTCTAACAGACTCTAGGGCTGGTCTCTCAATAGAGACAGATGACTGATGGTGGTTCAATCTGAGGGGCACCATGCCTCAGGCGAGATTGAGAAGGAGCGCTCTCCCTAACAATCATAGTGAGCGTTGGAACTGAACCCACACTATTAGCATCAAACGGCAACCAGTTGTCCAGCTAACTGAACTAACTGAACATCTGGTTTATTGAGTATGAGTGTATAATAAACAGCATTACTTTGAAGTGTAAGCTTGAAGACAGTTACAAGACTAAAAAAAAATTGCAGTAGTCTCCATTTTCAAAGTCCTGGAGCTGGGATGCAGCTAAGTGTAGGGGTCTTCTGGCGAGGATAGTGGGCAGGCTCAGGGTGTTGGGGAGAGGGGAATGGGGATCGTGTTTGGAAGGCTAGGCAGGGAGGGAGTTTGAAGGAGAAACACAATCTGGAGGCTGGGCCAATACTTGAGGCACAGCCTCACTACTTTCCTAAATAAAAACCGAAAGAACTGCGGATGCTGTAAATCAGGAACAAAAACAAAGTTGCTGGAAAAGGTCAGCAGGTCTGTCATCATCTGTGAAAGAAAAAACAGAGTTAACGTTTTGGGTCCAGTGACTCTTCCTCAGAACACGCTGTGTTCTGGGCCAATTAGAGTTTCAATTGGGGCAAGGGTGGGCAGACTACCCAAGGCCTAGCCTGTCCTCCTATTTGTAAAAAAAAAAATTGTTTAGAGTGAGCCACAAGTTGGTGGGAATGCCACTCAGGGAATTTTACAGGCCTTGATGCCTACAAATCCATGTGGCATGTGACCTTAAAAGTCTGCCCAAAATCTATAGAGAGGTAGGGTGCTATACCAATACAAAAGTAAATACTACATGTATTTGAAATCTAAAATAAAAACAGAAATGTTGGAAATGCTCAGCAAGTCAAACAGCACCTGTGGAGAGAACAATAAGAATTCATGTTTCAGGTATGATGGGATTGTGAAGGATTGTCACAAGCCACATTAGAGTATCTTTTGATCCATAGCAGACAATCCGTCTTACTTCTGTGAACCTCGAATACTGGGACATGTTAGACTGGTGTGAAATGTATTTGAGTTCCTCATAGAAAAGAAAATTAGGCTGGGTATAAAGTGTACTGTTGCCTCATTATGCTTCTTCAACTTGACAACCAAAGGCCAAGTGCATCCCTTGTGATGTGAGAAGTATTAGTCCAATTATAAAGATATGTGTATTCCATTGCCTGAAATGTACAACTTTCAACTTTGACAGAGATAGTGAGTGATAGCATCCAATTTTCTGTCATTACACAGCCCAGCTAAATGTCCTTTCCAATGAAAAGCAAAATTATCCTGGTGGTATAAGTGCCAGCTGATCGGATAGTGTCAATTTTACATCCCTGCAGAGGTTGAAAGTTGCCCAAGGGTCAAATTAATTTTCAACACCTTGTTAAAAAGACCACAGCAAATTGCTCAGGGCATGAAAGCAGGCACAAGGTGCATTACCCCATGATTCCTAAACAGTGATTGAGTGGCTGCATCTTCAGCAAGAGATGCAAAATCATGTTAAAGCTACTGCCCTACTTAAAGGAAGCACACACCTCTTAAAGGGGCTGAAAGACAATCCTCAATTGATTCTGATCTCAAAAAGGCAGAACAGCACGAAGAAAGCATTCATGAAAAAATTCCAATGGCACTATGAAGCCCTTGGTCCAGCAAGTGACAAGGAAGTGAGATGTCATCTAAACACGGTGCAGGGAGTGCTCCAGTCAAATTTTATAGAGGCAGTTGAACCAGATACCCTTGTAGTCAATCCCAATAATCGAGCTGCAATAACAAGAAGTTGACAGACCAACAGGAGCAAGGTGATCACATAATGGCCTTATATAATGCAGGAAATCGAGAAGTATGTTCAATGAATCTGTCAGTGACTCTATTTCAGTCATCTTGTTTAACTTTGCAAAGCTGATTGGTGAAGGAGACCAGCAGTCAATTTTTCTCAGTTTTAGAATTATTGAAAAAAGGAGATGTAAAAAATGTACAAATTTGAATGTACAGCACACCACCAGTGGGTTACTGTTGAAACACTGTGAAAAAAAAATCTTTAAAGAAAACTTTGTGAATTAAGATGTATTCCCAGCGTTGATGATGCATTCAAACATCTCTTGCTTTCCAGCAACCTCTGTATAGTGAATCGTCTCCAGACACTCCATGGTGTGGATGGAACAGGGAAAGAGTCAGTCAGATTTGATGAATCCTTCCTCACAGGTCTGGATCTGTTCATTCCAAGAACAGAGCTAAGAGGAGAACTTCCCATCTGCTCATCCCTATCTATGCCCAATGGCCAAAGACTGCAAATGTGTGGCTGCAGTGCAAACATAAATTAAGGATCAACCCCTTCAGGTAATGAAAGATGAGCAGCAATCTCACAAACTCTATATAAATATGAAATACATACACAAGAACACAGGAAAAAAAAAAATTGATCCAAGAGCCCATGAATTGTCTTAACCAATTATTTTACAAGACTGCAACGTGATACAAACTTCATGTCAAATTTATCAAATCAAAATGTCATTGTCATGTCATGTCCCACTGTCAATGTGCAGTTTAGGTGGGCAAATGAGGACTTCCTCATAGCAAACTCTCCATCAGGGACACCCCTCACTCTGCATTCTCCAACCTACTCCATCATATCATTCCTCAAGCCACATGTCTCAAGGATACATATATCCTTCATTCTCTGTGCCTGACCTTCATCTATATGTACATAATTTCAACTCACTATAATCATAATATAATTGCATAGCAGAAGGGCGCACAGAACATAAGGGAGAGGGAGACTGCTGTAGCTGATTCTCCAAACATCTCATTAGTAATGATGACAGAGAAGCACGAATTGGATATCACTGGAGATTGTGCAATTAAATATCAGAAGTCGATATGGTATGTGGCACTCACTTATTAGTATTAATCAAGTATTAACTTGATTTTGCCTGCAAATGAAACAAAAAGATAGTCTTCACCATGAAATCTTGTAACATATGTTTATCCTATCAGGCTAATTTATGTCTTTTACCTTAAGGAGGACCTTTAAGCATTCAGTAGAAATCAGTGGAATTCCTTGTCCAAGTTTCTTCAGATGATCTGAGTCATTTTCAGAGGGCATCATTTTAGGACACATGCCTATAATGTACCTACTCAGACACCTACAGTTGGTGGCACTATATGTGCAGATAACTGGACTTTCACTGCTGTTTCACAGTTCACAAGAACAGATAGGGGTAGTTACAGTTTTAGAGAGTCCACGTCAAAGGGTATATCCTTCTCAAAGATCTGGTTAGCTGGATAAAGGTTCCAAACTTTGAGGGGCCAGTGAAGAGAAGAAACATTCAACGGCAACAGACAAAGTGTGGTGTACAGATAGGTTTCCAAGTGTACTGACCATGATTGCACAAAGAATGGGGGAACCCCATTGTGTATGCATTGGTGGATGTTACAGTGCATTGTGGTGAGTTCTAATGTGGGAACAGTAGCTAGTACCTTAGAATATCAAACTCATCAATCACAGGTAATAGCACAATTCTTGTTCTAGATGACTGAACATGTCGCAGCACAACGGTGTAGATTGAGCAAACTTTATTGGGGTTCCCAGTCTTTAAAACTCAATGTGTATTTGCTATGAGTATCACAGTAGTCACAGCAGGGATCTAAGTCTTCCTCTCCCTCTGTTCAAAGAATGCTGACAACACATAGGAGCACAAGGTAAAGAGTTTTGTTGTTGCAGACCATAGGATTTAGGAGCAAAAGGCCATTCTGCCCATTGAGGCCACTCTACTGTTCAATTTGGTAATCATCTTCCCACTTTCCTGCCTTTTCCCCATCATCTTTAATTCCCTTTCAAATTAAGAATCGATCTTATTCTTGAATATTCTGAAAAGCATAGCCTTGACAGCTCCCTGTCCACAGATTCACTACTCGCTGCCAGAAGAAATTCTTCCTCTCTGTCTTAAATATGTGACTCCTTAGTTGGAGATTATACTGTCTGGTCCTAGATTCTCCCACAAGGGGAACCTACCTGCTAGCATCTAAACTGTGAAGACCTGTAAGATTTTATATCTGTCAATAAGGTTACCTCTCAGTTCAAGACCAACCTACAGAAGCTTTCTTCATAAGAAAATCCTTTCATACCTGGTATCAACCTAGTGAACTTTCTCTGGGCTGCCTACAGTTCCATCTCCATCTTTCCTTAGATAAGGGGACCAAAATGGTTTACAGAATTCTAGGTAAGACCTGAGTAGTGCCTTATGTTTTTTTTAGTAAGATTTCCCCATATTTATACTCTATTCTCCTTGAAATAAAGGCCAGCATTCCATTTGCTTTCTCCATTGAACTCACCATTGAACTTTTCACTAATCACTGTCTTTATGTGATTCATGTATGAGGACCTGAAAATCCCTCTGTACTGCAGGTTTAACTTTTCTATATCTCATTATATAGTTTTGTGACATTCTCACCATTTACCTTTCCCGTTTTTTTGTCATTCGCAAACTTGACAATATTACATTCACTTTCCTCACCCATAAGACCACAAGACTTAAAAGCAGAAGTAAGTCATTGAGCCCATTGAGGCTGCTCTGCCATTCAATTCAGCAGGGTGAGAGAGGTGGGTGAGTGCGATCAGGGAGGTGGGTGATCATTTTTGGAAGGGTGAGGGATGGCGCAATCACTTTCAAAGGAGATATATGAGGAGAGAGTAATCATTTTGGGGTGGATTGAGGGAGGGGACGATCACTGTGATGGGGTTGGGATTGGCGGTTGATTACTTTCAGGTCTGGTGGATGGTTAGATGGTTCATTAGGTGGATGGTTAGGATGGTTAGCGCTAAACTAAGAAATGCCAGCTTTGGGATAATAGATAATTCTAGATGTACAGCCATGAAAAGGAGAGGTGTATTGACTTCCCCTAACTATTTTGCACTGTGAGCGAGCAGTTGGATTTCAGGTAGACTCCACATTTCTGATGGGGCGTCAATCTGGAATGTTGGTGAGAAATCCATAGTTTGATCCTAACCTTTAAAAGTAGGACTGAATAGTAATTCAGCAGTGATTGTTCCTTCTCAGAAGATTCAGACCACAATATTCAGGGAAAGAAAGCCATACTAAGGGAGGGAATTGTAAGCTTTTGTTAAAAAAGGATTGGTTTATAAGGTGAAAACATGGCTACTAAAATTGTATGGGACATCTGTTAAGGCAACACACGGTATACTGTGCGAAGCTTTAGTTACTTTATTCTAAGTAGAACATACTACTCCTAAGGGGATTGCAATGAAAGGTTCACTAGACTAGTTCCTGGTCTGAAAGCACTATCCTATGAGGATACATTGTGTCGGCTTGGCCTTGGAGTTTTGAAAGATAATTCAACTGAAATATATAAGATCTTTAAAGGGCTTGACAGTGTAGATGCTGTATCATGTTAAAATTCTCCTCCACAAACCTGCTGCAGTCTAGCATATCTAATTGCATCAATGTGGTGACAGCTGCTTTGTTGAGGTTGGCAGACTAGATCGAGAACAGAAAGCATAGACAGATTTTCATGCATGACTGATGTACTTAGGATCCCTGGTGTAATAGCTTGTGTGTGTCAGAAGATGTGTAACTCCCTAGAATTTAATCCCAAAATCCAGTTGTTTTTTTTTTAAATTGAACTTGAGTATAAACATGCCATTCTGGTTGATTAACAACAAAGTCATACTTTTGCCAAACTATCACAGACCAATTATACACCTCATGGGATTGGCCCCACAGCTGAAAAGCTAATCTTGTAAACAATATCATATGAAGATAGTTTTAATATATCTGGGTTAATATTCTCTCAGATAATCTGCCAAATATGATAACTCTGGCAGCTGGCAGATATACATTGGCTAACAGTTAAGGACATCCCAGAACCTCATAGCCAATTACGTACTTTTCTTAGTGTTGTTACTATTGCTGTATTGGTAAATACTCAAGCTGGATTCTCATTCAGTATTATAAAAAATGTATCCACCTCTTTATGGTCATTTTTGCAATGGGATGCCACCATACAGGGGCTTCCCTAGAGTGCAAAACTAAAGACTAGTGTACCCATTAAGATTATTCATTCATGTCATGTGGACTTTGTTGGCTAAGAAACCTCTGTAGTTGTCCTTAAGAAGGTGGTAGCAAACTGCCTTCTTGTAAGTACACCACAGTGCTATTGAGGAAGGAGTTGTAGGATTTCGATCCAGCAACAGTGAAGGAATGGTGATATAGTTCCAAATCAGAATGATGTGTGACTTGGGGGAGAACATGAATGTGGTGGTGCTTCCATACACTTGCTGTCCTCATCCTTCTAGGTAGTAGAGGCTAAAGGATTTGGAAGGTGCTGTTGTTGCAGTCTTAGCAAATTATATATCACTCAGCAGAAGGCCACAAGTATGCTCTAGCAGGAGATTCAGGCCTGGAGTATAACTTGAAACTCTGAAAATTTGATAATTGAAACAAAATATCAATAGATAGCCACTTACACAAAAAATTGAAGAGGGCAACATATGAAGCCTCTAGAGATGGAGTCAAGAAATCCCCATGTAATGATAATTAGTCAGTATTATATCTAACTAGGTGAGGTTTATGAACAAAATCTCCTCATATCTGTCAATACAGTGGTTTAAAGATTTTCAGTGCCCCTTGTCAATAGACTTTTCCAACGTCGCTCATACTGACAACAAACTTAATCTGAACTAAATTTTGTTGGACTTTTCAAACAAATCTGCTTCAGAACAGCAACTTGCAATAACATCAACAGCATAGTCTGATTGTTACTCCATTTTACATCTATCGATGAAACAGGTAGCAGTGATATAGGGAATCATTATTAATATAGATACTAATTTTGAAGGATTGTAACATTTTCCAACTATCAATTTACAAGGTGACTTGTGATACAATAGATTGCAAGATTAGCAGTTAAATGAAAATGGCCATTTTTTGGGGATGAATTTGCTTCTGCATGAACGTGTAAAACTATTGCTGTAAAATTTCATTTGCTTTTTGCACAGACTACAGGAATATAGTTCAGAAATAGTATAATACTTTGATGAAAAATAAAGAAAATTCACTGACCCTAATAAATGTTTAGAATTTAAAGTTCAGTAAGAAGCAAAGAGATTTTTAAAAATTGCTGTATTTACTAAGAATGAGACTATTTTCTGTTGAAATAATTTGTACGAATTTCCTAATTGGATCTTTACCTTACCCTTAAGGTAGTTAATATTTTGGTTGATGCCCAACTAGAAATGCTCAGTGTAGAATGACATGGTAGAAATATCTGATTTCACTAAAATGAAAATAAAGTTTTATGAAGAGCTTTATGATTTACCCTGATAGTAGGAACTGCCGTTGCTGGAGAATCTGAGATAACAAGGTGTAGAGCTGGATGAACAATGCAGGCCAAGCAGCATCAGAGGAGCAGGAAAGCTGACGTTTCAGGTCTAGACCCTCCTTCAGAATTTTGGGTCTAGACCCTTCTTCAGAAACTCTTCAGAATTTCTGAAGAAGGGTCTAGACGCAAAACGTCAGCTTTCCTGCTCCTCTGATGCTGCTTGGCCTGCTGTGTTCATCCAGCTCTACACCTTGTTATCTCTTATTTGTGATTTATCCTGTTAGTTTTCCTCCCAGTCAGGAAAATAGGAAAACTTACCCATGCTTTTTCAGTATGTATCATAACATTTTTACAGTGCTGAATGAGCACAAAAAAGTTAATTCAATTCTTGTTAAGAGCAAAGAACAAATGACTAAAATGAAATTGACATCCAGCAAAGTTGGAATGTGAGCATTGTTATGAAGTCTATATATTTAATGACATTTTCAGGATTTGATATTGAAAGATTGTCGATGCCTGGATAAATACTTTTAAGTGGTCAATGAAAGGATATCACAACTTTCAATGTCAAGGTATTTCAGGCCATCACAAATTTTGTGATAACTACTTGTTTCCTGAAAATCACCTGTCTGAATTTATGATTGTCAGGTTTTAATTTTCTTCTTTAGATGTTGTTTTGAGTAGTTGGTGACCAGCCTGGGAAAGAAAAAAGAGCTTCCCCCCACTATCTCGGCTTTTTCTAATGAACTTCAGGGTGAAATGTCTTCAGGTTCGGATAGACTTCATCCTACAGTCTTAAAGGGGTAGATAATGAGCTTTAAATATATGTTGGTATTAATCTTTCAAGATTTCCAGCTTTCGCAATTTGTTGATTTTATTTGTTATCCAAGCCTGGTTGAGTTTCAGATGAGCTACTTTCTTTAACTATAGTAGTCCATGTAGTGTAGGCATAGTCATAGGTTTGAAAGAATCTCTAGGACTTAGACCCAGCAACAGTGAAAAACAGCGATACATTTCAATACAATACATCACAAGTTAAGATAGTGTGTGGCTTGGTGGGAAACAAGCAGATGGTGGTGTTACCTTGTATTTTTAGGTATTTGTTTATAGAATGTGGACATTGCTGATAGGCCAACATTTATTGCCTCTTGGGCAGTTCAGAACCAACTATACCTGAGGAAGGGTCACCAGATCCAAAATGTTAACTCTGATTTTTTTTCTTCACAGATACTGCCAGACCTGCTGAGCTCTTCCAGGAGCTTCTGTTTTTTGTTCCTGATTTACAGCATTCACAGTTCTTTTAGTTTTAATTCAGAACAAACCATGTTGTTGTGGAGCTGGAGACGCATGTAGACCAGACATGATTGGCAGATTTACTTCCCTAAAGGGCATTAGTGAGCCAGATGGGGTTTTATAACAATCAATGGTGGTAACATGGTCGCTATTAGGTTAAATTTTTAGTGAATTCAAAATTTCACAATCTGCCATGGTTGGATTCCCCTTCCCTCCCCGTCCCCAAAACATTAATTTGAGGTCTTGGATAACTAGCTCAGTGACATTACCAGTACGGCAGGCCCTAAACCCTTGCTGTCCTTGCCCTTTGAGGCAGTCTAAATCAGGGTTTGGAAGGTGCTGCTAAAGGAGTCATGGTGAATTGCTGCAATGCATCATATAAACAGTTTACCCTGTTGCAATAGTGCATCTATGTTGAAGGGAGTGAACCTTTAAGATGTGAGATGGGGAGCCAGTCAGGTGGACAGTTTTGTTCTGGATGGTGTCCAGCTTCTTGAGTTTGTTTGCAGCTGCAGTCATCCAGGCAAGTAATGGGTATTCCATCACATTCTTGATTTGTGGACTATAAATGGTGGACCGACTTTGGGAAGTTAGGAAGTGAGTTACACGCCACAGAACTCCTAGCTTCTGACCTGCACAATATGACTGAAGCTAGCCCGGTTCAGCTTCTGGTTAATGTTAAATATTGATCGTGGGTAATTCAGAAATAGAAATGCCATTAAATATCAGGCAGTAAGGGTGAGATTCTCTCTCATTTGTCATGGTTATTACATGGAATTTGTGAGACACGAATATTACTTGCCACTTATCAGCCTAAACCTGAATATTGTGTAGACATTATGCTTATAGACACAGACTGGTTCAGTACTTAAGGAATTACAAATAGTTTCATTGCAGAGATTAGATCTGTTTTGTTGGTTGTGGCATCACTGATCTCTGTCTGTCGCATGCTACTTATGCTGTTTTATATGAAGTGTCGTCTGATGGGGGTCGGTTAGCTCAGTTGAATGAAAGGCTGGTTTGTGACACAGAGGATGGCAACAGCATGGGTTGCATTCCAGTGCTGGCTGAGATTACTATGAAGGTCTTTCCTTCTCAATCTCTCTCCTGGCCTGAATTTTCCTAATGCTCAGGTTAAACCACCATCATAGGTCCTTCTTTAATGAAAGAGCAGACCTACGGCCAACCTTTGGATCTATGATGTCTTTACCTAGTCCTGCACTGTAGCTTCACTAGGTTGATTGTTGCTGTTGTTAGGTTTGCCTTGTGCTTCTCCTGGCATGCTTTCCTGCAGTCTTCATTGAACCAAGGTCAAACCTCTAGTTTGATGATAATGATAGAATGGGGAATATGCTGAGCCCTGAGGTTACAGGTTGTAGCGGAATGCAATTTTGCTGCTACTGATGGCCTACAGCATCTCATGGATGCCAGCCTTGCGTTGCCAGATCTGTTCAAAATCTATCCCATTTAGCACAGTGGTGGTGCCATACCAAAACAAGCTATCTTGATTGCCAAATCTGAACTTGGACTTTGCCTGCCTATTTCTCCTCATAGTTGGGACTGTGACATTGATGGATTTGTGTTGATCAGTGTGTCTGTCTCACCTTGCTCTATCAATGGGTTCTGTGCTACCAGCTAACATTCAATTTCTTTGTGAGTTGTGCTTCATTTCTGACTGACACTTGGGATTGTAGGAGGATATTGGAGGAGAAGAGCTTTGTCAGGCTGTTCTTTTATCAGACATCCTCTTTCAAGCAAATGTTCTAGATGATGGTGATGGCATCTCTCTAACATTTGTTAGATATGTGAATGCATCTGGTCTCTTTACAACTCTGAACACATACTTTTCTTTCTCACCTCCATGATTTATTCATCATGACCTTTCGACCAGAGTAAACTCTTAAGTTTCATGCCTCATTAATCACAATTTGTCTTTACTTTATCTGAATTTTCTCTTACATTGCAATTGACGTCAGCCTTAATCAAACTAAACCTTATCCTAGCAGAAAACTTAAAGATTAAATTGTGAGGTAAGGAGCCTGCTGTGGT
This sequence comes from Rhincodon typus, assembly GCF_021869965.1. Lineage (NCBI taxonomy): Eukaryota > Metazoa > Chordata > Chondrichthyes > Orectolobiformes > Rhincodontidae > Rhincodon > Rhincodon typus. The sequence goes on along the minus strand of NC_063344.1, from coordinate 43,781,889 downwards.
GTTTTTCTGTAAGAGAACAAAAAAATTGTCTGGTTTCAAGAAGAAACATGGAGATTACTGCATAGTTTATCACCTAGCCAATACTTCCTAAAGGCAGCTTTACAATCTGTACACTTCTATCAGCAGCACCATTTGATGTTGGGTTATTTATTAACCTAGGATCAGTAGTAGACCATTCATCCCATCAAACCTGTCCTGACATTTCTAGTTCATGGCTAAATATCTCTGCAGTGCTTCTTTCCTCCACGTTGTTTGATGTCATTAGTCTCATGAAATCTATCTATTTCTGTTTTGAACATGCTCAAAGTTTGAGTTTCCACAGCACTATGGAGTATAGAAATCTCAAGATTCGTCACAATCTGAGTGAAGAAATTCCTTTCCAACTCAGTTTTAAATAGAATGCCCCTTAACCTGAGATTATGACCTCTGGTTCTAGAGTCAGTAGCCAAAGGATACATCCTATCTGTATCTCCCTGTCATGCCTTGTAAGACTTCTATATGTTGAAATGAAATCACCTCTCATTTTGAAACTCGAGAGGATCCTGATCTAATTTCCTCAATCTTACCTTGTGAGACAATCATTCATTGCATTCACTCAGTGGTAAGTATATCCTTCCTTAGATAAGAAGAACAAAGCCTTAGACAGTACTCCAGATGAGGTCTTATTAAGGATCTATGCAACAGCAGAGAGATATTTTTACTTCTATACTCAAATTTCTTCCAAATAATGCCATCACACCACTGCCTTTTAGCAACTGATTGCTGCACCTGCATGCTACATTTTAGTAACTCATGGCAAGGGTACCCATATCTCCTGGGACATCCACACCTCCAAATTTCTCACCATTTAAAAAATATTCTGCTTTTTTGTTTGTTTTTCACTGAGGTGGATAACTTCACACATGCTTACATTATATTCCATCTGTTACCTGTCCATGTCATCTTGAATCTCTTTGCATCCTCTTCACAACTTGTATTCCCACGTAGTTTGGTGTCATCAGCAAATTTGGAAATATTAACATTGTTCTTCGCATTTAAATCATTACATGGATTGTGTGTTCAAGTGCTCACGGACGCAGAATTGGACATTCTAAATTGATTCATACCTAGAGAAATCAGGCCCGACAGAAAAATGGCCAAACTAAATTAAACAGCAACCAGCAGCTACCAGCTACAATCAGCTTGAATATTGTGTATTGGAGATGTGTCAATCAATTATTCAATCACCTTGACTGCACTTTATGCTTCCCAGCATGGCAACCATGAAGATTGTTGGTGTGACCCCATGGATGATTTGAACCCAGCTCATCATAACATTGACCAAAGGCCACAGAACATTGTGGAGGATCAGAGGCAAGGGGGATAAGAATACACACCTGGACACTACACCTCAGTGAAGACTCAAACTTGCCTAGCAGTGGAGCCCCAAGCATCTGGAGAAAGAGAGAGAGAGAGAGTAAGAGAAGATCTGCCCTGACTTGTGAGACCCCCCTTCGTGGAAGAGAGCCAGCCCTACATCAGAGAGGAAAAAGGCTCCAATGACCCAACATGAATAAGTGGATTGTTGAGGGTAATACTCTTTCTCAGACGGATAGAGCTAGATAGAAAGTAAACGTTCTGGGAATTTGGAAAATTATTACATGGTGTTTTTAAGAAGGAATATTTTGCTAATAAAATCAAGTTGAACCACAAACCGAATTCTGCACCCTTTGTCCACCTCACTGATGAGAGAACTTAATGTTTTCATACATAAACAGGTCAAAGTGTCCAAGGCACGGACAACATTGGTGTCCCTAAGTTGCCTTCGATTAGAAGTGTTTGTATAATTTCTGAGATGAACCCCACCAAATTTAAACTCTCAGACATCCAGCCTGAGCCTGATTTATGAGGGCAGCTGCCCCACATTACAGTCAGGACTCAAATGGGTGAAAGAGCGTGAAAGTTTTCCAACCAGTGATTGGGCCATGAACCAAGTTCTTATAATGTGTGGTGCCAGAGTTAGTACAGGGTCGGGAAATCACTGAGAAGGAAATCTAATATAGACTGGTGCAGGGTCGGGAACTCACAAAAATCAGAGGCAATGAAGCTGAATATAGGGTCAGAAGACCCACAAGATGGCAAGAATATTGGTGTTGCGGACCCATAAGGATACAGAAAAGCTAGAGTAGGAGTTGGAACCCAAGAGATGAGCAATAGTGAAAAGGTGGGGACTGATAGAGAGAGCAGTAAATTGAAAGGAAACAACAGGAGAAATGTCACAATGCCAAGAGTAGGTGGAGGTTCAAAGAAAGTACCTCAATATGAAGTGGCCAGATGGGTTGAACATTGGAGTAAACACATATCAGGTCAGGGACCTGTGGGACAGAAATGGTGGGCAAAGTACGGAAAGCTGAAGGAAAGTGCACTTTAGACCTCAGCAAGGCTAGAGTGATAGCCAGCTGCATGGAGCTGCTGAGAAGTAGAGAATGGGAGAAGGTGAAGCTCAGTAAGGAACTGGAGAAAGTGAAGCTGGAACTGGAGAAAGTAGAAGTCAAAGCAGAAGAGCAGGAGCGGAGGAACCAGGTGAATGTGATACACTTTGGGACACTTTCAAACCCAGTGTGATAGAGCGTACCAGGAGGAGCAGCGCGTGGTCTGTGATTGGAACGCAGCCCAAATGGATATGGGCGAGCTGACTTAAAAGTATAAAAATCTACAGGTTGTGTTTAGCATCCTGCACCAAGCAGATTAAGAAAACAGAGCCTGTGCTGCAACCCATTTGAAATGTCAGCACAAGATTAAAACATTAAAGTCCCAACTTGCCTTGCAAAAGGGAATGATATGTGCATTTGGGACAATAAAATCAGGTGGGAACACCGATTATGGGATAGACTGGGAAGCAATGGAAGAACAAGCCCACAGATATGCCAAGAGTGGCAAAGTTTGGGGACCCCCACCTCCCTTTCCAGAGGGAATTGATCCTTCAACATCTTACACGATCTTATTCTGCACTGATTATGTGACTGACAACAACCGGTCAAGATAGCAAAAACATTAATCCAATTACTTACACAACCCCATTTACAGCGATGCAATTGGCCAAAGATCCCTGTATTTGAGCCCACAGCTGACCCCCATATATTTTTTGAGAGCCCTCACCAACAAAAGCTACTCCACAGGCTAATCCTTGATCTATACTTAAATAAAACAAAGAACTACAGATACTGGAGGTCTGAAACAAACAAAATCGCCTGGTCTGGTACTGTCTGTGAAGAGAAAACAATGTTAACATTTTGGATCCAGTGACCCTTCTATCAATCTCTAACTAAACATTCTCAAACACTGAGCTTCCAAACAGTAGGCATCATTGTGGGTCAAAACAGCATCACCCATTAGTGCTTTCTTCTGGCACTTCACAGACCAGTTCCAATCTATTGCATCTTTAAAGAATTGATACCCAAGAAGTGAAAGTCATAAGCTAAAAAAAATTGGAATAATGCATCATGTGACCTTCTCCAGCCATTCAGAGTTAAATTGCAGGAAAGCTTGGTGCTGTAGCACCACCTAGCTGGGAACACTAAATGAGCATCATCAATCTCACTTGGAAATCAGCAGGAAAATACAAGCAGAGCATGACCAAATGAGTGTATTTGTGGCAGAAAATAAATGATAGAAGAATTGTTAAAGGAAGTGTGTTTTACATTTAGAAGTGCAAATCTTTGCACGTCTTCTATTAGAGCATCAGATGAAAAATTCTGAAAACATTTCAGGCTTAAAATTTAAGCGAACATTGAAAAACAGAACTGATTGTGCAAAATATGTAAAGTAGAAAGTTAAGTTGAAGTTCATAAATAACTGGGCAAGGTTTCAGGAATAAAAAGAAATGGTACAAATAGAAGAGATTCTACATTATCAATGAACATTGAGGCAACTATTGGTAATCATTTAAAGTAATTAGATGGAGATGGAAATGTGTGTGTGGGTGTGTGTTGGATGGAAATAAAACGGAATCCATGGTAAAACAGATTGTGGGGAGAAGAAAGTTAAAGGTTGTTTTGATCAGAATAGTGTGTTGCAATAAGTGAGCAACTCGCACAAAGAATCACGTTCGTATGAGTTGACAATATCAAACGGTACAGTACCACGAAAGAATCACTTCCACATCAGATAACACAGTCCTCAGAGTGAAAGAACAGATGATTGCAAATCATATCTGCATATAATGGTTACAAGACCTATCGAGATAGCTGCAAAAATAGAAATTGCTGGAAAAGCTCAGCAGGTCTGGCAAAGTTAACATTTTGGGTTGAGTGATCCTTCCAAAGAACCTGCTGAGCTTTTCCAGCAATTTCTATTTTTGTCTCTGATTTACAGCATTTGCAATTCTTTTGGTTTCCATCGAGTTAGTTGATGACCAAGCTGCTTCTGGGGCTGTGAGGAGTGGGCAACACCTCCAAGAAGTATTATTCTAAATGTGTGACAAATTGAACATTCCATGTTAGATTATTGCCATTTCTTACGTACCAAATGGGTTACTTGTTTGTGTATATGTTCACATTAGACTTATTTTTAATTCAAGGAAAGAGAATGTTGCAATAGCGTGCTTGCTACTATTAACTAAAGAATAGTTCTTTAACTATATAATTATGAAAATACTTTCATCATCACAGGAAGTAATACAATGTCAGGTGGGCCAGCATCCCTTTGAGGTACAAAAACAAACGTTGCTGGAATAGTTAAGCAGGTTTGGCAGCTTGTGAAATCAGAGTTAACGATTCGGGTTTGGTGACCCTTCCTCAGAACTGATGGTAGCTAGGAAAATATTGGTTTATATGCAGAAGAAAGGGTGGAGGGAGGGGGTAAGGAGTAAATAAAAGGTGGGGATAAAGCCCAAACAGAGAGAAAACAATTGGATAGACAAAGAAGTAGATAATGGTCTGGATAGAAGAGTGAATAGCTGTTAATGGAGACTGTTAGTGGCTAACAATAGGTAATGTGTAATGGCAGATTATGTGATAACAAGGTCTGGTGTGTGGGGCTGGGGGCTAAGACATGGGACAGTTCAGCCCCTAAAGTTATTGAACTCGATATTGAGTCCAGAGGGCTGCAGGGACCCCGAGGGAAAATGAAGTGTTGTTCTTCCAGCTTGCACTGAGTTTCGCTGGAACACTGCAGCGAGCCTGAGACAGAGATGTAGGCCAGGGAACAGAGTAGTGTGTTAAAATGGCAGGCAACTGAAAGCTCAGGGTCTTTTTTGTGGATAGAATGTAGATGTTCTGCGAAGCAATCACCCAGTCTACACTTTGTTTCCCCAATATACAGGAGACCACGTTGTGAGCAGCACTTTAACACACCACCCTGTTCCCAGGCCAACATCTCTGCCTCAGGCTTGTTAGCCACTAACAGTCTCCATTAACAGCTATTCACTCTCCCAGCCAGATCATTACCCACTGTTTTGTCGTCCAGCTGTCTTCTCTCTCTTTGGGCTGTATCACCACCTATCATTTACTTCTTACCCCCTCGCCCACTCTATCTTCTGCATATAACCCAATATTTTCCAAGCTACCATCAGTTCTGAGGAAGGGTCACTGGACCTGAAACTTAACTCTGATTTCTCTTCATATACACTGCCAGACCTGAGCTGAGCTTTTCCAGCAACGTCTATTTTTGTTTCTGATTTACAGCATCTGCAGTTCTTTTGGTTTTTATCCTATTTAGCTAGGTTGCACAGTGCGTAATACATGTAGGAATAGCTTGAGGAAGGCTCCATTGTAATCTTTATTCAACCTTCATACTTTACGTTCAGCTTCAGATGATGAGGGTTCAACATCTGAAAGAACAGACCTGGGCCCCCTTGTGTTGGTCTATAAAGAGATACTACAAAATGCAATATTAAAGACTTGAACACAGTACTGGTTCATTTTGACTCAAAAATGAACAAAGAAGTCTATCATTTTGTATTTATTTATTTCTGTGGCTTTCTTTCTCTCTAATTTTACAATTTCTGAAGTTGTTTTGGAAAATACAAGTAATTCAATATTTGTTGTAATTTCTTTGTATTGTGATACAGTTGAACTCTAAAATTATTAAACACAATTTGAGAAGAGGACCTTTGCTTTAAGAGTGAAGAATGACAAAGAAAAAATAGGTTTCAATTCTATTCTTTGTATTGGGAAGATCTATCATAAAAGTGCAAGTGTGATTGCTGTGACTTCTGTGTTCATCACCCAAAGATTACTTGTGATTTGGTAGGATTGCTTTGACTACAGAAATTTGTCTAGATTGAACAAAAAAAAAATTGTGGGCTGAATATTATGTATTTTTGGCTAAGTTCAAGTTGCATCAAGTTTTTTTGGGAGGTTTGTCACAGCAAGGCCTTATGAGTTCTCTTATCATATCTTACCAAACCTGCCTCACTAAGTATCTATTACACCCCTATGGCATCTCTCATATTCAATTTCCACCCCATCTTACCACATATCGTTTATGGAACAATTTGCCACACACCAGATTCATTGGCATCATATGCATCCATGCCCTGGGCAAGCAATGTTAGTCCACAGCTGCCATACATGGTTCCTGACATTTGTCCTGGGCATGGGTGAAAGGGGGAAATCTGGGGCCCACTTTGTGTCAGGGTCCAGGAGGCCCTAATGAAGGATGTGTTACCAACAAGGAACTGCCTCCTCCTTGAGGACCAGCAGCGGAAGCCACAAAACTTGACCTCACACCAGTTCATTCTGAAGCGCTGCCTGGGCTAAAACAGCCTCAGCCACCTGAAGGAATGTCCAGCACTGTAGGAAGAAAGTCAATGTCTTTCTTAAGGAAGACAGCCCAAAGAGGGCAGAAAGAATATGTTGGGTGGTATGCTGCATGATATTTGGCTTCCTACCACTTGAGAGGAGAGGATCCTGACTCTGACCATGCCAAGCAAGGCCTGGACTGGTATTGGAATCTGCCATTGACTTGCTGCACCAGGACATTCTGAATGAAGATTATCCCCCTTTGACTTGACTGAGATCTGCGGATAATTATGACAAGCTGCCTGGTTTTGTGTCTACACGTCACAGTAAGACATCGGTAACGTGAGCATGGTATCTCTGGTTGAAGGGGCAAAGTACAAAATGACAAGGCGAGGCAATTCAAGGCAGGGATGCTGTGAACATCCAGCTAGACTCAGAGTGAATGAGTGCTGTGAGAGGAAGTGAAGGGTCTGGTGATGCAGCCTGGTCCAGTCCATGACCTGGATGTGTGCCCCTGTAGTAGCATTACAATGATAGTTGCCATTTAGCTCAAGGTGCAACATTAAAATGCAGAAGTGTTCTGTAAGTGGACTAGAGGTGAGCCGTAAAAGTTCTTAAAGGCTTGTGCATGTCAGATGCCAATATCCAGGGATGTAGGTGCTTGTGGCCTGCACCCATAGAATGTGCTCTAAAATGTTGACGCACAGTTTCCAGCATTGAGTTCATTACAGGTGCTCACTCTAGTTTCTTTGAGAGATTTGCCAATGTCAAGCTTGTTAGCTGAGCTTGAGGCTAAATATTAATGAGATGATTTGTGCTATTAACAGGGCAGTTAACAAGTTTTAATCCCCGTCAGTTGACATCTTGCCTCTGCCTAGCAGGAATCGCACCACACTACGTATTAAAAGGGTCAAAAATGGCGTGAGTTGCTTCAATGTTGAGATAGGCCTCTCCACACTTGTCGCCAAATCTGCCACACATCTTTCCATAGCCAACATCACCCAAAATCCTTTAAGATTCTGCCCTTTGTCATTCCTTGAGTCAATTTGGTTAGAATCCTGTAAGAATATAAAATAAAGGAGCAGTATTAGGTGATTTGATCGTGGTTGGCATGTTTCTCAACCCTATTCTCCTGCCTTTTCCCTGTAACCTTTGATCCTCTTGCCAATCAAGAACCTATCTATCTCTCTCTTACAGACACCCAATGTTGTGGCCTCCACAGCCCTCTGCAGCCCTCATGTGGGGAGGTGATGGCCTAGTAGCATTATTGCTGGACTATTAATCCAGAGACGCAGATAGTGTTTTGGGGACCCGGGTTTGAATCCCGCTATGGCAGATGGTGGAATTTGAATTCAATAAAATATCTGGAATTAAGAATCTAATGATGACCATGAATCCATTGTCGATTGTCAGAAAAACCTATCTAGTTCACTAATGTCCTTTAGGGAAGGAAACTGTCATCCTTACCTGGTCTGTCCTACATGTGACTCCAGACCCACAGCAATGTGGTTGACTCTTAACTGCCCTCTGGGCAATTAGGGATGGGCAATAAATGCTGCCTGGCCAGTGATGCCCTCATCCCGTGAATGAATAAAGAAAAAAAAAACTGAGTTCCACAGATTCACCACCCTCTGGCTAAAGAAATTCATCCTCATCTCAGTTCTAAAGGGTCGTCCCTTCACTTTGAAGCCGTGCCCTCAGGTCCTCGTGTCTCCTACTAGCAGCCTGGATGACAGCTTTGCAAAACACCTACGTCATATCGATAAAAATAATCCTGTGCTTCCAGTTACCTGCCATACCTGCCACTTCACCACAGCACCGTATTCCCACACCAACATTTCTGTTACAAACTTGCTGCAGTGCTCCAGTGAGGCTCAGTGTAAGCTTGAATAACAAAATCTCATTTTCTGCTTGGGGACCTTGCATCCTCTAGGACTCAACACCGAATAACATTACTGCCTGATTCCATCCATCCATGTTTTTTACCCACCCCACACCCAGTCATGTTATGACATGGGTTGCTTTCAGTACAGCTCACCCATTCTCTCCTACTCTTAGCTCTTATTATCACTTACTCAGCTTTTCCTCTGTCATTGCTTGCTACCCATTATCTCCTTGTTTACCTACCTCTTTCAAATCTCTCTTTCCCTCTGGGATCCTTCTCCACCTATCCGCTCATGATGATGAGTCACTGGACTCGAAATGTTAACTGCTTTCTCCCCACAGATGCTGCCTGACCTGCTGAGTTTCACCAGCAACTATTGATTTACTTTTACTTAAGATTTTCTTAGATTTCATTTTATATTATTCAGGATTCATTGTATTTGCTTACACTATATAGCTGTCATAATGCATAGATATGCTTCTACATCACCCAGTAACTGATGCATGCAAGACAGCCTTCTTCATATGTTATGTACAAAGATAGTGGTGACGTTATTATCATGAAAACACTGACATCAAAATCGTTGTAATGGAGCTACGTCTCATTTTATTTTCAAGCTGAATATATAAAAGATTTTAGCTGCAAAGAAGAGTATTCCATAAAATAGACAGACTTACGGTGGGAACATATTTTTCTTTGCCTCTTATGCATCCCTGATTTTATTTGCTCCACTATCGGTGGCTGTATCATCAGTTGCTTAGGCCCTGGACAACTCTGGAATATCCCCCCTACACTTCCCTGTCCCTATACCTCATTTTCTACCCTTCAGATCTTTCTATGAAGCACCCTTTTTGGTCAAGCTTTTGCCTTAATATTCTTTGATGTGGCTCACTGTCATATTTTGTTCTTTAACCACATTGGGATGTTTTCTTGTTTTAGAGCTACAATACAAGTTGTGTCATTTTTTCTTTAGGGATTTCACCACATGTCTGAGCCAATTTTTACTTCTCATCCAATATTGCTTGACCATTACCTATTCTTTTGTGGGACTTCTCTGTACATAAATTGATTGTGCATTGCAACAGTGACTACGCTTCAAAGATCCACCTGTTACGAAGTTTTGAGAAATCTAGGTTATGAAAGGTGCTATATAAATGCATGAGATAACAAGGTGTAGAGCTGAATGAACACAGCAGGCCAAGCAGCATCAGAGGAGCAGGAAGGCTGACGTTTCGGGCCTAGACCCTTCTTCAGAAGACCCTTT
>NC_063344.1:43708394-43771618 GCF_021869965.1 Rhincodon typus | reverse complement strand
AATTTGCATTGAAGGAAAAAAAACATGCATTTATATAGGAGATCTCAGATTCTCCAGCATCTGCAGTTCCTGCTATCTCTATATAAATGCATGTTTTTTTTCCTTCAATGCAAATTATTAATATTTACGACAATATTCTTAAGAAAATTTGTTGATTAAAGAAATGTTGGAAAAGATAGGTGATCCTATAAAGAAAGTGTCTTCTATATATGCTGCTTTCTAATTGCTTAACGTTGAATCCATTTGTCAACTTCTAACACACAATGCATTTTCATTTGCTCACTATCTCGAAATACTTTATTAGGTCATCGCATCATAAAATTTGATGAGTGGAGTGATAAACAAATCTGATTAATACATTTTTGATTAGATTATATTGTGACTGATAATTGGGAAGCAAATTAATTTGTCACTGGAATAGAATGAGACCTGTATAAATGTTCAACCTGCAAATGTCTTTCATTTCTCTAAGGTTTAAAAACAGCTGACTGGAATTGTTTTGGCTTCAGGTATGTGGGGTGGAAACCAATTTAAAAAGAATTGTTTTAAAGATCCCAGTGCACAATGAAGTTATGTAACTGTATATTGCCTAGTAGTTTAAAGCAGCTGAAATCTAATAGATAAAGGGCTGGGGAACTATTTCAGTCAGAATGTTCCAATTATTCTTCCAATTGCCACAGACTATAATAGACTAACGATGGAAAGTTAATCTTGTTCTGCAGTCAGTTTCATTTCCAAGACATGGATGCAAGAAATATGTTAATTCCTGACTTCTATGGTGAATGAAAAGTACTTTAAAAAGCTTTGTAAGATTTTAAGAACGAAATAGAAATAAATTAAAAGCAGATTTGGACTTGTTCAATCAAAATAGTTTTATTTCTTGTGTGAACCTGCTTGTTTCATTTACTACTGACATCAGGATGTGATCACAGCACCTGGCAGTAACCAAGTTACATTAACGCCATTCCACCACTTTATGGAAGGAGTTTTTGGAATGCAGCTACCGTTCTAACTGGCAGGAGGGTGCACCATGATCCCAAGAAGGGCTTTAAATTATGGATCGAGTAGTGAGACCAGAGTAGGAGACAACAGAATGTCCCTTGTAGGATAGCTCTTCCTTCAGAACAACCAAAAGTAACTTTCAAATTACTTTGATTAGCTTTGTCCTGCATTCCAATCTCTTTTCACTTGGCTTCATGTGGCAGGAAAACCCATGAGTCTGTGATAACATTGGCTTATTTAAAGAAAGACCTGTGACTTCAGTGTGTTAAAATCATAGGTGCTGGAATCCAGGTAGATCCTCGGTAGTTATGTCATCTGGATGAGATAAGATCAGGGAGATTTCAATGAAATGGTTGTGAATATTTAACTCTGATCCTAACCTTCTCTTTGGGAATAAACATACAATACTATTAGCATGGCACCTGAACAAATTACTTATACACAACATTAATGTTAATACATTTCTCCTTGTTGAGTAGCAATTCACAAAAAATATACAATTGAAACTATTTATTTAAATTGTGTATTAGGTTAATTTCCCATATTGAAGATGTTATAAAAGTAAAAGCTGTTGCCTAAGGTATAAGCTTGACTGGATTAACTAGCTTGGGGAAATAGTGAAAGCAGCCTATTGCTGAATTAACCAGCATGTGTGCATTGTGACTGTGAGTTAAATTAAATAGTGCCTGAAAATGGATGAGGGAATTGCAATGCATGATTATCCTGTATTGTTTAGTGTAAGGCAGACAGCATAACAACCTCTTACTGTCTGTTTTAATTTTTTTGCACTCGTTGCCGCCAGCACTAACTGCACAATTATTTAAACAAACTTATCAGCAAGAGCACAGTACGATTACTACCTAGCACAGCTTATAGCTAGCCTGCACCGTAAAGCCAATCTGCACCTCTGAAAGGGAAGTTGCATTATGCCTGCTGAAGATGCAATGGTTATTGAGAACATGCACCGAGATTGTCAAATACTGTCCTTGAGGTCATTACGGAAGAGCCCTATCAGTGGAGGTGGTTTAAAGGAGGAGTGATGTTGTGTCTTCACAAGTGATCAGGATACCCTGCAGCCACACATGAAAGGCATTAAGAGGTCATTTCCAGAAGCTTAGTCACACAGGTCTGAATGCAGTGGTACAAGAAACTTTGATCATTTTCATGAGATCATTAAAGTTAATGAATGCTTAATTAATTACCATAGCCTACCAACTGTACCATTGGCCACAACCACCACTCAAATCACTACAACCCAGAAACAATCTCTATCTGTCAGGACTCATATCTAACATTCATATGGTCCACCTCATTGTAAAATACTTAAAACTGTTGCAAGCCAAGAGGTGTGATGGCCAATGACAAAGTGAAGGAAGGTAGTTCAGTTGTTGTACTAGAAATCTTTGCTGACCTATTGATTTCAACCTGGAATTAGTTCTTTGCGTTCAGCCATAAGCTGAGTTTCCCTTCCTCCTGCTTTCTGCTCTTCTTTCTCCTCTTCATACTCCTGTTCCTCAACTTTTTACCTGATGGAAAGTGGAAGAGAAATAAGAACAAGTTGTGCAGCTGACAGCAGACTACCATAATTCTTGAGACCCATTTCAGGCAAGTAATCCAGGGCTCATCCAGAGCAGTTCATGTAAAGAATCATTGTTTCAGCATTGCCAAAGGTTTGCTCTATCATGTTTCTTATGGCTTCCGATGGATGCATTATGTGCATAAGTTATGGACCAGAATTGTATGCCATGTCATAAACTGATAACCCATGTTTCCATGAGGCATCTCAAACATAGAAGGCTGCTTTGTGAGTAAGATTACTCCCTGCACACTTTAAATGGATATAGCCTCCTCTAAAGAGCTCTTCACCTCCTTCTCATTCCTCTTCCTTCTCCCTCTTCCAGCAGCTTATCCTGTTCGGTGTGACTTCATTTCATTCTCCCAGTCACATTTGTTTCCAGAAAGAAAATATACAAAGTATAAATCTGTAGTGTGGACAACTAAGTGTGCAGAAGCTTTTAAAACAACAAAAACATATTCCAACACTTGCCACATTGGTCCCTATAGACCTTTAAAATTTGAATGAACTGCTGGAAGCACAAAAAAAGTGTACAATTGTTGTTCTGAACATTTTATTTCTCTATTTTCTAATTAATTCCTATGATCTGTACTGCTGATCTTTTTAGTTTTTATTTGTCTACTTTCTTTTCCTTGGAAGTTGTACTGAAAAATCTGTAACTACTTACCTTGTACCTAAGATGGCACCATATATGGTGAGTTGTAAACTTTTCTCTCTACTCATTTGAGTTCATGTGACAATAAAGCTAATTCAATTAAACTCAATTCAAGCCAGACGAAATAAACTAGCAACTAACATGCAGGCAGTTTGTAATCCAGTGAAATAGCATTGGCAGCAGGGAAGGGGCTCCTTCATGCTTCCAGACTGATGGAGCTGCTGTTATGTCAGGAATACATGCTGATTGACATCATCTAGACATCATCTACCTACTCTGTATATTTCTGGTGTAAGTTAAATGTATTCTAAGTAACCCTTTCATCAATTTAGCATTGTATCAGAGATGTATGCACATGGCATGGCTAGTCTTTGGAACTCCAACAGGACATTTGACACCCAAAATACAATGTTCTTCTGTATCTAAAACCCCAACTCTCATTCCCAACCTTTCAGTGTCCTGAAGAAAGATACTCCTCAGACATGATGGTTATACACACAATAAGGCTGTCTGGAGCTCTTCGTCTGTTGCAGCACTATTAGATGATCCTTTGACCAGATTGACAGGTTGGGGCACTAATAGCATCTGGAACTTTGCAGAGCAATGTACTCTTGGTATAAACCCACAAGGAAGAAAACTACAGTTATGATACAACTGCTTCAATATTCAGAAAATTTGTTCCATGTGGTTTCAGGCGGAGACAGATTCCTCATTAAATTCTCTTTTGACATTTGAGAAGTTCTCTCCTGATATTAATAGCCTGGGTAGCAAGGAGCTAAGCTGGTCTCTGAACTACCGCAGATCCATTCAGACTGCACTTTCAAACAGTTTGTGAGACCAAGCCCTGGTGCAAGATAAAAACATCACACTTGCTGCTTGGGTATTTCCCTAGAAGTACAGCAGAATCTTCTTTTGTACTTCTGTTAAAAGTAACACCAGTAGCGCTGAAGAAATTACCTACCCACAATTTTTGAAAGAAGCCAACACATCGACAAAACATTTGTCTTAAAACCTTTACAAATGTGCTCTATTGAAATTAAGAAATTAGTGCTGAATGCATTAAGGCCTACCTGCTCCATTCCGTTTGTCATGCACATTCATAGGAGGAACTGCACTCCAGTGTAACAACATAAAATCAGAGCATTGTTCAAAACCACAAGAATTCAGGTTAACATGTTTTAAAATCTCATTACATGCTTCAGACCTAGAATATTTTATGGATCGGTTATGTTGAAATTCTTGAAATACATTATATACTTATCTAATACTCTTTTGCCATAAAATACACTTACAGCTGTCAAGGGGTTAAAGTCTAACCTGTTTTCATATAACCCTGGTATGAAACTCAATCTGATGTCCTGTTGACTTTTAAGTGGTTTGTAGCAAAATCATTTTAATTATATTTTTTGTATGCTTCATAATTTGACCTTTAATCATAATGTTGCATGAATGCAAAAAAAAAAAGAATTTCAACTCAAGATTGTAGGAGTCCACAGCCGTTCAGAATTGCAGTTCATAAATACCACTTTGTATCAGAGAGTCCTTCACAAACAATTGGAGCTTCAAGGTTACATTGATTGTTCATGCATATTGATTGGGTCCAAACTCTTTTGAGCCGAGTCTAAAATATTTTATGAATAGTTTTCTATGTTTTATTTAATATTTTACTAGCCAAGAAGCAGCATAATAATTTCAAAGGAAGATAGCAGGCTGAATTTTATCAGAAATCAGCCTAATGTCAATTTTGGTGATTTTCAAGGAGGGTTTCTCTCCCTGAGCTCAAGGAAAATTTCTCAGGTTTTTTTCTGAAACTGCCAGCTTTTCCCATGCACCACATGGCACTCGGCTCATGATATCTTGCCCCTTGCCAGAACCAGAAGTACTCCCACCTGCCAGGACCATGTAGAATTCTAAATGCCAGTGACATTACCCAGCCATGCACCCAGTGACATTGTTCACAAGTAGAGCCCATGTACTTGGACAGAAAAACAAACTCTCAATCTAGTCCAGGTGTGGTCACAGCCATTTTCAATTTCCAGCGTGCATTGACTATTCACACAAGTATGGAAGGCAATGCAGGATGCACTTGTTGCAGTGGGTAGCAGACTCAGCTCTCCATGTTCCTTTCTACCTGGTACTTCCTGAGTCCATCAGCACTGAGCTTCCACACATTCCCAAACATCTAGAGTCATAAAGTCATACAACATGGAATCAATCAGGTTGGTTGTAAGTGTTGATGATGCCCACCCCCTCCACCCCCCATCCCCTATCCCCCTGCTGTAACGTATGTCCTCCAATGCACTTCTGTTTCCATTCTTACCTGTTGAGTTTTGTCCCTTTAAGTATCAAACTGACAATGTCATTCATGGTATCAATAACAGAAGTTTTACCTCACTTCTATCCTCTGAATCTTGAAAATAAATCTACCGACATTGACAAAACAGAACAAGGAATGGCAAATTATAAACTCATAAAGATGTCATTCACTCAAAACAAACAGTCCACTTTCACCTGCAAAAATAGAATCCCTGCAGAGCTAATTCATTTTGAGCTTAATCAGATGTACATAATGAGACTATCTGAGAACTAGATCAACAGAAACAACTAGCCAGACATGTGTTTCTCCAGATGGATTATGAAGTTTTTATAACTACAACAAAGTCAATCCCGTTGGGAATGCAGGGTATGGGCTCGCAAGCTACACCCTTATTTTACCCTGATGAAAATGTGCTGAGAAGGAAATGAAGGTGAGATACCTACACCTGTACCTTATCTGCCACGCTTTTTTCTTTTGGAAGCATGACCATGTCTCAAATAGAAACTTATTCAAACAATTATGTATAAGCTAAAGGTTCAGTATTAAAGGAACAATGGGTTGGAATGTGATTGGGTGATATAGCTGTCATGCTTAGATGACTGGCACAATATGAGAGTACGGAATATGAATCTAAGCCTTGCAGTGGTATTGTAAGTTAGGATGAGTGGAACAATTAAATTTAGTCATCAACTCTGATTGATAGAAGGGCGCATGACAGTGATAATGAATAAAAAGGACTACATCTTCAAAGCACAAGCACTGCTTGCCGAAGAGAACACATACCGGCCAGTACAAACTGACCCGACACCACAACTAGGCAACAAAATCCTATACACGCTACAAGACTTAAACAAACAGGACAGATCAACAAAGCAGATTTCTTAAGAATGAAACCCGAAGGAAACAACACACCCTGATTCTACGGCCTCCCTAAAGTGCACAAACCGGAAGTCTCCCTCAGACAACAACACACTGCAGCAACACGGAACTACACCAAGAGGAGGAGGAATACCTCTTCCAAGTGTTCAAGGATAATGGATATCCAAAGAACTGGGTTAGGAGATGCCTACGGGAACAGCATCAGAAAGATTCTACACGCCCCGACACACTCATCACACTACCCTACATCAGGAACACGTCAGCACTCACAAGACTTCTATGACCGCTGGGCATCAGAGTGGCACACAAACCCACATCAATCCTACGACAAGTGCGCACCCGAACTAAAGACCCACTCCCCGCCATGGACAGGACCAATGTCATCTACAAGATCCCCTGCAGAGATTGCGAGAAACACTACATCGGACAAACAGGAAGGAAACTAACAACAAGAGTACATGAACACCAACTGGCTACAAAAAGACACGACCAATACTCACTCATCTCAATCCACATGGACAAGGAGTACCACGACTTCAACTGGAACAACACCAAGATCCTGGGACAGGCCAGGCAGAGACAAGCACAAGAATTCCTAGAAGCATGGCACTCCACGAAGCATGCTATTAATAAACACATTGAACTCGACCCCATATACATTCCACTACGGAGGAAACCCGGAAGTGAGGCAATCCATCGCAACAGACCCCAGAGTTTAAAAGCCAGGCGGGAAAACACACCGACGCTTAATCAGAGGCTGCACTGAGGATGTTACCAAGCATGGTAACGAAACGTTTGCGGAACAACAAACCAGCTCGGTGAGCCAACCAACCTCAACACCCGCAACACGAGCTACAAATCTACTCCAAAACCTTAGTGATAGAGATCATTGGTAGATTAGCAATAGATTGTCTCCAATCTAGTTGTTCTAGTTGGAATATAGCATCTGAAATGCAATTAAAGAGCTTGACTCCAGGCGTTGACTGCCACAGCTGTTTCTTTCAATTGACTTTTTACAGAAAGGCACATTTCTCTGTCTGTACCTCTTTGGCCAGGTGTTTGAATGCTGTTTGGGAAAATCTTGGAAGCAGCACTCTCCAGTATTCTACCAATATTGTTGCCTGGGTCAAATCCAACTATTGTATGATGTTCATCACCTGCTTCAATCACTGCACACCTCTCCTTTAATAGGTAAAATCTGGCCTTTATTTAACACAGGCCAACTTTAAATTTTGCTAGACATCCAGGTTTCTGGCTCTGCTTCTGACAAGTGCACCCACTCCATTGTGCAGTTAGGGCTGGCTGCATACTGGAATCACGTTAATTAGTAAGCAACACAAAGGTGGTATATTGCCTGATTTGGAAGAAATGGATATGGTTTAATCTCTCATTGCAATCCATGCATCTCTTTTCTAGAACTAGTTCATTTTACCTTCTTTATATTTTCTTACTATTGTTTTTATTACCAAGTTTTTGTTTACACAAGTAAACTCAGTTGAACTCCCAGCACATTATCCTTCATGACTTATACAACATCCTGAAAGAGGAAAAGTGCATTAGTCTGTAAAACATAGGTTTGCGCAGTTGTCCTCTCTGTCACATTTCAAGGTGAAAGTTTGGAGTGTGTCCAAATTGACCTTCCAGACTTAAATCCTACAAGATAGCAATATCTCAGTGGTTCTGCTAATTCCAAAATGTCATTTGTAATATTTCATGGAGTTAACTGCGTTGGATCTTTTATCTAAAACTAGAATATGAAAACCAGAGTGTCACATTCCACCATTGCCTAATGCTTACGCTATAATAACAAATCT
Organism: Rhincodon typus; assembly: GCF_021869965.1. Classification (NCBI taxonomy): domain Eukaryota; kingdom Metazoa; phylum Chordata; class Chondrichthyes; order Orectolobiformes; family Rhincodontidae; genus Rhincodon; species Rhincodon typus. Next base: position 43,763,375 of record NC_063344.1, on the reverse strand, counting down.
TCATAATATTTGTGGCAAGGTGCCAGAATAGACTTGCTGCACTGTGATCACAAAACAACCCACAATGAAAATCATTTGTTACAGCTGTCCTGTGAGTCCCCAGGCTGCTGAGCACCTGAAGCTTTGTTAGCTTTAAGTTTTAGTTAGAAAGTTACAATATTGTCTTAGTCCGAGGCACATTGAGATAAAAATGATCATTTGTTTGTAATGATAACTTTGCCTTGTTTTTGAAGTCTCAATGTATTACAAAAACAGATAATTATATATTGTAAAAATCTCATAAAGCCTCGTTAAATTAGTTAATTTCCTGAATGGGTCATTTGGCAACACTAAACGAAATCAACCGTTTACTCCAGACAGCAAATAGTATTTCAAATTAAAAACACATGCCCAAACCAATCATGATTTAATGATAACAGTCAGGAAAAGTGGTAAACATCAACTAAGCAAAAATTTAGCATTTATTTCCTCACATGCATGCTCACTGAGGTAGATCTTGGCTTTGTGCGAAGATGTAAAAGGTTTGATAGGCAGATGATAGTTTGTTTCTTACTTCTGTCTGCTAATCTTTATTTCCATTGATTTTGATAATTGCCCTTTCTATTGAAAAACATGACAGTACTAATTTATGAACTTGGAATGCAATGTGAGTGCCACTTATTGTCCCCAACCTTGAGAAAGTCAGAAGGAACATAAGGCTTCATGTCCCTCTTATTCCACTGATTTTAGGGACAAGTGGACCAAGTCAACAAATTCTCCATTTTCATGAACAATATGCCAAATATATGCCACTATTGCAATCTGACATATTTCTCTGGCAGCTGAGATGACCTGGTGCCATAGAAGTAGGGTTGACAAATCTCCAGGATTACTCTGGAATCTCCAGAAATTGAGGGTTAATCTCTGGTGCACTGCTAACAAAATATAGGAGAAAAATGACAGGTTTAGATTAGATTTATCGAACAGAGCTATGATAAGTTAGTTTGTTTTCCAATTACTGATTGTGGGGAGGCGATGGCCTAGTGGTATTATCGCTGGACTGTTAATCCAGAGACCTAGATAATGTTCTGGGGATCTGGGTTTGAATCCTGCCATGGCAGATAGTGGAATTTGAATTCAATCAAATATTTGGAATTAACAATCTAATGATGACCATGAATCCATTGTTGATTGTCAGAAAAATCCATCTGGTTCACTACTGTCCTTTAGGGAGGGAAACTACCATCCTTACCTGGTCACACATGACTCCAGATCCCCAGCAATGTGGTTGACATGAACTTGGAATGCCCTCTGGGCAATTAGGATGGGCAATAAATGCTGCCTAGCCAGCAATGCCCTCATCCCGTTAATGAATTTAAAAAAACACAGGCTATTACAAGAATGAATATGCTGGGCAACCAGTGGAGGATATGTGGAAACAGGCGAAGGGATGCAGGAGGCCACATGAAGACACCTCCCAGGAATGTGTTCAGACAATCTTGGCAACTGCACAAAGAAGTTGAATACATTGACCAATTTAATATAGGCAAAGGCCAAGCAGGAAATACAAGGGACCCATGAGAGCAAGTCTTCATGTGTTGACTCTTGTGTGATGCCCTACAGTGAGTATATTTTTAAGAGACATACTCTTCCTAACACTCCCTGTCAACTTCATCAGTACTGATTCACTATACATTCTCACATATCACTTTGAATTACAACATGTCTCTCAACATTACCACAAACCCTGGTTCTACAGTTTCATCATTGCAAACATCATATTCTCCCGTAGCTCCTCCAATGAAGCCAGAATGGTTGTGATCATCAATAACACCCTCTCCAGCAGCATTCTTTGTCCTCCAATGTACTACCATCTCTAACCTTATGATTTGGGTTTACCCTTTATGATTATTATTGCATTTGCATCCCAGCATGCTGCCTCCAATCCCCACTTCCTTTTCACAAGCCCTTGATAATCCACCTGACTCCCATTGAGCTGACCCTCAGGACTGGCCATGACCCACGCTCCTTTTCAGAATCACAAGAGTGTGGAAGCAGGCCATTCAGCCCATCAAGTCAACACTGACCTCCGAACAACATCCCACCCAGACACATCCACTATCCCTATAACCCTTTATTTCCAATGGCTAACCCATCTAACCTGACCATTCCTGTCTGGTCTGGATGCGCAGCTCCAACTGATGACTGAATATAGCCCCGAACTGTTCATTGTACAGCTTTCCCGGTGATTTGATGTAACTGTCCACACTCATCGAACTGGACTTGCAGGACTGACTATATTCCAATGCCCAGACTATAACCAAATGCACCCCTGACCCTGGCCATCCCAACTGGCTGTCTGACCATGTTCAAGCTCCAGGTCTAATATGAGATGATACCTTTGACTTATTACATCGGGACCCCCTAACAGAAGGCTGTCTTCCTTCATTTGACTGAGGACTATTGAGACATTGTCATTTGGTAGATACACATGCAGTGTATTTGCTGTGTACGCTACTGACACTTGGTGCAGGTGTGAAACTGATATTGCACAGTGCTGTAGAACAGCATGAACACTTTTAGACTAATGACTGCTGACAACCATGAGAGGTTGCCTGCTTATGTGTCTGTGTGTCAAGTCAAGGCAAGACAGAAGTACTATGAGCCTGTAACCTCTGGCTAAGGAGACAAAGCACAAAAATGCAAGGCAAGGCATGCTTTGAGTAGCCAAGCAGGCACAAAGTAAGGGGCTACAATGAGAGTAAGCGAGGAACCCTGAAATGCCCTGTGGTTAACTCCATTAAATGGTGCTAATCCCTACGCACAATGTATCCTTGCAGCAGCATTCCAATGAAAATGCAAATGCACTCCACAGTGAATCCTGGAAATGCAGAACCATCTTGCAAGTGGATTGGAAATGTGCAACAAAGGTGTGGGTGAGGCTGGTCAATGTTGGATGCCAATATCTGTGGATGATGGTAAGGGCGATCACTGCCCAAGCACTTGCCCTGAGATGTTGCTGGCTCAGGTCCAAGATGAAGTGTAGGAGGAGCAACTGGTGAGCTGGAGTCACCAAGTAACCACTCTGAATTTCATGGTGGGATTTGTTCCCCAGCGAGTTTCTATCCTGCAGGCAGGAGAATGGGAAACTGCATTTAAATGAGTCCAGATTAACTAATATTGAGATGTTATGTATGGAAATGGGTGCCTTGCTGCTTGCTAATGAAAATCATGTGTCACCATTCAATTGTTGGTTAGAAAATGGAAATTTCTCTCTCGACATTGAGAGAATGCTGATTCCTTGTAATTTTCTCAACTTCCTACTAATGTCCATGTCATTCAGTGGATGATTGTGCCATTTACAATGCTGTAGCTTAATGTCTACCTATACATTAATGTGCCTGTGAACATAATATTTGTATTTATTATTAAGTTTCAAGAAACATCTCTTAGATTTTTCAATACCACATTACTCATGTCTGGATTCTTTTGTTACAGGAGATACTTGTTGGAAGTAAAATTCACATCAGTGATAGACATCTTCAAAGGGAAGTGTACTTTTCTAAGAACAGCTCTTCAGTAGATCCTGATGAGGCTTGTGCTGCTTTGTAGCTTTCTGTCTTAAAGCTTATCATCTTAAATGCTGTCTCAATCTCCTTGCTTTCATCTTTCTTCTTTTTCTCCCATCCTGAAAGTGATATACAAATTTATGTCCATAGGGAATGATGTTGGTTTCTTTGAGACGGAATGGGGTTAGTGCAAGCTCTCTCAATAGCCTCATAGGCAGTCAAGAATGATTTCAGGGTTTTTTTCATCTGAATTTCAAAAGCAAAACTCTGAAAGTCTGCTACAATAACTACAACTTAAAATTTGAGCAATTTTCAGAATCAAAACTTCCTCACTTCCATGAGGACCTGCTGGCAATAACTGCACCTTACATTTCTCATTCCAGTTTGCTCCCAGGGAGTAAAGTGTAAACAAATATAAAAACATTTCTGGCTGCAAGACCACAGGCCCTCATTATCATATTTTAATAAGGCACTATGAAGAAAGGCGGAAGTGATGATTCACATTTGGAAATTTAGGTGATTTGTTTGAATGAAAATAAGCTTTGGTTCAGTTAAGTAGTTCCTGTTTAAATTCTTCAAAACCATGTGGAATCTTGGAGCCAATACATTTAAGTAGCCCATCAATTGAAGATGCTGTGTTTTTCAGTTCAAGGCACAATCTTCCAATGATGGATAAAACCTTTAACCATATTCCTACCAGATAGTCGTGAAGATAGGATTTCACAACCTCACTTAGTCCATGCTAGTTGGAAATCCCCTAACTAAAATGGCCATAAATTTATCTAGATTTAAAACATAAATGTACTGACCTGGAAAGTAGACAAAGTCAATTGGAGTAGACACTTGCTAAGTAATGTAGCAGAAAAGAAGCTGCTGCTTCAAAGCACTCACTGTATCAGACTCGAACTGTATGACTCTCCTAGACAGAAACCACTTTAGCCTTGTCAGAACACCAAAGCTATAGCCCTTATACAAACTCCATTATAATTTGCATTTATTTATAGGCTTAGTCTGCCCTGAATGTGATTTGCTGGTTGCTGGAGCTGACTTGGGAGAAAGTCTCAGCACGATCAATTCAAATCTGTTTAAATCTGTGCAGATCTCTAGAAATCAAATAAAATTAAGCCTGACAACAGTGGCCCATACGGTAAGCTACCCATTTTAAAAAGAGAATCTGTATCACAAAATATAATTTGGCAATTCTATATGTTACATTGAGAATAGGTTACATTGCAAGTTTTGGAAAGCCAAATTCATAAGAGGGCTAAAATGGAATTCTTGCACCTAAGATGTCTTTCATTTGTGTGTTACTTTAGACATGAGTTCTTGGTGAGGTCGTCCTTCCCTATTGTTCCTGCATGAAGTTATTAAGGCCATTGGTGAGACACTGAGGATGATTTTTGTTTATCTTATGAACACAGAGGTCAGTAGAAAGGATGACATCTTTGACTACTTGAGTGGTCTAAATTCTTCTGTTTTAATATTCAGACAAGCAAACCCAAACCAATTACTTTTCCTGTGGGGTTCTTTCTGATTTGGATGGTGGACAATCCAGTCAACTTCCTTTACTTCATGACACCTTGGATCTCTTAAAGGCACTATGCAGATAGAATTATTTTCATATCCTGCTAGAAAGATGTCTGTATCCATGGCCTAAAGTTTCTGTATGTTGCTGTACAGCTGCTTATAGAGCCAGTGGAAACAGTTTTTTATTTCCTCCTGTATTGGAAGCAGAGTGTCCAGGCAATTTTGTAGGCTGACAGAATGTGTGAATAGCAGCATCATAAAGCATGGAAAGAGGCCATTCATTTTTTTAATATCTGGATTTGTTCTTTCAAAGAAATGTTCACTTAATTTCACTTGGCAACTCTTAAGCATAGCACTGAAAAATCTTTTATTTCAAGTATATATTCAATTCCCTTTTAAAAGTTACAATGGAATCTAATTCCACCACCCTATTAAGAACTGCATTTCAGATCATAAGAAACTCTTAGTGTTTTATTTTCGCTCATCACTCTCTGTTCATTTGTTAGTTGCCTTCAATCTGCGTTCTCAGGTTACTAACACCCCTATCATAAAACCACAATGTCATAAAAAGTAGGTGCAGGAGTAGACCATTCAGCATCTTGAACCAACATCACCATTCAAAAGGATCATGGCTGATCCAACATTCCTCATGTCCATTATACTGTGTTTCCCTTAACCCTTGATGCCCCTACTGAACAAGAATCTACTTATCTCTGCTCTAAACACACACAAGGACTTTACCCCCATAGCTGTGGCAAGGAGTTTGGAAGACTCTCAACCCTCTGAGAGAAGAAATTCCTCCTCATCTGTCATAAATTGGCACCCCTTTATTCTGAGACTAGGTCCTCTGGTCGTAGATTCTCCCATGAGGGAAAGCATCCTTTCAACATTAATCCTGTCAAGCCCCTTAAGAATATTATATGTTTCAATGATATCATGTCTCATTCTTCTAAATTCTAATGAGTAGAATCCCAACCAATTTGGCCCTTGCTCATCAGACAAATCCTTCACACCAGGGAGCATCCTCATGAACCTTTTCTGTGCAGCCTCCATTGAAATGACATCTTTCCTTAAATAAGGGGGCCAAAACTGATCACAGTGCTACAGATGTGGTCTGATTTACATCTTTTACAACTGCAGTGAGACTTCCCTACTCTTATACTCCAATCCCTTGAAATAAGGGTCGTTATTTCATTAACCTTCTTGATTACCTGCAGCACTGGTGTTTTCTCCTTAATAACTCTATCAAACCTTTTAAAATTTCTACACCGCTATCAAAATTTCCTTAAAAATCCATGTCCCTAATGTCCTCATAATTATTCCTGACTAAATGCAGTTGTACTTATTGTTATAATGCCATCAACAATTTTGTTATCTCAGAATACTGACTCTTCTATGGAATCTCTATGGGGGTGCTTCTTCAGTCACTAATCACTTTATGCTCAAGACATAGCAAAGTCAAGGAAAGTTTGGTAACAGCAAACTACCTCAAACAACCCTTATCCAGAGCAACATACTGGTAGAGGTAGCAAATAAGGTGCCAATAGTGGTCATCTGAGAAATTATGATGTGTACCACCAAGAATAGATTATTCCACCAAATGTTGTTGCGGATGGAATGATCCATAACAAACACACTTGTCTGGAAATAGTCTAGCAAGTTACTCCTTCGCAATGATTCCCTATTGCCTAAAATAGGTCTAGTCAGACATCCCAGGATAACTTCTGGCTTGTTATATAATGGTGCCTCTGTTTCTGGTGGGTCTTATAGGAATGTTACATGAGGAATGATTATGGGGCAGTCTTGGATATTTGCTAATAAATACAAAGCCGAGAGTACACCTAAGTCTGAGATTGTATTACTAGTCCAAGTGAGAATTCTTCCAATTTAAATATTAATCTCCAGAAATTAATCTTTGCAGCTTGGTCTTATCTAGTACTTTTTTTTTGATAATTACAATAGATATTTCTTCTTTGATTGTGTGTTTTAGTGGTTACTTACAAAAGAGTATATGCAACTGTGAGAAACTGCTGAATTCCATTCTTAGTTATCTGATCAGTACCGATCCAGAACGACCACTGTCCTTGATTTTCTGTGACCATCCTTGCTTGAGGATCTCTATATTGTTCCATTTCCGGAGTTGTCTGCAGCCTGTCCCATATTTTCAAATCTCTGACCTTGCACATTCACAGTACACAACCACATTGTGCTCCGGTCCTCGGGGCCTGCTGCCGAAAGGTTCATATAATTCCCCACGCCCCCAGCCTTAGGTCAATCCCTGTGCAGATACAAAAGTATCTCTTAATTTCTTCACAGAGAGCCAGTCACCTTGGCCTGGGGTATCACTTGAAATGGTTCTTGCTCCCTCACTATTCTCTTTGTTATCCCCCCAAGATCTGTCTTTGTCTGCTCATCTGCATTCTTCCCATTGGTTACATCATTCAAAACCATCAAGTTAGGTGATGTTTTTGCACAGCATTTGTAAGATGTCACATCTCTCCAGCTCTACCTCACTACAACTCTCATGATTCCTTCACGATTGCAATGTCAACAAACTGCTTATCTGATATCCAGTTCTAGATGAGCAGAAATTTCCTCCAGTAAATATTAGGAATACTCTTTCTTCTCTCAGGGAGCAGTCTGAGATTAATGCAACCTTTTTACAAACTTGGTGTCATATTTCATTCTGCAATGAGTTTCCTATCCTTTAATTTCACTACTTTCAAGATCACCTATTTTCAACTCTACACCATAGCCCAACATTCCTCAGCTGCTTCTCTGTTGCCTTCAACAAATGCATGGTTTAATAAATATGTTACGTTTTGGGACTGTAGCCTTGCTTTAGGGTAAAATCACGTGACCTTTCTGAATTCTGTTGACAACAAGCCTCAGTGGCTTGGTTATTGGGGTGAAATGGAGAACCAAGTTGTTTCACTGGGAGCAAAGTTCAAGATATACATGCCTATAAACAATAACTGAGCAGCTGTGTTGATGGTGGATAGCTATTAATCTCCAAATCCCAAGGATTAGGAATGTCAGGTTCTCTAAAAGGTTATACTTTAAATTGTTTGTTTAACTAAGTTTAAATTCCAAGGTGGAATTGACATGGGTGAGTGTAGAAGATAGCCAATTAGCATTCTACTTGCATTTTGAGTCTGTCACAATGGCTCTCCAACTCTACCATTATCTTGATTCCTTCACTATTGCTATATCAGCAGATTGTTTATCTGATATTCAGTTTCAGATAAGTAGAAATTTCCTCCAGTAAATATTGAGAATACTCAAACTATTGTTTTCAGTCCCCACTTTTTAAGGAAGTGTCAATTAAAGTCTCAGTTCATCAGTGTCAGCATGGTTTCATGAAGGGCAAGTCATGATTGAAAACCTTGCTGGAGTTCTTTGAGGATGTAATCAGCAAGACAGATAATGGAGATCCAGTGGAAGTGGTATATCTAGACTTCCAGAAGGCATTTGGCAAGGTGCCACATGAAAGACTGATCCTGAAGGTTAGATCCCATGGGTTAAGGATAGAGTATTAGCTTGGATAGAGGATTGGCTGGCTGATAGAAAGCAGGGGGCCAGGATGAATGGGTCCTACTCTGGATGGTGAACTGAAACTAGTGGGGTACTGCATGGTTCAGTTCTTGGACCTCAACTATTTACAATCTGTAAGTGATCTGGAAGCAGGCCAAGAGTGTAATATAGCAAAGTTTGTGCATATTACTAAAATAGGTGGGAAAAGCAGGCTGTGATGAGGAGATAAAGAATTTACAGATGGACATTGATAGGCTAGGAGAATGGGCCAGAATCTGCCAGATGGAGTTTAATGTGGACAAGTATGAGGTTGTCCATTTTGGCTGGAAAAATAAAAAGACAAATTATTATTTAAATGAGAAGCAGATTCAAAGTGCACCAGTGCAGAGGAATCTGGGTGTCCTTCTGCATATCACAGAAGGTGGGTATGTAGGTGCAGCATAAAATAAGAAAGGCAAATGGAATCCTGGCATTTATTGCAAAGGGACTGGATTGTAAAAGTAAAGAAGTGTTGTTACAATTATATAAGCCATTGACACATTTGGAATACTGTGTCCAGTTTTGGTCTCCTTACTTGAGGAAGGATTTGGTGGCACTGGAGGCAGTTCAGAGGAGGTTTAGAAGTTTGATTCCAGGGATGAAAGGACTGTTGTACAAGGAGTGGTTGAATAGCTTGGTTTTGTACTCGCTAGAGTTCAGAAGAATGAGGAGGGGAATCTGATTGAGGCATATAAAATGCTAAAGGGGATTGATAAGGTGAAAGTTGAACTCATGTTTCCCCTTATAGGACAGTCTCAAACAAGAGGGCATAGATATAGAGTGAGAGGAGGTAGATTCAAAACTGTGATGAGGAGAAACTACTTCCCTCAGAGGGTTGTGAATCTGTGGAACTCACTGCCTCACAGTGCAGTGGAGGCAGAATCAATCAACAGATTCAAGAAAGAAATAGATATGTTCCTGATGAAAAGTGGGGCGAAAGGCTATGGGGGGCAGGCTGGAAAGTAAAGTTGAGATCAGGATAAGATCAGCTGTGATCATGTTAAATGGCGAAGTGGGGTCGAAGGGCTGAATTGCCTACTCCCGCTTCTAATTCCCATCTTCCTATGTCCCTTTGTTCAATGACCCCTCAGGAGTACAGCTCCAGAGAGCTGGCAGCTCTGTGCACAGCGAAGGTTCCCTCTAGCAGCAAATAATGCTTTAATGGAACATGACCCCTAATTTGCTCCTTAAGTGATTATTTGCCTGGCTCACTGTAATGACTGTTGACTCGCTGACTTTCTTCCCTGCTGACCCTGGTAAATTTCCCTGAATGTGAAGTGCACTGGGAAACTATCCTGATATGGCTTCCCCTCTGTTTACCCTGACTCAAAAGGACTGGGAAAATATATTCCATTATAGCTTTGTAAGAGAGTAATGTGAGCAAACAGGATGCTTATGCACTTCCAATTAAGTCAGTCTCTGCTGCTAGAGGGTTAGCATCAAACTGTGTTACTTACCAGTTATCCTCTCAATCGTTCCTGCTTCTCTGTAATTAGTCTATGGATTGTCATTTATTTTTCTCAATTCTCTGCATAACATAAATTTTGTTTCAGTAAAAGGTGATGATTGCTAATACATCAAAAATATGAATGTGTTTAATATCTTCATTTAATGGTTATTACAATTGATCTAATTTATCTTTTAAACTGAATAATATTCTGTATTGGGTTTTATTACATTTAAACTTCAGTCATTTCTTTCATCAGTGAGAATTATCCCAGTGGATGAGCCCAGGAAGGGAATTACAAATTGTGGATAAAACTTAACCAGTAAAATTCTAACATTAAACAGGAATGTGGGAAATGCTGTATTTGATTAGGTAACTACTTTTTTTCAAATCCTACAGGCCTTGAGATTGTGGCATGTATCTTTTCTTTATCCCAGTAAGCAAAACAGAAAAATGTATTGATCTGCAAACTGCAGAGTACAAAAGACACCTGGCCTAAATTTTGTGCTTATGTAATTATTGCAGCTGTTCCTGATGTAGTGTCCTTCTGCTGTCTTCTAAAAGTATCTGTGTGTACACAATTTCTAGGTATGTGCAGAGTATATTATATTTCTGTTGCATCCTGTGAAGAAAAGCTCAGCATCACTGCAGTACTGGGGCATAGGGTAAAACACAACTGTCCAGGGTTTCTATATCTGAGTGGTATTTTGCCAACAGATTATTACCAGTAAAATCCAGGCAACAAAATGTTAAAAAAAAGCAACACTATGAGGCTTCTGTGTGGTCAAAAGATTTGCCAAGAAGTTGAAAGTGTCTGCAAATCTTGTCCAAGCTCAACATGACGTATGTATATGAAGCCTTAATACATAACTGCAGAGATTATTGGTAATTTCACAGGGTTTTCTGTCAATGTGAAAATGTGCAGATTTGCATCCATTGTTAACTTATGTGGAAGCATAAGTGATTTTTACACAAATGTCACACCCTAGAGTGGTATCTTGGATCACAGGTTATATCCAAGTGGTTCTTTTCAGATTCGGTTAAATGTAACTAAGGGAAGACTTAACAATAGCAATTTGCTTAGATATGAACAAGTATTGAGTAATAATAAAAGACAACAAAAGAAAGGAACATTTATTGGGGACCCCTCGATCAACGCTGGTCTGGAGGCTGAGGTTATTCCTGTTACTGTTTGTGATCCTGGTCTGAGGTGAAGTGCAGTGACTTGGAATGAAACTCTCCCTCTTATATGGTGTAACAAACATGCAGGCACAGAATAAACAACTACAGAAAAACACGTTGATTGTGCCAGGTTTGGCATGTACAAGAATGTCCACAGGACTCATTCAAGGTCATGCAGCTGTTGAATAGCATCAACAAGTTTAGCCCTTCAGCCCATTCTATACAATCCACCCCGACGATATTTGACAGTATATGTTACAATTGCAGATGCAGACACAAATCAATGACAGTTGTGCAAGAACATATAATAAGAGTAAGTAACTTACATTAGAAGACTAAAACTACAATGAAGATATATCATCAATACAAACAATCAAACAATAGGGTGTATCATCAAATTAACAATCGCAGTGACCTTTGGGACTGACCCTTAAATATATATCCCACCGCTGATATATGGTCAAGGTCACGATGGAACCAGCAAACCGTGCCAGAGGCAACCAGAATATCATCAACATTTTTTATTCAGTTAATCTATTTACATAATTTGCTCTAAAATTCAGTATATTCCAGATTGAGGTTCCTTAATTTGTGTTTTTTTTAATTCTCCAGTTCCCTAACCACCTATCACATTACTCAATAACAGTAAAATAACATCATACATGGACTCAAAATTTCTCCAGATCTCTTCACCTGTATCTGTCTTGAGGATACTTCTTCAATATGTTTCCCTCCTTGCCAATTTTATGAATGATTGTATCATTGAGTGGTAACTACCTCCAAATGCAGGTACCCCCTTTTGAGCTACGGTATATATGGTATCAAACAATACAGCTCTAACGTTCATCAGGCTTCACCTTCAGCTTATGCTTCCTGCCTTTTATTTTTCCCAGATTTCCCTTAACACAGACTCCCATACCACCTGAGTCTTAGTTCAGCCTCCTTTCACATACACTAACTGTCCTAACACATTACAATTTCTCCTACTGATTTAAACACTGGGGTACATGCATCATACAAATGCTCAAGTTGGGGCATCAGTATGGCATCTGATTGGGCCTTTCACTCAGTCCACCATTACTTCTTCCATGGCCCATACTCTTTCATTTCTGTAACATTTTGATGTAACAACCAATCATATTTTTTATTTTGGTGGTAAATCTTTTTACATCCCTTTCACCAATACTACTTTCATTGTTTTAAAGTCAGTTTCTCTACGGATTTTCTGTCAGTGTCTTATCGTTTAAACTATGTTTTTGTGCTCTTCCAAGCCACACTAATCCTTTTGTCAAATAGGTGTACATGTCTGAGACCCGTTCTTCAGTGCCTGTTTTTAACCATCTCATGTTTGTTACCTCCAGGGTAACATTCACTTTTGCACACTTACATCGGTGTCCCAAGACTATGTCATGCATTCTTGACTCCCGCGTGATCTTATTAAATGATCTATGAGTTTTTAATAATCTCTCCACACATGGTCCCGATGCCTGCAGTAGTGGCTTGACCACTAAATCAGTCATTTTTTTAAAAAAAGAGATAAAAGGACACAAACATCACCTAGAGTTTTGTGTTCTCATCTAAACTTCCTTTTCACTACTGTAACATTTTAACCTGAATTGACACTTCAATCCATTATTGTAACTTTTTTTGTCTTCTGCCACCAGTCTCCACCCTTAATTACTTTGTCTCATCTAAGTTTGCAATTTAACTATAACCACCATATCTAATTCCAGAGATCTGTGAAGACTTGTAGTCCATGGAACATAATCTTATAATATTTTAAAACAGAAGTGAAACATTTCTGTTTGATTCAGGCACAACATACTTCGTTCTTTTTTCTAAGATGACCCACTTTCTTTTTAAAGTTACTTGATAACTCATTCTAGATATTTGATATATCTCTATGTAAACTTGTCCAAATTCAATATTCTGTTTACTCCCTTAAAGTTACTAATCATTTTTATATGCATTGCACTGAGACTGTGTGCATGTACTTTATCATTTCCCAGAATCCCTTTAAATTTTCAGGTAACTATCCAATTCAAATGTTTTTCTATACCAGGTTGTGTGAGTCTTAATATAATTTTTGTCATGTTATGCTTAAGTGTACTCAGGCTCAGTGGTTTCGAGATTCTTGACACTTACTACACTTAATAGTTACACAGCACTTGCCCAACACGGAACTGTGTTATTGATGAATGGCTTGATGGGTTGAGGGTGCCTCATCCATCACTGTATTGCAATGTTGAAATTCTGCAAATAGGTTCAGCCTTCAGTATCTCCAATTTCTAAAAGAAAACAAATTAGTTCCATCCACTCCATGTAAAGCAGAATGGTTACTTGGTATTAATCTACTATGGATTCAAAAAGGGGTGAGGCATAAATTCCTGCATGTAATTACATCATCCATCTCTCCTCTACATTGGAGGAAGGAAAAGCCCACCCCTTTGTTAAATTTTTCTTTCTGAACCTCCTCACACACAGGGAGTTGTATTTTCAATATTCCAATCTCCATATCACTTGGATATTAACAATGAGTCAATCTTGTCATCCAGAATTAAAGATTCATTCATGTCAAAACAATATTTGGAAGTTCACTCTGGCCAGATAATGAAATTCCAAACATGGTAATTTCTGGAATTAAAATTTACCCAGTACAAAGACAACACAGAGCCAATCCCAAAAGATAATTTTTTACCAAGCTATACAAACCAAATTTTTGAATCAATATTTCACAAATTTTTGCTTTACACAACCACTGATGGTTTCTTAAAAGGACATTATATTAACCATACATGCCCCACATTGATACAGACACACAACACACTTTCAAATCACCATACATTCCCAAAATACAGACTAAAACATCAAAGTATCCCCAGATCTCGAGCTCCAAGGAACAAAAAGATGTAAATTGTGCAGAATGACATTTAGCAACCAACAAACAAAGGTGCATTCAATTCAGACCATAAAGAGTTAACACTTCTACATGGTTCAGTGCAATTGCACAGTGCAGAAATTTGGCCTCCAGTTCTCTCTTTTTCAAGTTATAACTGTCCCCCATCCCTTTGGGTGTCCTAATTGTGCTAACACATTAACTACAGACCTGAATCAAAAGTCTGCTGCATTCCACTCTTTGAATATGGAAGGTCTCCACAGTATCAAGTTGCTTTTACCTTCTCTTAGACATTTTCCCACATCGCATCCTTGTTGCCAAAAATGTTTTGGGATTGTGGGATGTATCTAAACAGTTCTTTTCAGATTTGGCTAAATGTAGTTAAGGGAAGGCTCAACATAGCAATTTGCTTTAATATGAACATTTATTGACTAATAATAGAAGACGAAAAAAGAAAGCAACATTTATTAAGTAAATTAAGAAATGAAAAAAAGAGGGAAAACAACAATAAGCCTCACACCCTTCTACTCGTTGCGGATCCCTCAATCAACAGCTGGTCTGGAGGCTGAAGTTGTTCCTGGCATCATTCGTGATCCCAGTTCAAGGTGAAGTCCTGTGACTTGAAATGAAACTCTCTTTCTTATACAGTGTAACAAACAGCCGGACACAGAAAAAAAACAACTATAGAAAAACACGTTGATTGTGTCGGGTACGGCACATACATGAATACTCACAGGACTCATTCAAGGTCATGCAGCTGTTGAATATCATCAACAAGTTTAGTCCTTCAGCCCATCCTATACAAGTGGTCTAGTGGAGACAGTCACTGGAACTATTTGCATTTGAATGCTTTACTTCCCATTCTACTCAACTGTCTTTTAACGTCAATGCACTATCCCACAAATATTAATGAATAATGGCATACACTATGCATGACCATGCTTAATATAAAAACAATTTTGACAGAATCATTCACATTTTTTTAACAAAAAAATTGCATTTATATCATACATTTAATGTAACAAATATCCCCACACATTTTGCAAATCAGAGGAGATATTGATTTTAGAAATTGGAGTCCCTTTAAACTGAATTTTCCTAATATTTTCTCTGAGATTTAATGTAACTGCTGCTGCAGCACTATTTTATTTCCCAAACATAAACAATTTTTAACAATCAAGGACAAAAGGAAGGTGGCAGTAATGGTCACATGGGTCACCAAGACCACTTTGTTTCATAAGCTGATGTCAAAGAATGATCTGGTACCAATGCAGTGTTAGCAAAATGAATGTTTTGTTTCTAGAAAAGATTAAAGCTAACTTTCATGTGAAGGTGTGAAAGGGGCGAACAGTTATCCTGACATTGTGAGTAGTTGTCTTATGCCCATTAGGTAGAAGGATTCAAATGGGCGATTGATGCAGCATAAACTAACAGCCTCAGAAATGGGGAGGCAATTGCCTAGTGGTCTTATCACAGGACTGTGAATCCAGAGACCCAGATAATGTTCTGGGGACCTGGGTTCAAATCCTGCCAGGGTAGATGGTGGAATTTGAATTCAATAACTATCTGGAATTAAGAGTCTAATGATGACCATGAATCAATTGTTGGAAAAACCCATCTGGTTCACTAATGCCTTTTTGGGAAGGAAACTGCTATCCTTACCTAGAGATAGTCAGAACTGCTGATGCTGGAGTCTGAGATAACAAGGTGTGGAGCTGAACGAACACAGCAGGCCAGGTAGCATCAAAGGAGCAGGGAAGCTGACGCCTCAGATCTGGACCCTTCCTCAGAAAAAAAATGCTTACCTGGTCTGGCCTACATGTGACTCCAGAGCCACAGCAATGTAGTTGACTCTTAGCTGCCCTCTGGGCAATTAGGGATTGGCAATAAATGCTGCCGAGCCAGTGACGCCCTCATCCCGCGAATGAATAAAGAAAAAAAGTGGGTATATCAGCAAGTATTCAGTGGACAGGCAGACAGCAGTGGGCAGTGTTTGCCACTCAGTTATCTTCTTTAAACGCAAAATGGAACAGAGGATGAGGAGGAGGAGGAAAGCCTAATGAAAAGTTTCCTAACGAATCAGCTAAATTGATTGATTGATTTATTGTCACATGTACCGAAATACAATGAAAAGCTTTGTTTACCAGTGGCACAGGTAGATCACAGCAAGCAAAGGATGTAAAGATCAAAGACGCAAGATGGCGCCGACCCCAGACGACTCCTTGCGAGTTCCTACAGCTCTTCGAAACTTAAATAGCTGCCTTCACAACTTTAATGAGATCAACATTGCAAACTGCCTGTTTGTACTCTGACGTCAATGAATCCTCTTCAATTGTGATAGGTTATGTATCTTTTTGTCCAATTAACTTACATATCATATTTAAACTGCTGCTCCAGAATACATTTAATAAACTGTCTGAAAGTGATTTTCAAATGATTGACTGCCCATATTAGGACACTGTGGAGTGAGTCCCAAAATCTAACATTCAACAGCAATTGAAGAGCTAAGAGGAATTATGAAAAGCATTGTCAATGTAATGGTCTTTGGGAATGGTTGAGGAAATAAGTAAAAGATAGAGACAGTGATATTTCCAGAGAATGGGGCCATGCCACAATGTACTTCTTCAAACACAAACCTCCCAAGTGTCACTTGAGGTAAAATTACAACATAGAATCACTGGACTTCTTGAAATATTAACACTGTTTTCTCCCCAGACCTGTTGAGATGTGCCAACAATTTCTGTTTTTGTATCATTTCAAGTACCTTGGAAACTGTAGATAGCATAAAGAAAGGGGAGTAGTATGAGTCAGCATACTTTAATTATTTTTTTTCAAGAAAGGCCATGAATGTCAATTATGCGAAACTTTTTCTTTGAAACAAGAAAAGATTTGCCTGAGAAGAGTTAGTCTCCCAAGATGGCCCAGTGCTGATTTGTGGATTGGTAGACAGATGAACATTCTAAATAATTGGACAAAACAACACTGAAAATCAAATAATGGGAATTCAATAGTAATGCCTGGTTTTTCAGTGACATCTTACATGGTGCTGGAAACTTTTTCTGATATCTCGCAAGCATTGTAAAGTAAAATTAGACATAAGAGTCAAGCAGCAGAAGGCAATTGTGGAGGCATTATGAGTCACTGTGCCACATGGGAGGAGAGAATAGAGAAGTTATGCTTTTATGTTGCATTAGACGATTCCCCAGAAGTGATCTTATTTATGCATGTTTTTCATTTATGTAATACTGAGTGAACACAAGTAATACTGATTATGTCTGGTATTTCTTTGCATCCTTAATATCTTGTAAGTTTTACCTCATTGTCATGCCGAAAGTCTACCTTCAAAAAGATTAAAGTCTGTATGCTGATGATATGGAAATCCAGTTAATAATATAGAGGATATTTAGTGCCATATTCCCATCTCCAACTAACATGCAAACAGAAATAATGATTTGGGAGGTGGCTTTTAACCGTAGCATGGAATCAGACTATGTAAAGCACAATTGACATCAGGATCTAAGCAGATATCCACAAAAGACTCCAATTAATAAAACTAAAGTTATGTGGAGGTGACAGTAGTAGGAGCAGAAAGACTTGTTTAACTCTGCATGCCCAAGGAAGTTACAACCATATGAATAAGTGATTTGTGTCTTCGACCTTCCTTTAGAAAACAATTCACTCCAAGGCGGAACATATATTCGACACCGTACGTAACTTGTCAGAGCAGATTACAATAGTTTTCAGTGTGTAACTAATCTACAAAAAACAAATTTTAAAGAAATAGATTAATCCATTTTACATTGGCAAAATTGTGGATGATATGCTACCCGACAACAGACACAGCTTCATGGAATCAGATTAGAGTAATTTTTAAGTGTGAATTGGTGCTTAATAAGCTTTCAAAAAGGTATTGCAATCCATACCATCTTTAAACTCATTGATGAGCTTACATCTGAAGAAAAGTGTGCATTAAGTTTCAATTATAATCTAAGAATAACAATTGATGATGTGCATAAGAAGTATTCAATAGCGACATCAGATTAAGTTGAACTGGAGCCTGAGTCTATAGCATTCCAGAAGATTTCCCCTCTCACAAGGTCTTGTAGATAGTTATGTTTAAAACATCTTAATGTTCACTCTGATGTATGTTGAGCTCATCTTAATACATGGCGACAGATGGTGACCAAAACATCATCCTGAAAACAAATAGCAAGGAATATCTGATGTGGAACTCATTGGCTGTGCAGTAATATTGGTGTAAGACTAGGCAATTGGATCAGAAAAGTTGGGGAAAAGACAAGCTCAACAGCAATAATGCAATAAACAATGAATTTCAAAACCTAGTGTAGAGCTGGATGAACACAGCAGGCCAAGAAGCATCATAGGAGCAGGAAGGCTGACGTTTCGGGCCTAGACCCTTCTTCAGAAAAATCTTCAAAGGGTCTAGGCCCGAAATGTCAGCCTTCCTGCTCCTATGATGCTGCTTGCCTGCTGTGTTCATCCAGCTCTACACCATGTTATCTCAGATTCTCCAGCATCTGCAGTTCCTACTATCTCCAATTTCAAAACCTAGCTAGGTCCTGGATTGAAAAGAGGAAAAGTTCACCCAAAAGCAAAAAAATGCAATTACAAGTGTTATGGCCCAGACCCCTTCAAAATACTTTAAGAAGTAAATACTCAGACCTGAACTTTTCTTATTTTAAAGGCAGATATGAAGTGTGTGTTCCAGATCAGGGGGCAAACTCTCCAGTGGTTGGAGTCATACGTGGCACATGAGAAGATGGCTGTGGTTTTTGGAGGTCAGTCATCTCAGCTCCAGGACAATGCTGCAGGAGTTCCTCAGGGTTGTGTCCTAGACCCAACCATCTTCAGCTGCTTCATCAATGACCTTCTCTCCACCTTAAGGTCAGAAGTGGGGATGTTCGCCAATGGTTGCACACTGTTCGGCACCATTCACGAATCCTCAGATACTGAAGCAGTCCATATTCAAATGTCACAAGATCTGGACAATATCCAGGCTTGGGCTGACACATGGCATGTAACATTCATGCCTCACAAATGCCAGGCTATGACCAGCCCCAATAAGAGACAATTTAACCACTACCCCTTGACATTCAATGGTGTTACCATCACTGAATCCCCCACTATCAACATCTTGGGGGTTATCATTGATCACAAATTCAACTACACTCACCACATAAACACAGTGGCTTCAAGAACAGGTCAGAAGCTAGAAATACTGTGGTGAGTAACTCACCTCCTGACTACTCAAAGCCTGTTCACCATCTACAAAGCACAAGTCAAGAGTGTGATAGAATACTCCACATTTGCCTGGATGAGTGCAACCCCAAAAACACTCAAGAATGTTGACACTATCCAGGGCAAAGCAGCCTACCTGACTGGCACTACATTCGCAAGTATCTACTCCCTCTACCACTGACACTCAGTAGCAGCAGTGTGTACTATCGACAATATGCGCTGCAGAAATGCACCAAAGATCCTTAGACAGCACTTTCCAACCCCACAACCATTTCCATCTAGACGGACAAGGACAGCAGATACATGGAAAGAACACCACCTTCAAGTTCTCCTCCAAGCTACTCCCATCCTGACTTGGAAATATATTGCCGTTCTCTCACTGTCACTGGGTCCAAATCCTGGAATTCCCTCCCTAATGGCACTGTGGGTCAACAGTTCAAGAAGGCAGCTTGCCACCGCCTTCTGAAGGGCAACTGGGGACAGGCAATAAATGCTGACATCCCAGAAATGAATTTTAAAAAAGATTGTGACTGGTCAAACTACTCAACGTTAAGCAAAACAGAAACCATTTAAACACTACGGTTAAAGTAAAAACAAAAGAAAGAGGAATTTAGAGTAACTTAATTATTGTAAAATGTAACCAAATAGTAGATACATTACCTCTTACTAATTAACTGTTCCAATATAGTAACATCTCATAAACATACCGCTGGGTAAAAAAGTAAATTTAAACACAGATTCTTACATGCAATTCTCCAATCAAAGAGCCAACAACATCAAGAGAGATTTCAGAAAAAAAGTAGCAGCTGGGAATCATTTGCTGCAGCTTCCACCTCTTCAGGACCCCAAACAGCTTCTGACTGCTACAGCTAAAAAAATCTAGAAAACCTGGACTGTGAGAGCTGGCCACTCCCCTTCCATTGTTACAACTGTTTTAAAAAATACTAAAGGCCTCCTGAGTTATTTACTTAAGGCATTTAGTAGTCAGTTCATCATCTCTGCCTTTACAACCTCTCTTCAAAAAAAAACCCAGGACAAAATAACCTTTTAAAGTCATAAAAGCCCAAAGCAAAGAATGCAGCAAGCAACAGGGAAAATTTAATTGGCCACAGTGGGTAAAATAGTGGGTGTTGTGTCTTGCAGTAGATATAAAATGGGGCATGATTTATGTCATTAAGGACCTCCATAATTGGAAACACAGCTGAGCCATTTTTCTAGCCATTGGTCAATGCCAAGAAAGAAACTGTGTCAGAACTGCAAGCAGCATTGCAAAGTAAATACAGACGACAACAATCTGCAGGTGTCCTAGCAGTACAGACATGGAGGGAGAGCCAGGAGAAAGCTTTCTTAGGGAATACAGTAGATACATTGCAATTTTTTATCTAAAAAAAATTAAAGAACTGCAGATGCTGGAAATCAGAAACAAAAACAGAAATACTCAAAAAGCTCAACAGCTCTGGTAGCATCTGAAGAGAGAAAGCAGAGTTAACAGACATGTCCTCCCTCCTGATGAAGCTGTGATGAGTCAACCCCATTTTACCATTCACAATCTCAGCCTTAATAATGGACTCTAAAATCTTATCAATAATTGAGGTAAGGCTAGCCAACCTATAGTTTCCTATCTTATTTCTCCCTCCCTTCTTAAACAGGGCTATTACATTAGCCATTTTCCAGTCCTCTGGGACCCTCTCTGACTCCAGTGATTCCCAAAAGATCACCACCAGTGCCTCTACAGCTCCTCAAACTCCTTAGCTATCTCCTTCAGAACTCTGGGGTGTAACCATCTGGTCAGGGTGATTTTTCCACCTAAAGACCTTTCAGCTTCCTCAGAACCTTCTTCTTAGGTGATGGTCACTACACTCACCTCTGAAGTTCTGATCTGCTGCTGGTGTTTTCCACTGTGAAAACTTATGGAAAGTACCTATTCAGTTCCTCTGCCATTTCTTTATCCCCTATTACCAGTTCTTCAACCTTATTTTCCAATGGTCCAATGCCTATACTTACCTCTCTCTTATCTTTTATATTTCTGAAAAACATGATTGCAATCTTCTTTTACATTACTTGCTAGCTTACTCTCACATTTCATCATCTCCTTCCTTATTGTTCTTTTAGTTACTCTGCTGGTTTTTAAAAGACGTATCAATCCTTTGGCTTCCCACTAATCTTCACTACATTGTATGTCTTTTCTTTTGTTTTATGCTCTCCCTGACTTCCCTTTGTCAACCATGGTTGCTTCCACTTCGCCTTAGCATGTTTCTTCTTCCTTGGGATGAATTTCTACTGTGCCTCCTGAATTACCCTCCAGAAATTCCTGCCATTGCTGCTCCACTACATTCCCTGCTAGGGTCCCCTTCCAATCAACTCTGGCCAGCTCCTCTCTTATGTCTTAGTAGGTACCTTTACTCTGTTGTAAAATAATTACATCTGATTCCAGATTGTCCCTCAAAATGCATGGTGAATTTTATTATATTATGATCACTGTCCCCAGGTTTCCTTCATCTTAAGTTCCCTAATTAAGTCTAACTCATTTCACATCATCAAATCTAAAATTGCCTGTCATCTAGTGAGTTCTATCACAAGTTGCACTAAAAAAAATCTCATTGACATTCCACAAATCCCTTTTCTTGAGATCCATTACCAACCTGATTTTCCCATTCCATCTGAATAGTGAAGTCCCCAATGATTATTGTAACAGTGCCTTTCTTATGTAGCTTTTCTATCTCACATTCTGACTACTGCTAGGAGGCCTGTACACAACTCCCATCAGGACCTCTTTTCCTTTGCAGTTCCTCAACACTACCCAGACAGATACTTCACCTTCCCACTCTCCTATCACTTTTTCCTATCAATTCAATTTCATTTCTATCTAATAGGCAGCCCGCCCCCTCTGCCTCTCCTTTTGATATGTATCCTTGGATATTTAGTTCCCAGCCTTGATCCCCTTGCAGCCACTTATCTGTGATACCCACAACATCGTATCTGCCAATTCCAATCTGCACTAGAAGTTCATTTACCCTGTTTTGTATATTGCATGCATTTAAGTGCAACATCCTCAGCCCTGTGCTTACTGCTCCCTTCTCATAGTTGTCACTTTATCTGTTGTGCCTGAAGTTCAATTCTTGACCCTTTCCATTACCCTATTACTCATCCTGGAAAGTTTAATAAGGTAGGCTGAGCCCTCCCCCACCTTAATTTTTCCCACAATTTTCCATGCAACTGAACCTACTCGCTCCACTGCTTAAAGTCCAATGCATGTGACAGATGGTTCTCTGTTTCCCTCCCAGTGTCCTAGCCACTGTTCTTTCTAAAATCCCTGATTACATTGAATGGAGTAATAAATGTTGCCAGCAATCTTGACTTTTGGTATAAGGGTAGCTGCAAAAGCTCATCATCAGCATCTAATTTTGTCAAACAAAAAATTGTTTGTTGCTGATTTTGCCAAACTGCCATTGACTTATAAAATAGGACGGATTTCCCTTCTTACTCCTTTGTATAATTGAATGAAATCAACACACAATCTTTGTTCCCAAGACAAATGGAGAACTGTTACTAGCCTTGAGCCATATTGTCAGTTCTGCCATTGGCACTATGATCCAGCTTTCAGTCATGCTGTCAAACTGAGAGTTTGCTGTTTTATCAGAGGCTGAGGAATGTTCCTGGGAGAGTATTGTGATGCTCCTGCTTCAAATTGCCTAAATCTTTGAATTGCTTTGGAAATTGCCAAAGTTCTCTTCTGCCTTCATTCTAAAGCATTACATCTGCTCTCAGTAAGAAACCTAGATAAATACATGGATTTTTGCTCAAAAGTGAGGTTCTTCGATTTGTCAGTTCATACAGGCTTGGATTTTTCACTGCATAGACAAACATTATTCCTGTGTAGATCAGAGTTGCTCATGGGGACCCTGTGATTCCCAGCGGAACACGTTCTGGTGGAACTGCCGAGGAAATTGAAATTTCAGAAACTATTTAATAGAGCC
This sequence comes from Rhincodon typus, assembly GCF_021869965.1. Lineage (NCBI taxonomy): Eukaryota > Metazoa > Chordata > Chondrichthyes > Orectolobiformes > Rhincodontidae > Rhincodon > Rhincodon typus. The sequence continues at coordinate 43,739,966 of NC_063344.1, read as the reverse complement.
TATATACCCACTAAAGCCTGACATGTACTCCCACAGGACGCAACTCCCCCTTCCCTGGAAACCCGACACAGCTCACACTGGATTCAACACCAACCTCAGGCCCTCGTTTATCCCTAAGCCAACACCAGCCAGCACTAAACCCAACCCGACACTCCCCTCCCCCTATTTTGCCTGATGCCCCCTGGATTTGATCCGCTAGACCCCCTCCCATTAGACTGGACTGGACTAGATCTGACTCAATCGACCACGACCGGACTTGACCCAACCCTTACCATACCCAACCAGATCTAAACCGACCCACTGCTGCTCCTTCACCACCACCAGGTCTGAAATCCCCGGACTCAAAACAGCCTCTCCATCCTTTAATGGACGCGATTTCTCCCAACACCCTTACCTTCCCTGAGCACTACATCACCCAGGCACCCTACCCACTTGACACCCTACCTTTTTGCACTCGGCACCCTAACAACCTGGTACCCTACCCCCTATCTATTTGACATCTTAGTTCAGCACCCTATCCTCTCCCCAGCTGGCACACTACCAAGCTGGCATCCTACTTTCCTGGCATCGTAACACTCTACCAAGCTTGTACCCTGCTGACCTAGCAATCTACCCTATCCTCAGCTGGCACCCGTCCTAGTTGGCATTATACTTTCCCAGCACCGTAAAAAAAGCTTGTATCCTACTTACCTGGCACTCTTCCCCTCCATCCATCAAGCACCTGACAGTCCAAGTACTCTAACATCACTTTACCTTATGTAATTATGGTTTGACAGCTGCAATTAAAGTGCTGTCAGGATCTTTACATTTTAGAGAATGGTAGCTGACTGCTGTGAAAAGAGGATATCATTTGCCTTCTGTGCCATGAAAGAACTGTCAGAATGGAAGTACAGCTTCACATTTCTGAGGAGCCCTGACTGGAATCTGCTTTCAGAAATGTAGGGCTCCTTGTTTAGTTAACAAAAAAGAGCTGGATTGTCACTTTATGTGAGATTACCACTGCTCAGAATATATGGCCTGTAGTGTTTCAATGACATGGAGTTCTCTGGTTTTAAGCTCATGGTGATTTGCTCACATGCTAGTTTCTCCCAAATCTTGATGTTTGTGTTAGCCGGCCTAACTTCTATTAACATTAACCAGGATTGAAATGGTTGCTCCTGTGCTGAGTTTAAATTTCCTTTCAAGGTCTAGGACCTTCAAGCTGATGGTCCAGAATTGGCTTTGACTTTCTTTGGTCTCACCTAAGAACATTGCCTTCACTGTCTGTTCTGCACCTACAACATTTTTAAGACCATAAACCAGAACATCACTAGCTGTTGTCTCTGCACTATGTAGGAATAGCTGACTTCATATTATTCCCCCTTCATGTGGGAACTTGAAGCCATTCTATTAACCAGAAATTGATGTTTCCAGAGGTCCTACTTCTGGCTTTATTGTGAGCCTTCCATCTTATCAAATAATTGAGGCAATGACAAGATGTCTACTGGAGCTGACATGACTGGGATGAAGTGCCTTGCAATCAGCATCACAGTAAAGCGGTCTGGGAAGAGTGTCCTGCAGTCAGCATCACAGCGAAGCCAGTCCAAGCAGTAGGAGCAGTGGAGTAAACCTGGGGTGAATGGTGGCAATGGAGGTAAATTGGTAAAAGCCGAAGTGCTGAGGTCCAGACTGAGCTCAGTCAAAGCAGCTGCAGGAGTGGAGTAGACAATCTAACCACCGTCCCTTGACATTCAATGGTGTTACCATCACTGAATCCCTCGCTATCAACATCCTGGGGGTTACCATTGACCAGAAACTCAACGGGACTCACCATATTAACAGAGCAGCTACAAAAGCAGGCCAAAAGCTAGGAATACTGCGGCGAGTAACTCACCTCCTGACTCCTCAAAGCCTGTCCACCATCTACAAGGCACAAGTCAGGAATGTGATGGAATACTCTCCACTTGCCTGGGTGAGTGCAGCCTCAACAACATTCAGGAAGCTTGACACCATCCAGGAAAAAGCAGCCTGCTTATTTGGCACTGCATCCACCAACATTCACTCCCTCCACCACCGACACTCAGTAGCAGCAGTGTGTACTATCTACAAGACACACTGCAGAAATTCACCAAAGATCCTCAGACAGCACCTTCCAAACCACGACCACTTCCATCTTGAAGGACAAGGGCATCAGACATATGGGAACACCACTACCTTCAAGTTCTCCTCCGAGTTACTCACCATCCTGACTTGGAAATATATCGCCATTCCTTCAATGTCGCTGGGTCAAAATGCTGGAATTCCCTTCCTAATGGCATTGTGGGCCAACCCACAGCAGGAGGACTGCAGCGGTTCAAGAAGGCAGCTCATCGCCACCTTCTCAAGGGCAACTGGGGGTGGGCAAGAAATGCTGGCCAGCCAGCGACACCCACATCCCGCAAATTAATAGAAAAAAAAAGACCAGAACTTTCACTGAATTCAGACACTGAGCTCCTGAGGTGGTGTTAGGATTCAAAAAGTGACATAGGGCAACAGGAAGCAACTGATTGGGTGAATAAGATTAGGTGAGTACTTACACACATTTTTTCACATAATTTCTAAAGTCTTTATTTTGACTTTGTGTAGTGATATGAACAAGGGTCAGGTGGATCTAACTGACTCTGAGATCTTTGATTGGGGATGTTAACCACAGCCAATCAGGGAGCCCTGGCTGACAGATACAAACAGGGGATTCAGAGAGTCTCCTCATTCTAGAGAATGGCTCTGAGCAAACGAAACATGTATTGTGCATGTGTAAATGAAGGGTGACTTGCTGATGGGATATTGGCCTCTGTGGAGTTATTTCAGTTTGTAAGGGCAACAGTGTAGCAGTCCAAAGAAGAAGGGCTGTAAACTGAGTAATATAATTTAATTTAAAGGGCAATCTAAAGGTTTAATTTACAAGGATAATTCATGGGGGAAGAGCTCCAGGTGATGGTCTGTTCCTGCTCTGTATGGTAAGTTGGAGACAGTTCCAGTGTCCAGGATTAGAACGTGTGCAGGAAGTGTCAGGTTTTGGGACTGGAGCGACAGCTGTGGAGTGGAGCATCACATGGTTAAGAGTCCATTGGGTAGCACACACAGGAAGGTGTTTACTCTGCAGGCTAAGACTCCACAGGCAGGGAGGGAATGAATGACCATCAGGCAAAGTCTGAGGACTCAGCAGACGGTACAGGAATCCCCTGTGTACTGATCTAAGCCTTAACACTTAGGCTTTTACCAGGTTCACTCTGCTGCCACTGCTGCTTGGACTGGCTTCACCGTGATGCTGACTGCAAGACACTCTTCCCAGTCACGTCAGCTCCAGTAAACACTTTGTCATTCCACAAAACAGATATCAAACTTTGGATATTGTTGAGGGGAATGGCCTCTCAGAGGAAAGTAGCAACAGCCACTATTGTTACACTGTGAGTCTGCTGTGCGGAAGAGAAGGAATGTGTGTGGGAAGGCTACATTAATAGGGCATTCAATCATAAGGGGACATTTCTGTGGCCACATTTCATTTTCCTTTGTCTTCCAAGCCTTTTCAATCACAACAAATGCCAATGGTTTCCTCAAATAAAAGCTCATTTCCTTGGATGGCATAACATTACAGTAACATAGTGCTGGTAAGTTTCGTCTTCTTATAACAACTCACAAAATCTATTACTTGGCACCATTTAGACATATTGCACATGATTGCCCTCCACGCCCTACCCTACCCCTCTGAGTGTCAATTTGAACTTTTGCTGGCTTCATGATGAACACTAATGCATGATTAGAAGAGAGGGTGGGAATAAATTGGAGGATGATACATGTGGTATCATCCTTAACATTCACAGTATTAGGGCATCCTGACATTCTGAGCAGCAATGAATGCAGCCAGTCTGTCAATAATATGATGCCTTCATAGAATTCTTTCTAGCCAATTGTTTTCCTCACTTGAAAATAAATTTGGAGTGTCTCTGTCTTCCTTGACTCTGAGGAACACACCTTACACTACTACTATTGTGGACGCTGCCATCGGCAACAATTGAAGGCTGATTCCAGAGCTATCTACGCACCTGAAGCTCAGTTTCAGCATTCCAATGGCTTGATTCATGACACTTCTGGTCCTCAGGTTGCTTATGTAGTACTTCTGTACCTTATTGGTACAGTTTCTCACAGATATCATGAGCTAACTAAAAGGTATATTCTTTTTCTCTCATGCTTGAGTTTTCAGGTTTGTTTTCTGAAATGAACAGGCCTGGGAAAATGGCTAACTGCTTCAGTATGAATGAATCATGATAGCTGCTGAGTGATATACTTCTTCTGACTGATTGATATAACAGCATTGTTGTTGTTCATAAAAATTTCTAGTGGCTGGAGTGACCCTCAATTTCAATTTGTATTCAATCATTGGCATTGGGCATCTATGGGAAGCCAACTAGTGATGAATTGTCATTCTGGGAAATGGTATTACATAGTAAGTTGACATAACTCCCAGCTTTGTGTGATATGCAATATTTGTTTAAGAAACATGCTCCGAATATTGTCACTGTATGATGGCATGTGACCTGGTAGTATAAAAGTCTCAAGGTCCATTTTGCCTAGGTCATTTGCAGCATGACATGTTGCAGGAAGCGTGCTGCAGTTTATAACCAAATTTATCAGTACGAACCTAGACATGGCAGTGCCTATGACAAAGGTACCAGAAGCTGTGATAAATGCCTATTGAGTCTTTCAGTACTATGTTACCCTTACCTCATGATTATATTGTGGGAACTAATATAGGTATTTCCTCATCAGATACAAATACCCTGTTGAAGGTAGAAAGCCTTTCATTGCATCTGCTAGGAGAAATGATCACTGGATACAATCCATTCATAACCTGTCCATGCATATATGAGATCCTTGATATGTTTCCAATAGTAGCCTTAAAAGGAGCCAGAGTGAGAAATGAATGAGGGAAGTTGTCATTATCGCAGCCAAATGTAATGTGTAGCCACCAGGACAGAAAGAACAGCTATTTTTCCAGGGTGCTGCAGATGTTTGTAACTACATAACATTGCAACAACAGCTGGAAAAACATTGCACCTCAAAGAAGTTGGGAAAGGAAGCACGGCCTCTTGTGACCTCAGCCTGTTTTCTGCATTCTTCCCTCCTGTGCCCCTCACTCTTGTGCATCTTTCTCTTATCTCCCTTGTGGTATATGTGGATAGAAGGATACTGTCATCATTCCTCTTTCTTTAAGTGAGCTTAAGGGCCTATTTGATTTACAGTGGTAGTAGAATAACGACTAGTGCATCTTAACACAAAAGGGGCTCTTGCCTTAAACAAGATGCATCGTATAATCATAGAAATCCTACAGTGTGGAAAGAGACCCTTCAGCCTATTAAGTCTGCACCAACCCCCTGAAAAGCATCCCATCCTATCCCTATAACTCTGCATTACCCTGAATACTATGGGGCAATTTACCATGCCCAAGACATCTAACATGCACATGTTTAGACTGTGGGAGTAAACCGGAGCATCTGGCAGAAATTCATGCAGACACAGGGTGCTCCAGTTTACTCCCACAGTCCAATCTCCACTCACACAGTCACCCAAGGCTGGAATCCAACCCTGGCTCCTTTGCGCTGCGAAGAAGCAGTGCTAACTACAGAGCCACTGTACTGTCTTAATGTAGTTTATTGCATGATAGCAATCTGGTACAAATTACATTACTAAGATAAACATTATTACAAAGATTATGAGGAGACCTGTGGTTACATGTCGGCACTCCACAGGATGTTCTGCTTTATCATCTCCCATGTGCCATCAACAGATTGGATGGAACAGAAACAGAAGTTGCTGGAAAAACTTGTCGGATCTGGCAGCATCTGTGAAGAAAAATCAGAGTTAACATTTCAGGTCCGGTGAACCACTGGACCTGAAACTTTAACTCTGACTTTTCTTCACGAATGCTGTTGAGCTATTCCAGCAACTTCTGTTTTTGTGCCTGACTTACAACATCTGCAGTTCTTTCAGTTTTTATTACAGATTGGATGGAGCTTAGTTCAGTCTCCAACATCTACCCTTTCAAAACTATTAACTTATACAACATATACAATGTATTGCATGAACTGTCCTGTGTTCCTGCTAATTCCGCCACTATATGCTATCACTGCTGGAATTAGTAATGAATTCCTCTTCTGATGTACTATTAAAAACCCCAATGTTCCTTCCATCCTGCTGATCTCTAAAAATCTTGGAATGTCTCATACATGTATTGTGATGAGAACTCCTGAGTAAATGCTTGTGAGACAGAACTGACAAAGCAACCGTAAGAACTAGATTTTTACTCATTTCAGACAATCTGCATTTGATAGTGTAACTGAAACCTGGCTCCTTTCGAGAAACCTGTGTTGGAGGTGTTAGATCCCAAAGAAAGTTAAATTACTGTGAAGAGGCCTTCACTTGCATCCAATTATCACCTTAATGATGTCTTCATTGCTCATCCACCTGTGCTAATGATAGTGCCGACACTAGCAAGCAGGTTGTTCGTATACAGCCAAACCAGTTTCAGTGAAACCTGAAAGCTGGATTGTAGTCATAACTGTTTCCTATGAGGAGTAAATACCCCAACATTCTTAACACGCACACTTGGTTGCCCAATTTTAATTCTTGCTTTGAAAATAGATACAACTACTCATTATGGAGCTGGAGGAACTCAGTAGGCCAGGCAGCATCAGAGGAACAGGAAAGTTGACATTTCGGGTCAGATATATGAAGAAGGGTCCTGACCTGAAACGTCAACATTCCTCTGATGCTGCCTGGCCTGATGTGTTCCTCCAGCTCCACACTGTGTTATCTCTGACTCCAGCATTGACAGTTCTTACTATTTACAATTACTCATTACTTTGGATCCTCTGTAAAATTAACTCTTTAATTTGTTAAAATCTAGAGTGTTTCATTACTTCTGCATGACAATTTACTAGATATAAGGAGAGGCTGGATAGGCTTGGCTTTTTTTTCCTGAGTATAGCAGGCTGAAGGGTGACCTTATAGACGTTTGTAAAATCATGATGGGCATAGATAAGGTGAATAGCCAAATTCTTTTCCCAAGGTCAGAGAGCCCAAAACTAGAGGGCATAGGTTTAAGGTGAGTGGGGAAAGATTTAAAAGGGACTTGGAGGATGGTGCATATATGGAAGTGGTAGAAGCAAGTACAATTACAACATTTTAAAAAAAAATTGTAGAGGTATATGGATAGGAAAGGTTTAGAGGGATATGGGCCAAATGCAGGGAAACAGGTCTAATTCAGTTTAGGAAACCTGGTTGGCATAGAGGAGTTGGGCTGAAGAGTCCTCCCCTATGTTTAGTCTAATATGGTCTACTCACCTCTCCTGAATTGCTTAGTTATTCATGTTTATCCTGCCCCGAGTCCCTGAATGTGACACAATGGTCCTTCTCGGGTCCTGTTGAACTATCTCCAGCGATGCCTCCCTGTCTCTGAAGGGGACAAAGAGCAGGTGAAGGCATAATAAGAATAAGAAGTCATTTAAATGCAGCTGAATAAATTCACCAAAATACTGAAACCAATGTTTTACATTTGATTCTGAAGGTCACTCGCCACAAGCTGTGTGGATACTAGGCAAGAAAAATTTGATCAGGCCAGAGCGAGTAAGTGTTGATCGACCTGAATAGACTGTGACGCAGAACTGGTGAAAGAAATCCACCATTTCGTTTTATAGATTCCATAATTAATGTTTTAGTTCTCCAAGATTTAATTATACCAGGGAAATACTTGAAGTGTTCATTAAGGCACTGGTGTATTGATTAACATTTTTAAAAAGTCATCATTATGTCAACTTAAATTTTCTCGTCAAAATAAAATTCCTTATAAGCCTTAAAGAAATGAAAGGTTCGGGGCTTTGTTCAGGTTTCACAGTAATAAAGTGCTACGGGAGTCAATCAAAATGGTTGCAGTTTTGAAATATTTAGAGAGCGATACCAAGCATGTTAAATTAGCTGCTGACCTCTGTAGGGATGGCAAGGACAAACCCTGCTTTCTATTTGGATCACAACAGAGAAGAATTTCTATTTTGAAATGGATTTACTTAAAAGCCAGAGTGTGTGTATATTATCATCTGCCTCACTGCACAAACACACGAAGATTCAGGTTTCTTTCCCTGATGGTTGATGTAAAACAATGCCTTTGTATATATCTACTGTAGATCAATGGTTTACAAATCAAAACCAATTTTACTGAATTTGTCAGTCACAAAGGTTTATCATATTGACATGCTCTTTTTTATATTTTATTCAGTTGAATCAAACTGAATATTGTGCCTGGTGGCCTATTTAAATTGTATATTTAAATCTAAACAACGCATTGTTTCCTCAGAGCGGGAAGGGGGTGAGATTAAGGGTTTTATTTCATGAAAACCAAAATCAATTTAATGTGTCTGCCTGTGCACATTGAGGGTCCTCTAATGTTTAATGCTTTCCAGGGTCCTACTATTCATAATGTAATTCCTTGCCTCTTTCCAAAGTATATCCCCTCACACCTTTCTAGCTTATTTTAACTGAGGGCAGATTTCACAACCTTTGGCAGGGAAGGCAAAACCATAAAATATATTTGAAACTTGAGTGTGATGAATTTATAGGGAGATATCAAGGATCAGCTGTTTTAGATACCCTCGCTGTTTTTGTTTTATTTTTCTCATTACTTTTGGCGGAGCTGTGAATTGAACAGCTGCGTGTTTTAAAAAAGGTAGTAAACAAACATGGATATTTGCAATTGGTGACTGGCTTGGAAGATAATGCAACTAAATGATTAATCTAAGGGACACTGTGGACAATTCAGCACCATGCATTGCCATGCCTAGGGCTGGCAGCTGATTGGATATTGTGTTGGTCAATCAGGGGATGCTGATCAGGCAACTACAGAGAATTTTGATCAAAAAAAGGGAGGGAGTCAACTAGTTATGACTGGTTTTGGCAAGTGCAGAGTGAATTTGTAAGCTTTGGCGCTGGCTGCTGTGTTTTAGTCTGTCTCATTTTTCTGTCCACTTGAAGAATTGTTGAATGTTCTGGGAAAAGATTCCCGGATTTCTGTAAGAAATAAATAAATAATTCTGGAAGTCTGTTGAAATTTTTGCGTTCACTGGTGACTTTGAAATTATACATACATTTATGTGTTTATGAACACCTCATTATCCAAAGATTACATGAAGGTCTGGCATCCATTATTTGAAAATGTTTAATTGAACTGGAAAATTAGAATTATTTTATTTTCTTTATAACTTATCCCTTAATTGCATCTGTTTATGTAAGAGTATGGGATATAATCAAAGAAAATTGGGTTTGCATTACAGAAAGATAGGATGGTTAAAAAGACATTTAGCATGCTTGCCTTCATTGTTTAGTCCTTTGAATATAACAGTTGGGAATTCATGTTGAGTTTGTGCAGGACATTGGTGAAGCCTCTTCTGGAGTACTGTGTCCAATTTTGGTTGTCTATTTATGGGAAGGATATTAGTAAGCTGGAGAGGGTTCAGAAGAGATTACAAGGATGTTGTTGGGTACAGAAGATTTGAATTATAAGGAAAGGCTGGATCAGCTTGGATCTTTTGCACTCGAGCATAAGAGGTTGAGAGGTGACCTTATAGAAGTTAATAAAATCAAGAGGGGTATAGATAGCGTTAATGGGAAGTGTCTTTTCCCTAGGATGGGGAATTTCAAGACTAGGGGACACATTTTTAAGATGAAAGGAGAGAGATTTTAAAAAGATATGGCGGCATTCTTTTTACACAGAAGGTGATTCACATGTGGAATGAACCTCCTGAGGAAGTGGTGGATGTACACACAATTACAATATTTAAAAGACATTTGGATAAGTAAATGAATAGAAAAGATTTGGAGGGACATGGGCCAGGAGCAGGCAGGTGGGGCTAGTTTGGTGTGGGATTACATTGGGCATGGACTGGTTGGACTGAAGTGTCTGTTTCTGTGTTGCATGACTCTATGATTCTATAGGTACTAGTTTGGTTACCTTGTCATTTGGCTTTGTTGTGCTAAATTTACTGTATTAATAATAAATTGTTAATTTTTGTTTAAGTTATAAACTTGGTGTCCAAGATCTGTTATTCAATATCTGTTTAGGAACAATGGGACAATTTTGAGGGTCATTGAACATTTTAATATCACTGTTGTGCAAATCCAGTGATATTAAGGATGACTTGGTTTGGTTTGCTTTGCTATCCCTGTTCAAAGTACTCCTGTATCTATTTGTCTTCAGATGGAGAGAAGGGATGAGGAGGCCAAAAGGCTATGGACACCCCAAGCATCAATAATGACACTGTGTTCCCTTTACCAGGCTATAAGTGACAGTCGGGAAGTCTTCATGACAGTGTCAGAAAGCAACCACCTACTAGCCTCACCAAAGCAGCCTGAATAGACGTTGTAGCAGAGGTCAACAGCTTTCAGGTGTGTGCCAAAAATTCATCAATGGCCTTTTAAGGTCCATCAGGGTGAGTGAGGCTCCAGTGTGGAGATATACATATACAGACTGTTTTGCAAACATTCTGTTAGGTGATTGTTCTATGCACCATCCAAAATTGTGAGGCAGCAGGATGCACAAAATGCCACTGTAAATGGCCTCACTGTGTGTGGCAGAGTGAGTGGGGTGACATTAAAAGGCATATCGGTTAATGAGCTCAAGTTGTTGTACTGATTTTTTAAACGAAGTTTCCACATGCCACATGTGTAAAGGAACGATTGTGCTGGGGATTCAAAATCATTATAATGTTGCATTTGAATTGCATGAGAAGAGAGATCTTAATGCCAGAGAAAGAAGCAGAGGTGCCAAACCTGGCCCCCCTCACATACACAGAGGATGCGGTGTTGGAGTTTGCTACAAATGAGTGGAGCTGGTCTACTGGCAGAGGCAAAATAGGAAGAAACCCTCTAAGCAGTGAGCACTGAGGGGATTGTGCATGATCTCTAACATGCTGTTATAAATGAAGTACTGCTGGTTTATGATTTTGATGGCTCTTATACACTTGGTGGTAAGTTTGACTGCTTATTGGAAGTTGTGAAATCCAAACAAAATATAACATCTCACAGTGCTTGCAGTACTATCAACGGGGATTGATTCCATTCACCGCAAAAGTAGAATATAGCCCTAGCCTTCCACATTTTGGTCTCCTGCACAGATATACCATTGACTGCTGCTGCCCCAGCCTAAAGAAGTCCCTCACTGAACTCTGAGGAAGAACAGGAAACTTCAGAGGGTGTAGCATCACATCCTTGTTCTGAATAAATACTGGTATCTTGTTGAGTAAGTATTCCTTGAAAGTAAGGAAATAACCGCAAACTAGTGAGGCATATCATAGTCACACATATAGTTTCCAGAGACTGAGATGGAGCAGTCCTCTGACTATTAGAAGAGTACTGGAAATGTATCAGATGCTGAGACCCAGTTAGATGATAAGGTTCTGGAGTCACTTCTAATGAGTCAGATGTTGGAGCTCAACAGTGTGGTATGTGGAGTTGTGGCAGAAAGTTTGTATACGCTGGCATTGACATTGGATGTGCTCATCCAGGTCAGGAAGCACTGAGACCACTCATGTGACAGGCCATGATGTTTTTTCCATTAACACATTGGAGACTTTCTTGGTGGGTCAAACCCAGATTACTGAAGCAATCACGGGTATGCATTCTAACTTTGTACTCCACTGCATTGTCTGTAATCTCAGGGGTCCAATGTCAGGGCCAGAAGGATAAATCTACAGTAGTCGTGCTTTGATGTACATGAGTGAATTTTTAATTTCTATTCCTTGAAAATATCAATAAGATACTGTATATATAAAGAATGTCCTGTTTGAACATCCTGGAGAAGTTCACTGGTTTATTTACTGTGTGTAAATATATTGAGATGTATTTCATGAATGATCTCATTTGAGTGTGTCTTAAATTGTAATCAGGGCAGTAACACTGTTTGGATGTTTGTTATTTTCGGAGATGATGAAATGATGATGAAAGAAAGGAGAAGGAAACAGATTTTGAAGTGTTTTGAATTACCTTACTGAAATGTTCACAGGATTAAAGTCTCCCTTGTCTCAAACCCATCCAGATGTTCTATGTTTGGGCCTTGCATATCTGACTGTGGGCGTTCCCCCTCTTCTTAGGTGCTCATCAGAGGAATGGATGGTTTCCTGTGACTCTTCCTTAGATAGTTCCTCCCCTCTCTGCAACACAAGGTTGTGGAATGTAGAAAAAGAACACCAAAAGGAAGACTCTCCAAGAGGCCTCCTCGATAGATCTATTAGATTAGTGAAAGCATAGAAATTTCATTTTAAGCATACGAATCCCTCATTGTATCAGTTCTTGGCAGTACTCCTGTGATCGCAGACAGGTGCCATTACCCATTTCTTCAAAGGATAACTTTTGTCATCCAGAAGCCACTGTCCAATGGATCAGGTCCACAAAACATTCTGGAGCCTGTGAGTGCCTGAGTGATCCTGCACACACCTGCATTGCAGACTGCAGTGGTCTCAGATGATCGGAATATTGAATGACTGGTTCCTCTTCCTGTTAATAAAGGTTTCTGGCTGCCCTGTTGGTGGCTGGATTTCTATGTGGGAGCAACATAGCAACTAACCGTCCTTTGAAAAGTTTCTATGATAACAAATCCACTGGCTATTTCCACCTAAGTTTTGTTCTGCATGGTAAAGGTAATAAATTACTAGGCATAGCTAAGTGTGGCTTTTGTAAACTCCTTAATGCGGTGCTGTGCTTTAGGCTGTTATGTCATATAGGGATCAATATGATGTCTGATTGACTCTGATTTAAAATAGAACCACTGTGAGTTTCCATGCCATAGTCATTGGGTGTGGTCTCTGGGGCCAGCGTTAAACAAAAAGATGTTACCATGTCTTGTGAAATATGATGTGACCTCAGGCACTTCCTCCATTTCACCTGCAAGCTAGTTATCCATACACATAATTGCCAGGGTAAGGCTTCCTTCAGCACACCCTTGCTTCTCTGCATATTAGGCACTGTCATTCACTTCCTCACCCTTATCATCATCCTCATCTTTATCTTCTCTTCCTTCCTGAGGATGGATCTCCAACAGAAATAGGCTTTCTAAATGTAGAACAGTGGCAATTCTGCTGTGAGATTAGATTACAGTTTGTACCAGCTTCAAGACAGTGTAACAATTAATACCCCTCATACTGACAAGGGATTTATGCAAGATTTGCCTGTCAAAAGCCAGTCAGCAACCTCTCCTGTTAAAATCTGACATAGAACCACCTCTAGCTTATTACTTACACCAACAATTTTAAAAATGTGAGGTTCCTGGGAATTTATTATACCATGATGGACAGATTATTGTAATCAATTGGACTGGTCATAGGCTTAAATGATTTTTTTTTCAAAATGATGGGCAGACTCCTGATTTAGCCAGTCTACTTTTCCAAATGTAAATTCTACTCGATTTCATTAATTTGTTTCTTGGCATGACAATGGAGCTGGCAAAGCCAGCATTTATTGCTCATTCCAAATGCCCTTGAGAAAATCAAGTGCCCAGTTGAACATCTGTAGTTCACGTGGTTCAAGTATTCCAACAGTGATTTTAGAAAGGGAGTTTATGATTTTCCCCTGGGACAACATATTAATGGTGATATTTCCAAGTGGGGGCTGGGAGAGGAGGTATGCTGAGATATTTGAAGGGAAACTTGGTGGTGATGGTACTGGCATGGACCTGCTGTATTTTCTTTCTAGGCAATAGATATACCCATTAAGAGATGCCATTGAACACATTTTTGCTGGCTATTGCAGTACATTTTGTAAATGGTACGCTGCTCTCACTGAGTACCGATTGTTGAGGGGATGATTATTTAAGGTGGAAGATAAAGTGCCAGTCATGCGGCTTGCATCGCTGCAGGTCGTGCTGATGCTTGCGCTGTCCTCATCCAGGCAAATGGATGTTATTCCATTGCATTGCAGATTTGTGACTTGTAGATGATGGAAAGACTGAGGCATCAGGAGATGAATTACTTGTCACAAATAGGTATGTGTGAGAGATTATTTTCAGGACTATTTATTTTTTTTGTCAATGATATTGTGGTCAACTGATGTGATCTCAATGAATCTTAATAATAAGGCCATCTGTGGTACAAACTCCAAAATACATGAATGAACTATATTTTAAGCATTGAAACAGTTTCAATCTGAAGCATTGAATCTGCAGTTTTACAACACCAGGTTGACAAGTTCCCTGGAATCAGATGCCTCACAAAAAGGTTTGGAAGCATGTATACTATAAAAATGAAAACCAATTCCTTTTGCTTCAAAATCTCTGTCTGTAGCACTGTACAGCTACGTGAATTAGTTCTAGTTTTGGAGTCATGCATTTCAATATCAGTCCATTCAGTAAAGGATTTGTGGTATAGACTGCCCACAAATCATTGGTGATGATTTGATGAGAATCATTGAGAATTGCATTGCCAAGTTTCCAGTGTATTTTCATAAAGATCCAGGGTTTATGACTGTGAGATTAGGTACAAGCTAAGTGACAGGATGGCCACATTGGATCCATTTAACAGTCTACCCAATTTACTGAGGACTAAAGCTTTACCTTGGATCTACAAGGTGATTACATTGGCATTACATATAAACATTAGAACTACGAGCAGGACAAGGCAATTCAACCCCTCAATTCTGCTTCACCACTTATTGTGATCATGGCTGATCTCATCTTGACCTCAACTCCATTTTCCTGTCTGTTCCCCAGAACACTTTAACCCATGTCTAATTAAAAATCTGTATCTCCTGAACTTTATTCAGTGTTCTGGTACCCACCCCACAATGGGGTGTTGAATTCCACAGATTCACAACCCTTTGAAAGAAATAATTCTTCCTCATATCTATTTTAAATTTGCCTCCCCTTAGCCTAAAACTATGACCTCTCAAATTGAAGACGCCTTTCAGACTGACCTGGTACATTTCACAGAATAAATCACAGCAATTACAAAAAGCAATGGAAGGAGACGATTGCACTGGAGAAGATGCAAAGGAGATCACCAAGATGTTGGCTGTGATGAAAAGTCTCAGGTATGAGGAGAGACTGGATAAGCTGGATTTGTTTTCCTTGTAATAGAGGAGGTTGAGGGGGCATCTAATTTAAATATAGAAAATTGAGGGGCATAGACAGGGTAGACGGTGAAAATCTATTCCCCATGGCAGATGTGATCGAGACCAGAGAGCACAATTTGAAGGAAAGAAGTAAGTGATTTGGAGGAGGTCTGAAGAAAAATAAATTCACATAGAAGGTGGTAGAAATATGGAACACACTGTCTGAGAGGGTGGTAGATACAGGTACTCTTGCAACATTTAAGAAACATCTGGATGAGCACTTAAAATGCCAAGATATAGTATTTAATGGATTAAATGCAGGTAAATGGGATTAGTGTAGTTTGGTGTATGTTGGTCAACATGATGGGCCAAAGAACCAAATTCTATACTGCTTGACTCTATAACTCTAAATTTCACTTTAGAGAAGCTACACAAGGATGGTCTAATTCAATTCACCTTGCCCATAAACATTCAAGGTCACATTGGTTATCCTGAGATGACCTAGGCTTCACCTGGGGAGTCATTTTTCTAGAAAAATAGGTCATCACACCAGAATCTTTGAGAGTTGGTAATTTTCAACAACTTCTTCACTCATATATGGATATGGATCAGATGAGAAGACTCATAGGTGGATTAGTATACAGGCCAGACATCGGCCCTGATTTTGAAATCCTTGTTAAGAACTGTGGGTCACATCAAGAGCAAATCACCACGAAGAACCATTAATACTGCACAGTGTTCCTGCCCATCCGTGATCCTAAATTTCATCCAGCCTTTTTAATCTTCATGGAAACGACTTTATCATCATTGTTAACCACTTTACCAAATATTCCATCATTTGTCAATTGTACAAAATATCAAGCAAAACTGCCTTACTCGCTCTAAGCTTCATTTTCTTTTAGTTTATTCAGCACCCCTAGAGAGATCATTATGGACAATAGTCCACAATATATTGGAAGGCCATTCCAAGATGTGTGAGAATTGGAGTACCAATCACACTACTTCTCTCCACATTATCCTAGGAGCAAAGGTCGAGCTGAAAGCATGATTCACAGCAGTCAAATTGTAATCCTCAAATCTACACAGTGCAATGTTTATTGGAGAGAAAAACTTCTGTGTGCAATCATTCTATCATTGGTGGACTTCATGTGCGGCCATCCAGTATGAACTGATT
Organism: Rhincodon typus; assembly: GCF_021869965.1. Taxonomy (NCBI): domain Eukaryota; kingdom Metazoa; phylum Chordata; class Chondrichthyes; order Orectolobiformes; family Rhincodontidae; genus Rhincodon; species Rhincodon typus. Next base: position 43,723,690 of record NC_063344.1, on the reverse strand, counting down.
TACAGACTTGTACGCAAAGGGCTCTTTTTGAAACCTGTGAACAACTTGCAAAATTGCAAGAGAAAATAATCAATATGCATGATAAAACTGCTGGTATGGAATTGCTAAAATTACAAGTGGGATAAGAGGTTTCTATTGAAGATCACATAGAAGCTACTTGGCAGCCAGCCAAGGTGACAAGAATGTGATCCTAAGATGTCCATCCTCTTGACGCACAATGATGAGTCAGGACAGAGGACAAATCATATCTGTTCAAGTTTTGCAACAGCTTGGTCAGTCTTGTTATGTCATGTACAAAATCCAAACAAGAGCAAAAATGACTGACAATGTCAGGGTTACTGTGGACAATCAATGGCACATCCTGATACAATTACCATTGTACCATACAATCAGTAAATTTCCTGTATTTTTCCGAGACTCATAGGCTTACATGTCATTATACATGGTTAAGTTTTCTTTTGAAAAGCAAGAGTATATGTACTTTGTAATTGAAAGAATTCACATTTCAGGATTCCATGCTGTGTATACAATGGTACAATACTCTGAGGCAGTCAGTTTGCTTTGAGTTTGCAAGCTGCATACAGAAATTTGTTAAAATGCTGTAATAACTTTTGTTTTCTAAATAAACTAACCCTCAGATTAATAAATCCCTGATGAGTGGTTGATTAATAGATCACTATCATTAACAGAACTTTCGGTGTGCTAGAAACCCAGCAGTTTTTTTCTGAATAATGGATTGTGGAACCTCCTTTGCTAACTCCCTTGACCCGTTGGAGGCAACTCCCAAAACGTCATCATTCCCCCACACTTTATCCCCCTTCCTAGCCTCTTGAACTTGGCCAGAGTCCCATCCCTGGGATAAATTTGGCTCCTTTGGCACTGCCTATAATCCCATCAGTAGCCTTCATTGCCAGATGGTGCTGCTATTGGGTTACAGAATGTCAGCCAGTATATAGAGACAATTTCTCTACTTATTTTCAAATAATATTACAGAACCTTTAATTGTCCATGATGATGAATAGGACATCTGATAGAGAAATGTCATCTAATGCATTAACCACTAGCTACAGATTGCCAATTAGGAACATTGATGTAACTAATCATACTTTTGATTAGCAAGTACAAAGGGAGCAAAAGATACTGATGCTGCCTGACCTGCTGCGTTCCTCCAGCTCCACACTGTATTGAATAGATGCTATTATTAGCTATGTGATCATACTAAACGGTACAGCTGGTATTGCTTGGATATTTCATCTCTTGTATATTTGTTGGTAAAATGGTAAAGAGCAGAAAAGTCCAATTAACTGGCAGCTAAAGTGGATTTCCTCCTGATTTAGGCAATTAATGCTGCTATCAGACAGTGCTCTGTTAAATGAAGCCCAACATGATTGGTATTTTCATGATGCTGAAATGCGACATTTTCATTTAAGTTGCAAATCATTTTAAAAACCATTAAAGAGTGTAACAATCATAGGCCTTCTATTTTCTTTCTTTTGTTATTAGTCCATGAGATGTGAGACCAATATTTCTCACCAAGTCTGCCAATTGCCTTTGAGAACATGGTGATGATACATTTGACTTTTTTTATACAAGTTTGGACTACGTCTATAATGAGGTCAAGAGCCACATGGTCCAGAGTCAAGAATATCTGACAGAACCCAAACAGGGCATCATTCAGCAAGGTTTTACCAATTAAATCACTCTTTAATACTCTGATGTGGAGGTGCCGGTGTTGGACTGGGGTGGACAAGTTCTTTAAAAGTCTGCAGACAAATGCTTTTCTAAAAATTGGGAATGGATTGCTGAGGCAGTAATTGATAGATTAGCTTTGTCCTGCAATTTTTAGGCTTTATCATTTTACCAACAAATACACAAGAGGTGAACCGCACAAGAAATGCACCAGGAATGCATAAAAAATGCACATAGAAATGCACCAAATGTACTGTGTAGTATGATCACATACCTAATAATGGTATCTATTGCTCATTTTGTACTTGCTAATCCAAAGTTTGATTAGTTACATCAATGTTCCTACTTGGTAATCCTTAGGTAGAGATTAATATGTCAGATGACATTTCTCCATTAGATGTCCTATTTGTCTTCACGGACAATTAAAGTCATAGAGTCATACAACACGGAAATAGGCCCTTCGGTCCAACCATTCCACGCTGAACATAATCCCAAATTAAACTAGTCCCACCTGCCTGCTCCTGGCCCATATCCTTCCAAACCTTTCCTATTCATGTATCTATCCAAATGTCTGTTAAACGTTGTAACTGTACCCGCATCCACCACTTTATCAGGAAGTTCATTCCACATGCGAGCCACCCTTTGTGTAAAACAAAATTGCCTCATATCTTTTTAAATCCTCTCACCTTAAGAATGTGCCAACTAGTCTTGAAATCAAAAAATGGCCACCATTAACTCTATCTATATCTCTCATTATTTTATAAATTTCTATCAGATTGCCCCTCAACCTCCTACACTCCAGTGGAAAAAGTCCCACGCTATCCAGCCTTTCTTTATAACACAAACCTTCCATACCCAGCAACATCCTGATAAATCTCTTCTGAACCCGCTCCAGCTTAATAATATCTTTCCTATAACTGGGCAACCAGGATGTTGCCGGGTATGGAAGGTTTGTGTTATAAAGAAAGGCTGGATAGCCTGGGACTTTTTTCACTAGAGTGCAGGAGATTGAGAGACAATCTGATAGAAATTTATAAAATAATGAGAGATATATTCCAAAAGAGGCCTTATCACTGTCCTGTACAATCTCAACATGACTTCCCAACTCCTGTACTCAAAGGACTGAGCAATGAAGGCTAGCGTGCCAAACGCCTTTAAACCACCCTGTCGATATGTGATTTTAAGGTTCTGGAAGATGATTTGAAAATGAGTAGGAAAATTGTCTGAATATACTGGCTGACATTTTTTTACTTAGCCAACATCACTAAAAGAAAATGATCTGGTTTTAATGTATTTGGATGACGTTACCGTCTATCTGTATTTTAACAATGAAGTGATTAAAACAACAAACAAAACACAGGAGATGCTGGGAATCTGAACGTAAGCAGTGTATAAGCTACACGTCATGCACTACATCGAGAAAAGTGATAGTCAATGTTTCTGTTATTGCCCAGCATTCTCACAAAACATTAACTTGTTGTTTCTCTCCTCACAAGTTGCCCTGACTTTCAAAGTGTTTCCAGCATTTTCTGCTTTTGGTTTCGTTTTGGCTGCCCATTATTTCTTCTGAAGCTGTATAAAAATAGCTATGATCTATTTAATATAAATCTCCACAATCCAGACAATCTTATACTTTACATGCTTTTGTGCTTCCATGGATCTGGGACAGAGACTAATGTTATAGGGAACAAGATTTGTTTCATGAATGTAAAAGGTGCTGATGCTGCCAAGAGGAGGTTGCAATAGGTTTCAATTCGCAAATTAATATGATGAAAAGAAGCAAACACTGTAAAATTACATTGAAGTATCTTTCATTAATTGCAGTTACGTAATTAAAATAAATCCCTTTGGCTGCTTCTACAGGACTACAGAAGGCTTTAAGGTATCAGAAATTGCACTGAGCAATGTGCCAACTTGTTGGGGCATGATGCTCAACCATACATTGCAATTGACAGCATTTTAAGCTGAAATAGGGTAACTTTCTGAGAAAGCACAAGCAGTGAAGAATCTTGTCTGCCTCAAGCCTCTGCTCAACAAATTACCTCCTCACTGGAATTGCAGATTGTTAGTACCAATCAATCAGATCAGTGGAAAGGTAGGGCTAGAGGCTGTCAGAGTTCATTAGATAGGAGAGTAGGTAGAACTGAAGGCTGTTAGAACCAATTTGATTGGTTAGAGGTTTGGATTCAAGGCAGTCAGAACCAATCAGCCAGACATTACTCTCACCCACAGTTGAGTGTGCATTGGCTGCACAAAGATATTTTTTAAGGTAAGCTGCTGGTTTTTGGGAGTTGCAGTTATAAAGTCTATTTACTGTTTGCCCAAAAGACGTTGCAAACAGCAAGCTATTCAACTTCAGCTTTTAAAAGTTTTACTTTCCTCAAAGGAACTTTTATAGTTCATACAGAGTCTTTTTTTCGTACGAAGAATCCCCAGGCCTTATTTTTTCAACATCGGTTAATGGAAAACCCATTATGTATTTTTGATACAAGCCTGAAAATACTTTAACTTACTGTCAGCTGTAATCATTATCTGTCCTGAGTAGTTTTAGAGACCTTTATACAACAGTTTTTCATTTGTATATTGAAAAGCATGATGCTGACATTCAGTATCAGAGGGGAATGATGCTTGAATACTTAATTAATGAAAGAAAAGGTTATTTCCTCAAAACTTTCTCTAGATTGGGGGAGTCCCAAAGCAAAGCAAAGCGAAGCAAGTGGAATTGGTTGAAGGAAGTGATGTGATAATAAAAGCTCAATGGGTGAATTCAGTTCCCACACACTTAAGATAATCAACGAAAAGCAAGTTTGCTGAATAAATTGATTTATGAAGTTGTGCTGACTGTTTTGATTGATTCTAGAAGGATGCATTTGTAACATTATTTGCATATTTGCTTACTGGGTTTGAGGTTCATGTGCTTTGGACAACAGGAACCTTTAGTCTTATATTTCTCATATATTATTCAATAATGTGCAATTTCCATGCGTCGTTTGGCTGATAGGTGTCCACAGGGTTGTAGGAACATTATCGGTGGATCCTCAACTACTTTCCAGGATATGATGGAGCTTGCTTTTCACTGTAAGATACAAAATGCTAGTTCTTTTAATGATTTCAATTATTCTTCTGCATGTAAAAAATTCCGATGAATTCACAGTTGGATAAATATAGGCATCTTGATCTTGCCTTATAACTGTGAGCACTAAATAATACCAATGAAAAGGGCAAAGTGGAGCAAAAATAATAGTATTTCTAGGCATGAGAAAAAATTCTGAACAGGAACAAAATCAATAAAACAAAAATTGAGCAATCTTAAAAAAACAAGTTTACAAAATTAGAAAGCAAAAAGATATTGCAGCAAGCCTAACATGACTGCATAGACTATATGCTAGAAATGTAGACTGTAAACTTTCAGACCAAGTACAAAGTGGTCAGATTGTGTCATTACAACTTTTGAGGCCAGGCTTGACCGTAACCAGTGGACAAATATTTTTTCCTGATAATTAGACATGCCCTTTAGAGTTTACATTCTGTGATCATTCACATGACAAGTTGCTGCAAGTGTCCCATATCTCTGTGCAGTATCAGGGGTCAGTGTGTAGAATTGCATACAGCCAGAGGTGAGAAGTTAGTGTTAAACATCTGAATCCTGATCCCAACAACAACTCTCCACCAACTCATTTCTGGTTTTAATGGAGGCAAGTGGGTGACAGATGGCTAGCTAAGTAGATTGATATTGAATTTAACAGTGAATGATTGACGCTAAATATTAAATACTAAAGTTTTATGTCTGGGTGGAGCATTTCAGTAGGGAACACTCTCACAGCTACATTTAAGCACGGTGTGAAAGAACCAGGACATAAAATCTAGTGCAGTCAGCTAATCAGTGTGCTCTCTGGCATTCAGCCTGCAGAATAAACAAGATAGGGTTCTTATTCTTTGAAGTGCAATTATTCTCAGCTTTAGAGAATTTAAAACAATATACCATGGTCGCAGTACATGTCTGTGTGTAAACTAAAAGAATGCTGAATTGAATTTACTGCAGATTTAAAACAAAACTGATCCATGTGTGTGCCAGAGAGAGAGATGAGTGAATTCTGAGAGAAAAAAATTGAAATGTCGATTGGCATAGCAATGAATGCACAGCTGTCTTATTCCATTTGTTTTTGTACTTTTGTTTATTTTTGAAAATTCTATTTCTAGCTTCATGTTATTGTGCTGTGTTTCAATCCAAAAAGATTTTTTTGGGGGAGGGGGGAGGGGTGTGGTGGTACCTGATGTTATAAAGGCAATTGACAAACTGAAGCAAAAATGCAAATTGGCTTTCTGTAGCTGCCTAAAAGATACTGATAATGAAGCAAGAGCCAGCTAAAGCATTCTGTATATGTAAGCTAGGATTAAGTTTATTTAAAAAGTGGTAACTGAATAATAAAAATCCGGATGTAACTGTCGAAAAATTCAGCATCACTCTCCAGCAAAATCCAATCACCAGACGTACCAATATAAATTTCAAAGCCTCAAGCAGTATACTGGAGAAACTATACATAACTGCCTAAGAAAATTGAAAATGCAACCACTAAAAGTAGGTTTAAGGAGACAGATGAAAGCTTGACAGTCAACAATTTTGGAGTGCTACACCCCCTGAAATACAGAAATCACTAATTGGAAAGAATGAGCTCACAAATTTGCAGGCTATGAACACTGCCAGAGCACACGAAGCCAGAAACAGACAAATGAAGACATTGACTACTCGGGTTGCTAACCTTCAGATAAGTCATGAATTAGACAACAGGATTGGTGTAGTGAAACAGAAAAAAAAAGTAACACAATAAGTAAAAAAATTCTGCCTCTAGACCTAGAAAAACAAGACAAATAGATAAATGAAGAAACCAAGCCACCTATACCTGCGGAGATGACAAGCAGATGAAAATGCAGTGGAAATAACCAAAGCATGGCATGAAATGTCTCGATGTGACAGCTTCCAAAGGAAAGAAATCCAGGTGACAATTCAGATCAGGGAAGAAGTGAGAAACCAACCCATGATAAACCTGAAGGTGAAGATTGATACAGCAATGCAAAGTAACATCATTCACTGAGACTGGACCAGAAGACCTTTCCTGAAAATGTGGAAGCAAATGGTTGCCCAAAAAATTATAAAATAAAGCTAATAAATATAAACAGCAAAGTGCTGCACATTATGTCTGTAAACCATGAAATGAAGAAGATGACACTGAGGATCATAGAGAATACGCCTGTTGAAGAACACCCTCCAATCAGGTGCAAAGGAGCCCCAGTGTTTTGATTAGACAGTTGGATGCTTTAGAGATTTGGAGAATCACATCACAACTGATCCACGACAATCCATACCCCAGTTCCTATAAAGTGTTAATAAATGGAAAGAAAAACTTGGAAGAATGCTCAGAGATATCAAATTAGCATTTACCTGGATCCCAAATATCTCAATCAAGCCATAATGAGAGCTCCACATTCCAAAAGTGGAGGAGATCCCACCAGCACTGGTAGTAGCAGAAGGCTTCAGCAAGCTCCAAGCCATCTCACTTATGAAACTAACACACAACCTTTGCTGTTGACAACATACTTTATATGTTTTAGGTGACATAGATTCCTGAGTTTACGTTTTTTGGCCCGTTTGAAGTAAGCCAGGATGAGTTCCAGCAAAAAGTAGATGATAGGAGCAGTTAATATAACAGATGATATCCAGACTTTCCATTGGGGAGGTGATGGCCTAGTCGTATTATCGCTGGACTATTAATCAAGACACTCAGATAATGTTCTGGGGACCTGAGTTCGAATCCCACCATGGCAGATGGTGGAATAAATGTTTGGAATTAAGAATCTAATGATGACAATGAATCTATTGTTGGAAAAACCCATCTGGTTCACTAATGTCCTTTCGGGAAGGAAACTGTCATCCTTTCTGAGGAAGGATCACCGGACCTGAAACGTTAACTCTGTTTTCTCCTTCGCAGTTGCTGCCAGACCTGCTGAGCTTTTCAGCAACTTTGTTTTTGTTCCTGATTTACAGCATCCACAGTTCCTTCAGTTTTTAAACTGTCATCCTTACCTGATCTGGCCTGTATGTGACTCCAGACCCACAACAATGTGGGTGACTCTTAACTGCCCCCTGGGCAATTAGGGATGGGCAATAAATGCTGCCTAAACAGCGATGCCCTTCATCCTGCGAATGAATAAAGAATAAAATAAAGACTTGTGGTGTAAAAAATGTGACATCTATGAAGCCATGGAGAGAACCAGGAACGTTGTAATCAAATTAAATGCAGAGTCTTTTTCTTAAATGGTGTACACACCCGATGGCATCAAATTGGGTCAGAAATAATTGAAACCATTTCTGGTGAAGTTTCCTTGGCTTGATCCAATGTACAAACTATTTCATAATGTCTGAACACAGAGCAAACTTGCAGGAGCTGATGAAAGAGGATGTAACAAGGGTCAGAGTCACATGAAATGGTTTAAAATGAACTTAAAGGTAATATGTCAGCAGACAAGTCTGTCATACTGTAACTGAGAAAAAAAACCTGTTACTGTGCAAGTAGATTCTTCTACAAATGGTTTGGGAGCAGCCCTGGTGCAAGTAGGAATTTGCATCTAAGGTACTAACAGCACCTGAGACCAAATATGTCAAAGTAAGATGCAGAGTTTTAGCAATCATTTATGGACATAACAAGTTCCATATGCATCTCCTGTAGAAGAAAGTTCATGGAGGAGATTGATCATAGACTGACAGAGCTACAGTAAGAATGTATGTGAAGCACCAACAAAACTCCAGAAGATTTTCTTGAGGATTCAGAGTTAGAATTTAATCATGAAATGCAAGCTAGGAAGAGGAATGGTGCTGGTAGTTACTCTATTTCATGCGATACGACAGAGATCTGGAGATCGAAAGTACAAAAAGAAAAATTCACAATCTAGTGAAGGTAATATCATTGAAATTAAGACAAATAAGACAAGAGACCAGTAAAGATGAGGAGTTGCAGATGTTCTTTCAAAAAGTTATGCACGAATGGCCTGTACATTTATAGGATCCAATACTAAAAACCTGGACCCCAGTAAAATTCATCATTGAAGCCAAGACTCGAAGATTATACTTTAGTTTCAGTCTCCATTACATAAGAAGAAACAGTGGCCATTTAACACCAGAAATGGACGAAAAATAAAAGACCAACAACAACACCAGAAACATCACTAATAAGGATACACCATTCACAATAGCAAGTCTGCCTCCTGCAACATCTGAAATGATATTACTGGTGCAACATGCCAACTAACCGTTTAGCAAGAAAGACCAAATTTCCAGATGGAGGCATGCCATCTTGCCATTTGAATGATAAGATGAATATTTTTAAAATCTACAAAATAAAAGACCTGTAAGAATTTTATGAACAAAAAGTTGATTGAAGAAAAATGTCAATGAATGGAAGAAGCATTTATAGGGACGTTTCTGTTTCCTTTAAGACATATGTTTGTGTATTGGAATAGGAACTAAAATTTATGTAAGAGTGGAATGTTTCAGTCAGGAACACTTTTACAGACATGAATCTAGGCACTTAGAGTAAGAGAACCAGTCTGGTGCAGTCTCAGTAGTATGTTTCTCATGTGCAAACAGCATGCAAGAATAAACAAGAGAGTTATTGAAGTATTGAGAAAATTCACTGAACAACAATAAAGTTGGTTTGTGTTTCCTGAAACTTAGGGAAACCGAGCAGTAAACCCAAATGAGGAATGTCAACTCCATGAGGGAAGTTCTATTCCACTTCTGTGTGTTTGATTGTACAGCCACATTATTGGTGTCCTTTTCACCTTCTGCCAACTGATCTCATTCCTTCTGAGGCTTCCAGCCCCCTATTCTGCCACCATCCCATTACAGGCTGAATATTTTGTTATAAAAGGTAATGGTTATGAATGCATGTTTAAACTGAAACTCAGGCTAATGCATATAACACAGCCCCTGGATGGAGCATTGGTCACTTGGAGGCAGTTCAGACATTAACTGGATATAGTTTGGGCAGACAGGAATATGCCATGGTCTTATCATGGAGACACAGTCTTACATATCACTTGTTAGTCATAGTTAATATGCCTAAAAACTAGTATCATCTATATATAGTCACTGAGATGTAATAAACTGCATCCTGTTATCTAAAGAGCTTCTTCTACTAAGACCATCTTTTATGGATCATCCTGTTGCTATGGACTGCTAGTTAAACACTAAACGAGCATAACTAGAATGATTGATGACAGCAACCGCACCCCCCAGCCCCCACCCAAAACCACATGTAATTGGTACCCGGGCCTTCACATCACTTTTACAACAGCATTTTCTATCTCAAGAAAATGGTACAGGAGAAAAGTTTGCTGCAGGCCTTCTACTCGCTTCATTTCACTGGTGCAGTAGTCGACTGTGACCAAAACAGAAATTCTAGCCCACCACATTTCATAAAGGAATTTCTTTAATGCTAAATTACAGGCAGTTGCCTGGTTGTGAACAGGTTCTGTTCCTGAGTTCATTCGGAAGTCAATTTTGTATGCAAGTCAGAACACAATGCAAGACAATATAAAGCACCCAGTTATAAGTACAGGAATTATTTGTATCCTTGATATGTAAAATTAAACCCCTGTATGAGATCATATTCATATGTACAAGCACTCATAAGTTAGATGTTTGTAAATCAGGGACCCCCATAGTTGCTTAGTTCAGCTTCCATTTGTTGAGCTTTAGTCTGTCGGACTTCTTTTTCAAGACAGAAATGTTAATGTAAACATCATTTTTAATCTTGAGCTGTGTTGCTCGCTATTCCCGTAGCTGCAATGTTTAGGTTGTTTTGTGCTATTTTTATTTTTGCAGGTTCGATTTCCTAGATTCATGCTATCCTGCTATGCTTCCATGGTGCCCATTGCTGACCCACTTGCAGGCCTCATACCATTATAACAGCATTCACACATCAGGCATCAGATTCTGCTGATTGTGCTATAAAATGTTATTTTTCAGCACTTTTAAGTCCAGCCTTTAAATGTACATTTCAAGTCTTTGGGTGTGCATTTACAGTTTGAATTCTTTACGCTGTCAAGCTTTCTCATTGTATGTTTGCAGCGCTTCTTATTGACTTGCTGCTAGGCTTCCTGCCATTCCTGCAGCTGCAACCCAGCTTGGATGTTTTCTACAATATTCTACTTTCTTTTGTATGTCTAATGTGCTTATATTCTCTTCAGAATTATAATTTCTCAATTTTCACTTTTATTTTCCTCTCCTCCTCTTGGGGTCCTGAATCCCTCCCATTCTTTCTCCCCTTTCTCTCTTTGTTTTTCTCATTTCTTCCTTTGCTTTTACACTCTAATTTTCCCTGCTGTCTCCATCTTCTTTTTCCTGGCCTCTCTCAGCGCACTTTATCTCTAACATCTTTCCATCCTCTTTTTGTTCCTATCCTATACAAACAAACTGTTAAAGGGCGACTCTCGTGAAGCTTTTGCAATTGCTTGTGTCAATAGTTATATAATTTTGCATTGAATTTTGGGGCTGCTTAGTATCCCAGGAAGTTGTTGAGCATTAATTTTGGTCCATTGCACTTCTATGACTGTGCCCAAGATTTTTCTGGATGCAGTTACAAGACAAATAGAATTTTAGTACAATTTAGCCTTTTGGCATTGTATAATTGAATACAATATTCATATAACATCGTAATGACTAATGCAGTAGAGTTGAGTATTTTCATTGGTGACTGGGGAATTACCATTGGAAAAACAAATTCTAAGTACAGTACTATAAAAGATAAATGGCTAAATCGCCAGAGAAATTTGCTTTTGCAGAATGCATAAACTATAATATAAAAGGTACTTTTCAGAAGGAGCTAAAATGAGCAGCTGACACTTAATTTAAAGGGCCTGGAGATTGTGAAGTGTTCTGAAACTAGAGATCAAATGACATTTTTTATACATTCAAATATCCATCAGCAGGAAAGGATCTATCAATTGAATCTTAAATAGCACACCTCTCTATTTTGTTACTTTATCTAAAAAGTATATAGATTTTGCTTTGGAATATTATTTTGGAAAGGAGTTGTTTATTTTAAAGAATTCACAGTAATGTTGAAATACTAAAAAATTAATCATAACCAAATTTTACTGATGACTAATTTGTTTTGCCCATAGTTTTAAGTATTTCTGATCCCTTTCTGATGGAACGTACATCTTACAATCACTTTAAGTTACAATTATTTTGATTTATTTTAAAACTAACTCAATTAATTCACAAACCAGTGTTTGTAATTGGAATGATAGAATCATACAGTACGAGAGGTGCTTTGGCCCAGTGAGTCCGCACTGCCAAAACTATGCTAAATCTACACTAGACCCACTTTCAAGCACTAAGCCCATAACCTTTAATATCATGCTAGTTTTAAATAGTAACCTCGAGCATATCAAATATTTTGTGTTTTATATTTTTAAATAATTGCCCAAAATTTTTTTTTTCAAAATTACATAGTAGCATTTATCATTTAAAATATTCCACATCCTTCAAACTTCATTTCTTGGACTATATCTCCAGTCGAACAGGCTTTTTTCTGTTATGTAAAATTCATCCGATATCAGGCTTCCAATCTGAGTGGATACCCTCTGGAGAGTTGGTACAAACTTAATGGGCTGAATGGTCTCTATCTGTGTCAAAGAGATTCTGTGATTCTACGATAAAATCAGACAAACTGACTCATCGCAATTCAAACATTTCTGACCCAGGATCCAATTCCAGGCTTGCCTATTTCACATTGTTTCAAGTGCCAACTAACAGAGTCAGAATGTAGCTGCTGAAGTGAAATTGTGTGGTAGGCCATTACAACACACAGAAACAGCTGTCAATACTGGGAGGTTATGTTGGAATTGCACTAAACTTTGAGTAAGCCTCAGCTGGAGTACTGTGTGCAGTTCTGGTCACTTCACTATAGTAAGGATGTGATTGCACTGGAGGGGCTGCAGAAGTGATTCACTGGGATGTTGACTGGAATGGAGTATTTTAGCGAAGGAGAGAGGCTGGAAAGGCTCACGTATTTTTCTTTATAGCAGAGGAGGCTAAGGGGGTCTTGATGGAGGTGTACAAGATTGAGGAGCATAGACAGAGTGTTAGGAAGCAGCTGTTCCTCTTAGTTGAAGGGCCAGTTACAAGGGGGTATAAATTTAAGGTGAAAGGCGGAAGGTTTAAAGGGATTTGAAGATCTTTTTTCATCTTTCTGCCTGTTTCTTACACATTCCCTGGATTTGCCGTGACTTCCAAAAGCATTCAGCTAAGTAAGCAGCCTTTTGTTCAGAACATTGTCAAATGTCTTTTGAAAATCTAAGCTCAAAATATTTGCAGTTTGTTTGTGGAGTCCACAGTAATTTAGATTGAGAAGAGAAAAAGAGCTGCCTCACTTAGCATTCTTCAGTGGTTACTGCAGCCAAAGAAACACACACAAATTGCTGATGAAAACACAAAAAGCAATAGCAACATGTTCAGGAAATGCAAAGGCCCCAGATCTATTTTGAGGCCAGCATCAGGCTTCCAACTTGAAAGTAAATCTTTGTTTCAGGACCCCAAAATCCTTGATATTCAGAGATACAAAAAATGATAGCGTATAAAGCAATTTGCTCAATAATAACTTGTTTTGAGACAAAGAATTATAATGAAGGTTCATTGACAGATTTTTGTCGCCCACATTTGAGTTGCCATTATCAAATACATCAGACAAAAAAACCAATTATACTATTATCTCGCAAACCTTCAAGCTAGGCTTTAATGAAGTAACTACTTTGATTCATCACTTTAAATGAGTTAACATGAAAAAAAAAATCACATTATACTCCAATAGTATTCCAAAAGTAAATGCAGAGAATTATTGCACTCAGAATGTCAAACTACAATTATGTTAACCCCTCCTAATAAAAGTCACCTATATTAAAAAAAAATGAGCTAATATGTTTTATGGAAGAACAGCCCAGGAGGCAAGCACGCACTATAATTTTAAAGTATTAGCCCAGTTTATACATAAAGTATAATTAAAAGGAATTAGCATATTCTGTATTGTAGGTTTAGTGATTGTAATGAGGTCAGTCAGGTGGAGCTCACAGAATATGAGTTCCCTAATTGGGGCTGTTAACCTCATCCAATCAGGGAGCCCTGGCTGATAGATTAAAAACAGGACTGTCAAACATCCTGTTCTGTCTGAGAGCTGGATCAATGCCAGCAACTCTCCGCGTTTAAATAAAGGGTAACTTGGTGGAGTTATTTCAGTAGGGATATGAGATAGTTTTATCAGATTCTAAACAGAAAAGAAAGAGAAATTTGTGTTTACTGCAAAGTTAAATATTTTTAGCCAAGAGAGACGAAGTGGTGGCAGCAGACTCATCCAGGGACATTGTTGAACTTCCTGCCCTTATAAAAATTCCCATACAGATCACTTTTCACCTTGAGATAGGAAGAACTGCCGATGCTGGGCCTGTCTATCTTCTCTCCCACCTATCCGCTCCTCCCACCTCACTGACCATTCCCCACCTGCACTCACTTATCACCATCCCACCTACATTCCCCAGCCCCACCCCTCCTCTCTATTTATTTCAGAGCTCCCTTCCCCCTCCCCCATTTCTGAAGAAGGGGCCCGAACCAGAACATCAGCTTTCCTGCTCCTCTGATGTTCCTCCAGCTCCACACTGTGATCACTTTTCACCTGGTTGTGAGTGTATGGCCCACGTGCACTACCCATTTCTTTACATGGAACAGTAGAGGCGTAGCACTCATTTTGCCCTTTGAGCATCTAAGCAGTCTCAAGCTGGTTCCGTTTGGACGTATAAGTAGCTGCAGAGTATGCCCATTTCCAACTGAAAATTGTGAACTCGTTGCCATAACGATCTGTCATTGTCTCTTTGCACATAGTTCACTAGAAATGATAACAGCCATTGAATATGTACTTGCAATGTGACTTAAGCATTCATATTTTGCAACATTACTGTGATAACATTGGACTCTAGCGATGTCCATTGAGAAGAAAATTGAAATTTTGAAAATCTAATTTAGGCAGCTGCACGCACTCAGCAATCTTCACATCCTTATTTCAAAAACTGCACTGTAAACAGTCAGCCCCACTACATTGCTACAGATGCTGGAGGCCTGCAGCAGCTATTAGCTGCGTAGCTCCACAGTGGACTTTCTTGATCAGAGTGCACCACGTTTCTTCAAATTGTCGATCTTGTGCAATAAGTACATTTACCAGTCAACTGTGTAGGGGTTCTGGTTTGCGATCAGTAATTTACTGATTTTTACGTGGTGTGAATCACCCCCAGATCCTTGGTCTGACACTGAGCTTACTTAGGGAATGTGAAATGAAGAAGGCAATAGACAGATGTTTCAGATACAAAAGATGAGTATATTGCAAAAATAAAAGGCAAACACAAAACTGTGAAATTGACACTATCAATTATATGGAGGACAGTAATTAAATACACTATTAAATTGAACATAGGTTAAATATTATCAGAAGCTGAACAGTAGTTTGAATCACAGCAACTTTAATCAGACTTCCTAACCTTTGGGTTCCCTGCAGTTTCAC